>NW_023998423.1:6435133-6473086 GCF_014805625.2 Glossina fuscipes
TTTGACATATCACTCACCTTAAAAGAATATTTAATAAACCCCAAGTTGTGGGCGTGACCACCTAGTAACCTATCATGCAATACATGCAACCGAACTTTGTGAACGCTTTGGTGTAAGAAAGACTTGGAAATTTGTACTTGGGTAGATGGTTAGGAATTTTCAATTTTTCAAGATTCCATATATGGCCCATAGTGAATTTCAAAAAAAAATTTTGGAGATCGATGTGTGAGGTGTTCGACGCTTCTATCGTAGCGGCGGTGACAATAGCAGACAGATATTATCTGTGAATGTCACGTACTGAGTGATAAAACTAGCACATCGCTACCATCCAGTGTCCGATATAAAAATTACTTTCATTAACAAACGCTTGAGTTAAAGTAGAATTTGTAATTAAACCAGATGTTGTGCATATTTTCGTCTTCCGCCTCTTTTGTTTTTCATTTTTGTTTACTGAAAATATGGAAATGAGTAACGGATAATCAAAAAGATCTTTTCTTGTACTTCATTATTATTCAGTTTTGAAATGTTTAAGACCATCACCAGAGCATTATACTGCTCAGCTGTAATTGTTCTTGAAAATAATTTTAAATATATTTTTCAGTTTTAATTTAATTTTACTTTTCTAGAAAATTTTTGCTTATAAGATGATTTCAATTTTTCTTATTAAAATTTAAAAAGGTTTGGCAGCTAAAAAAAAACGATTTTAAAGCCCTTTTAAGGTCTATAACAAAGTTAATAAAACCATTACTTATTATTAATTAAATGTGTTTACGTTATCCTCATCCTTCCTATTTGAAACCCGCATGAGCAACCGAGCAGATAAGAATAGCGACTACCAGGTCTAAGTTTACGGATCCAATCTCAAATGCCATGCTTTGCTCGTAGCTACGGCGAGGGCTTAGTCCGTAAAAGCATAACAATGAGCGTGCACCCACTAGGTGACAGTCACCACTATCCTATTTCCTTCTTCTTTCTCTCTTCTCCTCTCCGACCGAATATATATAAAAATTTCCTTGAGAATTCAATTGTTGTTGTTTGCGATATATTTAAAGCAAAAAAAAATTCTTCAAGGAAAAAATCCTTGACAAAAACGAACGTGAACTTCAAATATTCCCCTTTCTCCATCGGCTTAAATGCAGAGAAAGTTAAATATATGCTAATTACTTGTCCCAGAAGTATTCAGTTCTCAACTAGCTAAGAGATTAACACTAGTGGAAGAACAAACAAGTATCAAGGTTACTTACTCTGGTTTGTCAGGCTTCACAGGTGCTAGCTTTCCCCCGAATGTTCGTAGCAAACACCAATATCCAGGTTCGCGTTTAACCAGTTCAGCCACTTCTACCCGCTTAAGTAGGTACATGCGATATTGAGTGAGCGGGCAACCCTATCCCGTCGACTCCATAATTTTTATCTATAATGTCGTTATGCATATTTTTGCTTTCAGATTATCCACACATTCCGGGCTCCATCCTACTACTTCCCTTAGATTTATTGTGCAAGAAGCAGATAGCAGCCCAGTATGCCGCAGATACGGTGTTCAGACTTCATTATCCTCTCCTCAATAACTTCGAGGGAATTAAATCTTCTTCCTCCTCTGAAGCCAAATTCTCAGTGGAGAAATCTGCAAATGGCCACTGACGTATTCGACGACTCTCTAAGATTTGAGGATTCCGCCGCTGGAAACGAAATCATAACAACTAACTCCGAATCTGATTATGCCCGATTAGCAAAACCAATGAGCAAAATCGCGACCATCAAGACAGCGTACGCGGATTCAGATATCAGAGCATCAGAGCAGATTTAGTTGCGGCAAGAAAGAATGTATGGGCAAGAGTTCAATTTTTGCGACCGTAAGCATTCCAACTAGAAAGACGAACGCATGGATAGAATGATAGACGGGGAAAATGATATAACTAAAACGTCTCAGAATGTTGCGTTAAGAGATTCAATCGTTCACTTAACGGATCTAACGGTCTAACGCATGCTTTCGCTGGTAAGTGCAACTATGTTGCGCTCAATACTTTTTAGGCATTAGTGGATTTTTCAGTGTTATTAAGTAAATCTGAAAAATATTTACTGAATGATTTCAATGAAAAAAAAAAAAAAATGAATGGATCTTAACCTCGTAAAGGCTAAACTTGTTTTTAAGCTGAAGACATTTATGAAAGAATAACAAAAGTCGGCCAAATATAACTTCATCATCGTTTCCTTTCAGACGCTTCGCACTAAACTAACCAAGGTATGGGAGGAAATTGTTCACTTATATATATATATATATTTATATAAAAGGAAACGGAAACAAACAACTTACATATATGCTTTATTCTGTTAAAAGGCAACGACCACAAAAAGAAATAAATTTCTTAAAGAAATCTTTTTATTTACATTCTTCTTTTCTTTTCTTCTTCTTTTCTTTTCTTTTTTTTTTTATTATTATTATATACATACATACATACATAATACATAATATATATAAGAATGTTATTGTTTTAAATGTACAAAAAAAAAAAGAACGAAGAATATAAGCGGAAATTTAGCACAGGAAAAAAGAATAATATTTCATCTGCAAGCAATATACATCATACGTAAAGAAATTCGTTGTATCTTTACTTATGATTTCGAATAACATTTCGAATAATTTCTGCTTGTAGTTTTGTCGAAGAAGAAATTCTTTGTCTTTTTATATTTTCTGGCCAAATGATTTTATAAAAATTTCATTTTGAAAAGTTGACTAAAGCAATATGTCGCAGCATGCATGGCCAGGTGGGAACTTGCTTGTCCTTGTTAGTATATATATATATATCAGTAGTATATATATATCGTAGATAGTAGTAGTTGGCGATGGGGGGAGGGAAGGAAAATCTAATAACGTGAAAAATCTGCGAAAACAGTGTTTTCAAATAAAATAAGAAAAAAACAAAAAAAAAAAATTAAAACATACATCGGACCGTTTGCTCATGCATTAGTCTGTTAGCTTGAATACTTGAGTATATTTATATATATATATATATATATATATGTAGATATGTATCTATGTAGATATATATATATATATGCATATTTGAACTTCTTCGCTGATATGAGCTGAGAATAAAACATAACATTTTCTTCATCTTAAGTAATTGTTCTACGTTTACATTTTATTTTACTTTTATTATTTTGCTGAGAGTGGAAAATTTATTTTATGGAAATGCACGAATACTTAAAATGAAATTGTAACGAACCCACTCATATATATAATATATATATGCATGTATATATATATATATATATATATATATATATATATGAATAGATGTGCAATAAAGTTAAAAGCTTTCTTGACTTTACGTTTTTATTCCTCTTACCCTTTTCCTAGTCTCTCTCTTTAGTAAGATTTTTATTATTTTTTTGTAAAAATTTTTTTCATTTTTACATTTACTTTGCTTAACAGTATAATTTAGGTTTCAGATGTTTGTCTTACTTTTAAAAATTTTGTGATTTCTTATCATTGCAATGTTTGAATAAAACATAGACAGGTATAATCTTCTTATTTTTCCCCTGAATGAATGAACGTTCACGCTGTAAATTCATATTTATTTATCCAACCCCTAATGCTTTCGCCGCACATCGGGACAAATTCAATTACAAATGCAGTTAATTTTTTATTTTCTAGAGATGTGTTATCTTCATAAATCTCTTTGTTACAATCGAGTGTGTGTACATCGAAAAAAAAGGAAACCGAAATTGCTATATGGAAAATACACGCGTATTATATGAAAATGATAAAAGACGTTTTATTTGAAGTATAACTTGGCAATAGGTTTTTGCCATTTCCAGCTAGATCGGCAGAAAAAAAAACGGGGCTAGACCAGCCATCGAGCATACATCTCGTACATTTTCGTAAGTGGTGCAGCGTAACTCGGTAAATGTGTGCAAGTGGTTATAAAAAGGTTTCGAGTTTGGAATAGCCCGCCAGCGTTCCCAGTGGAAGTGCTTCCAATTGACGACGAACCAAATTTTGCTTAATAGATGTATCGACGGATCTTGAAAACAAATGACATTATGTTGCAGTTTATGAGATTTCGCTCGTTTTTTTTTAACAAGAAATGCCACAAATCAATTAGTTATTGTTAGCTGGATGATCGACAGAAGTACACTCTCCTGCTTACTAACTGAAACGGACAAGTTAACTAAATTTTTTTTTTTTTTTTTTTTTTTTTTATCCATACTTTAAAAGCAAAGGAAACTTTGTCTTTAGCAAAAATACGAAATTTTAATGGAATTTTTTACGATAAGGAGCCAACATGTCACAAAATGAATTAATTAGTTTTTAATCACGCAAAAAGTTTAGAATGTTTAACAACAAATTTGGAAAGTTTTTCAATCACACATCTAATACAAATTTTATAAATTACTCTAGAAACATAAAAGGGACTGGAGCGTGAAATTTTGTATTAAGTAAAACAGTTTCCAATTATTAAAGTATATAAAAATTTTTAGGCTCTATTTATTATATATATATATATATATATATGTATGTATATATGTATATATGCCTTAGTTATAAATTAACTTAAACTGAAACTTTTTTGAGAGAAGAGATTTTTTGGTTTCATTTTATTCGAGGAGCATCAAAGAAATATAATTTAGGAAATAATGACTAAATTTAAGTTGAAGAGGTAATGCCGGTTTTGGCAATTTTCGGTCGTCACTAAATCTTTCATATCCATCACTATTATCCTAACAAAGATAAGAAAACTAAAGAAAGAACTAAATTTTCATGTTCTGAACAAAATTTTTTGTCGCATAGATGTGTGGCGTTTTACGCGTGTTCTTGCAAAAGTTTAAGTCACTTCCAAATTCTTTCGCAAATTCGTAGGCGGTATCTTAACTTTAGCTAACAGTAGAATGTTTACCACATATACTACACAGTTCGGTAGACACACACAAAGGAAGCAGACGGACATATTTAGGTTGATTTCAAACTTGAAACTAACCAAGGGATTATGGGATCTTTTCTGTGCGTCATGAAGTTTTGAAAGTAAAAAAACGAAATTATGACACACTATAAGATTAAGTAAGCCCTGCCAATTTTTTCCATTTTTGTACAGGTACTACAACAACACCGTCCATACAATATGCGTTCACATTTTTGTGCCTTCAACTGCTATAACTTATGAGTAATAAGTAAAAAGCCCATATTTTATTCCTTTCGAAGAACAGAGATGTTTTCAGTTTACGTGGTGCCGTGGTAGTGTCCTCCGACCGATTACAACCATTTTCAATAGCAACCTGTGCGCAAGAATTTCTAATGTTTCTGCCAAATTTGAAGTCGATGGCACCATTATTGCGGAGCGTACATGTAAGAGATAGTTGGACGGATAGACAGACATGCTTAAATCGCTTTAGAATTTAATGCTGATCAAGAATATATATACTTTATGTGGTCTGTGATGCTTCCTTTTGGGCGTTGCAAATGTTTTGACAAAACGAATATAACCCTCATACTGCACTCTTAAAATATAGCGCAATGTAATCTTGGGAACGTTACAACGTGTTTTTTATTTTTCCCTGCTAAACCGCTAATTAAATTACTGAAAAAAGTGACTAAAATTATTTAAAGCAATTAACTCTTAACGTAAATTAATATTTAATAATAAAAAATTCTCATTTCTTGTGTCTTTCAAATAAAAAGTATTTGCTTCGACTAAGCTGTCTATTATATTAAACCAACTTACTTAGTATATGCTCGAATACGACGCGTGCACTGACAAATATGACATGCATTGCTTGTAAGAATAAATGTCGAAAAATCGTAGCCATCAACTAACTGTGTAAAATATGAAAACATTCTGCAAATTGAATGCGTAAAAATGATGATTGCCAAACACGCTTTAACGCGGAAAAATTCAGCTCCTAATTTTACTTGAAATAACTGCAGGAACCTTCCAAAAGGAAGTAATACTAATCGGCCATCTAATATGTACCATCAATCGAATAGCTCCGATTCTAAATTCCAAGCATGTCACGACGTTGTTGTTGAAAATATTAGAAGAAAATTTCAACTTCCGCCAGTCCCAGTCCACACACAGAGCACACAATCTCTAATAACACTATGGAGCCTCCCATGAAATGTTCTACAAAACAGCTTTGCGACATAGTCTTTTCTGATTCGCCAAAATCCTCGAACAACGCTGTTAAAATCGATATTGTACTTAGCCTTAATACATCGCCAAGAGAATTACTTTTCATAACACTCTTCAAAATTAAGTACAGTCACTTATGGTTCAATCCATTCGGGAATCTATCTAAATCCCAGACTCAAGTCACCAACGTTCGTAACAAAGCAAAAAACTCCCGATAAGTAAGACTTCTTTCTTCCGCTTCTGCTTCTTTATGACTCAGGATTGCTTCGACTGCTTACTTTTTACCCATGCTTTGGAAAGTATCGCTCTTAGGCCAATATACAATTTAATAGGCTACCATCAGTAATATGGTATTCTGAACAAATTTGTATTAATTAATCAAATATAACCTATGCGGTCCAATACCGTTTAATTCTATAAAAAACATTACTTCTAAAGTTATTTGATTACGATTTTCCACTGATTGTTTTGGAAGGATTGCATAATCTATACTTTCATAAAAGGCTCATATTTATGACCATCAGCCATATAAAGTTTATTATGAAAGCTGATTACACTTATGATCCTATTAGATAATAATTAACTTAAGCTCGATACCGTTCATGTAGAAAAACATTATATCTTATAAGACGGAACAATTCGATACCAACATTTATGCAACGAGATTATTGCGCCCAAAACATACATATATAATGCTTTTGTTATTCCCATCTTCCACTTGCTCATAAAAAATGCAAATAAACGCTTTGGTAGTAAGAGGGCGACAAAATTAAAACGAGCACATGATTCTTATGGGAAATGGATATGTAAAGCGAGCCACTATGAACGTATATATGTGGCATTCGAATATATTCACTATAAATGATTGTGAGCTATCAGGCGTGCGTGAGCATAAGCAATAGAATCTTCGGTTGTTAATTTTTTTGCCTTGACCGTTTACGTTTAGTATTTTGATGGGAGTGGATAACAAATATAGTTTCTTGATTGATCCTTATTTTCCTTAATAACTATCCGTTAGCAACAAATTTTTATTATTATTAGTGCGGATACGTGTTAAAATGAGAAATATAAGAAATGACCTTGAAGACCAAACATCATGTGACGTTCTTTTCACGGGAATTTTCAAATTCGCATATCAATACGTAAAACCCTGCATGAGCTGGCATAACCGTGAGAACAGTAAGATTTAGTTGTAGACGGAACCTGTTTCGATTTCTTGCGGAGTTGTGTTACCTTTTTTGATTGACTGTTGACTGTTACTGTTTTTCATTCCTCTCAAGTAGGGACTGAGATGTCTTAGCGCTTGATAAGTGGCTGATATTGCTTTTTCATTCTTAGTACTAACCTATGCCAAAACTCTCAACTCCTCGTGGTAATCCCTGGAAACTGTCTTCACCGGTGAAGAAAAGTTTAAGGCTTAGACCATCTGCAACTTGGCAACAACTTAACTAAAAAATAGCTTAGTGGTACACTGGAAGAAGCAATCTTTTCTCATAGACTATTGCCAAGAAGGAAATACTAACCAACCAGCTAGTGACTGGTTACGTAAAATATGTTGACATAGTACTAGTCGAGAGCATGGCACCGTCCGCCATGTCAGTTGTAACACCAGATGCTAATGGTGTTGGCTAGCCGGGATTGTATGGTTAATCCGAAGGCAAGAGTGACTATGTCGCGTAAAGTAAGGCTAAAGGCTTTATAGTCTAATTTTAAGCTCCACGGAGATTAGGAGCCCACTCGATATGTCGCGAGTACCTGCGGATAGAGATGACAGTATTGGTGTACTGCAGATCGGTGCTTACCAAGATCCTTCGAGAGGAAGCTTGCATATTTACACACCTGTGGAAACCGAGGTGGAAGCTAGTATGTCCAGTCCCCAGTTTGAACGCAGCAGTTAACCAATGTGTGAGCCCTGACTGCTGGGTACGGCCCTTCAGGCGGTAGAAGTCTCAACAGGCCTCAACACTCTCCAGAGTCATACACAGTAAACATATCTGGTTTCTCCAGTGTAGTTTAGGCACCAAATTTTGTAGCGATCGTCCAGCCCTTTGGAGGACGCCGGTTACGCAAAATTAACTCGCGTGGCATCGGGCACCGTGGGGTTAGCCGAGAAGGTAGTGTACCCATGTTTTAAACCAACAAAGACATCTGATGCCTTTGCTTTTTCCGAAAAGTCGAAGAATTGATACAAGGTAAGAGTTTGCTTTAAATTTAAAACACGCGATGTTATATAAATGAAAATTGGAAATTACATTTTGTACTGAGGACTATTAATATTCATAGTCTTTGCTTTGGCTCTATCATTAAGTAAATACACGCACCTACATGCTTGCACTTCGGTTGTAAATAAAAACTTTTAATTTTCCTGCAAGTGAATTGAAATATAAAATACCAGCAATGCAATTTTTATACGAACCAATGGATGATAAGGTAATTTTTTCATTATGTTTGTAACGTAAAAAAATTAATCATTGGAAAAATGCAAAATTTTATACAAAACAAGGGATTAAAAACAGTCTATGAGAAAGGCTTAATGATTGTTGTTTCTATATACACGATTTTTTTCCAAGTCATCAGCTAATGTAGAGGAAAGGTAGAGAGAGAGAGAGAGAGAGAGAGAAAGAGTTTAGTGTTTTTACCAAATATATGTACATGCAGAGAGTTTTTTGATCAAATTTATGCCATGTTACTCCATACCATCCCTTGACTTTCATTTCTCAATATTTTAAGTATTTTTCCGTCTATATAATAGTCCTCTTTAAATCCTGTCCAAGCCACTATTTGTCCATATTTAACATTGCTGCTCATTTTTTACGGCTTCACAAATGGAAGAAAAAGTTTTATTAAATTTTATGGACATCAAAGGAATACTGTATGAAACATTAGTTGCTTCGAAACAAAATTTCCGAATCGTGTTAGCTTAGAAGCGAACATGGCCATTTCTACATTAAAATTATCTAAGATATCTCGAAAGCATATATCATCAGATTCTATCCATCTCTCATTTATTGAAATTCTATAAATTTATATAAGAAAACTTATTAAAAAGAAGAGAAAGACAGGAAAGTACAAAGTGTCCGTCCAGGATAATGATTGTAAAATTTGTTTCAATAGTCATTGTTAAAAATGCGGTCCATCACTATGAAATTGAAATGAAACTTAACTGGTGGGTACAAAAGAGTCGGCTCAAAATGTATATAAGTAAAAACTCTCCGGCTCATAGTAATCCCGGAAGGGTAAACAAAAACTTTTCGAAAAAAAAGAGAATAACGTTTGAATAAAATTCATTTAACTGCGTAGAATTCAATGTAACAGTTAAATATTACAATAACAAACACCATTACTTCAATACAAAACAAAGTAAAAATGCATATGGACACAGGAAATGGTAATCTTGACATAATAATGTATAAACAATAAATACAATCACAACTATTTTCGCTATCCACTCATGATGACTTATATTATTCGAATAACTGAGAATGAAAAAAAAAAAAGAAAAAAGGATTAAAACAAAAAGTTTTTTCATACTCATGTGGTCTCCACTTTTTTCATATGAATGAATGTGCATTTGTGCAAGGACAACTATAAATTTAATTTAAAGCCAAAATTAAAACATTCAAATTTTGAACCATCCATGCCATGCAATACCCACTCACTATTTATTCATTGAAATATTGCACGAAATTAATAATGAATACTTTTGGACCATCTTTCCATCTGAAGCATTGTATAATCCATAAGTGATCGAGCAGCCCTCTCGCCTTCTAGGATGAGTAAATAATATCTGACGATCCATCCATTGTACCCATCCGGCAAAACTAATGGAACTTCAGTTGTTGTTGTTGTTGTCTCTATGGTCATCGGTATCCATATTATTCATGGATCTTTCGAATAATTCATCCAATTTATTATTTTGATTGGCAATTTATTGGCAATTCGTTCGTTATAATTCATTGTTCCTTCCCGTACGTTGACGCATTTGATAATTTCTAGCACTCGTGGAATAGATCTGCAAAAGCTGAAGATAACCATCCTGGGACGGTAACAGAAAACTAAATAAATCGTAAACTTGGCCTTAAATTTTTTATACCGTCATGTGATTTTCACGCACGATCATATTTGCATATAGATATATATTGCTTTGATTCACTCCAAAGACCAATGAAAGTTTGTGAGTAATAGCATAGAAAAACATTAAGTGAAAAAGAAATCACAAATTTCAGGCAATTTCACTTTGCCACCTGCACAGCGTAATCCCTTTAGTTCGCTAGTGAATTTTAGGTTAGGATAGTAGTCATATTCCCAATCCATCTCACCAATAATAAGACAATTATTGCATTGGAATAATTTACGATTAACATATCATATATTTCTTGAACGTAGCCTTTGCATTCCATCTCATTGACGCGGCGAAGCTAAACTTCCGCCTCGTTACCTGCATTTGCTACACACAAATACTTTTAATTTTACCACAAATATTACAAAGTTACACAAACATATAAATGGGCAGACAAACAGGCGAACATTTTTAGGTGCATTCAAAGGTTTTAATTAGCCAAGGGTTTATGGGGTTTTTGAAGCTTGCTTCTACGTGTTAAAAAAGTGTTAAAAATATAACTCAATTTTGATATACCATAATATTGGGTAGACGTGGTCAAATTTTTCAATTTTCGCCTTAGTTTATGAGTAATGAGCAAAAAAAGTCAATTTTTCATTCCCTTTGAAAAACAAAGTTGTTCTCAATTTACTTGGTGCTGTTAGAGTGCGCTTCAACCGACTTGGCCCATTTTCAATAACAACTGGCGTGCAAAAACTTCCAATGTTTCGACCAAATTTGATGTCGATAGCTTTATGCGCAGAATATTTACAACAGACATTACATAGACAGACAGACAGACGGACATGCTTAAATCTTCTTAGAATTCGATGCGGATCAAGAATATATTATGGGGAATACATTGTGGGGTCTCTGATGCTTCCTTCACGGCGTTCCAAACGTTTCGACAAAATGAATACACCCCTTATCCTTTAGTGATGGTGTGACATTTTTAAGCACTAAAACAATGTGGAAAATTTACACAGAACAAAACAATTTGTTAAAGTCATTCGTATAAGAACTTTATTATAAAGAGATAGCTTGACACGGCAGAAGCTCTAATTTCTAACCCTAGCCCTTCTAATTTCTAAAGATCTCATACATGCCGTATTAGTCATTAGCTAGCAATTAGTTACAGTTTCTGATCTTTGTTATTATGACGAAGGTAAGTGAAGCAGTGTCGAGTATTTAATCATTTCCTTTGCCCATCTCTAACTGGTTTCTATTTAACATTTTTTGTCATTTAACGCCATCAACTTCCCCGACTACTTCATATAGTGCAGATTCCGTGAAGCATGTGTATTCTGAATCCGAAAAAGTTTCTGAGCCGTATCAGAATTGTAGAAATTGTCGCACTATTGAACTTGCAAAAGTGACATTGAAACTTGCCCCAATGGCTTAATTTGGAAAATGAGTTAAAAGTTAAGCTTAAGCTTACAGCAGTGATTTTCGTCTCCGTTTCGTAATGCAATGAAACTTTGATTATGAATAAATTCCTTCATTTTAATAATGCTAATAATACTATTTCATCAATTGGAACTTGAAACCAAATTCTACTGCAAAAATCAAATAAGTCCTCGTGATAGTGGTCGTACCACTAGAGTTGTGACAACTTGGATTTGCCGTATTTAAGCTTTACGTCAGAGAGCAAATTCTCCCAGAAAAAGGCGCAGAACCTAGAGTAAAATCGGTTACTGTACCACTTACGCCAAGCATGGCCTTTCTTGCTTTACGATACTTTACGGAATCGTTGCGGGTAATGAACACTGGATGAGTTGCAATATTGATAGCTACCTATGGTGTGGTATGATCATAAAAACTGATCAACCTAAATTGAAATGCTTAGTCCCTGATCGTAGGTAGTGTTTAGGAACAATAAAATCCATCGCGTCTAGGCTACCAGATCAACGAATCGAATTAAAGCAACAATTAAGTATTGATTCTTTATTTAATCAAAATAAAAATACTTAAGCCACACAGTACTGTGGTTTGCCGCCGTTTACACTATAGACTTGCTGAAAATAAATGCACCTTTTTGCCTAGCAAGGAAAATTTACCAAACAATTTCGTATTAAATTTAGCGAAGCAGACGACTCTTATTGGAAAAAATGTTTTATTTCTCAAAGTTGAAATCAATCGCTGTAAGCCTATAAGTGATTGCAGGATGCAGACTGCGCAACTGTGATTACCGTACACGACACCTCTTGTGGAAATATCAAAGCAAATAAGAACAACAAGAATATAAAAAAAAAAAAAAAAAATGCAAAAGCCATTGGATAATTACCAATGCAGTGTATTTTAGAGCATAAGGAAATCAAAAAAATTCAGTTTACAAAAGTTATTCAGCATAAATAGTGACATCGGATATGTCGGTACACCCAATCTTTCTGAAATTTTCCATAGAACTCTCCCTCTAACATAGAAATTGCATATGGAAGGGCGTGACGAATTGTCCTTTGTCTTTGTAGTCCTTTTTATACAGTTACGAATGAAAGGACTTGAGGAGTACAAAGTGAAATGTAGTAAATTAAAAAATAAATTATATGAAAAATCTTTTTTAATAAATAAACAATATTTTAATGAAAGAAACGATGCATAATAATAATTTTTATCCCTTTCACTTCTATTTCACCGTACATGGAAGCTTCGAGTGTTGAGAAAACACCGGATTTCTTATATCTTCAAATCTTAAGCGTCCCAAGCTTTTATGAGTGACAAAGATAACATTCATTTTCCACCTTTTATTTCACTGAAACATAGAAAAATATTTTAAAAAAAATATATATATATTTTATATAATTGATTTTAATACATTTATTTTTATAGTTGATATTTTCAAAGGAATTTCTCATTTAAATCAATTATAATCAATATTTTTTAACTCAAAAGCATGCTATCCTTAGGAGAATTGTCTCTATTTTTTGTGACATTTCTTGAATGAAAAATTAATTCGTTCATTAATTTTTAATGAACAATTTTTACTATTATTTATTTCAAATAATAATAATGACGTTAATATTATTTCATATTTGTATTTACGCACATTGGCTAAAAATTTTTTATATAAAATTCTTTTCAAAAATTATTGAATAAATTTTTCATTTTATAAACAAATTCAATTTTTATATTAATTTAGTCGTTAAGTTGATTATTTTTAAATTTGTTCTTTGAATTATTTATGCGTTAAAGTTGCAAATATATGAATAATCTTTTAAGCTTTAGTGTTGCCACTCCTTTACAATTGCGATCTAGTATCAATTTTGACTAAAGAATATGATTGAAATGTCCTTTCAATCTATTGCTTCAGCCTTTACTTGATACATTATACCTGATTATATTTTATTATTACTATTATCATCTTATTATATATTATTGGAAAATGATTAGGCATGACCGCAAGTTCCTTACGAATTTTAATCCAAGCAAACAGGTAACCAGGGAACTGTAAATACAAATATTCAAGTCAACTTTTCGGCTCACGTGTTCCTTGTAACTTGTGCTGGATGATATATTAAGTTAATACGAACCTATGTAACACCCAGCAAGACTTAAGACAGAACCATCTTTTATAATAACGTAAGATTCAAAATTATTTCCTAAATCAATCTAAGTCTATCTGTCCGTTTATCTATCTGTCTGTCTGTCTGTCTGTCTGTCTGTCTATCCCTTGTCTGCCTGATGTCTGTTCATGTATTTTTATTATCAAGCCGCATGTCGCATTTTTTGAGATATTTTGATGAAATTTGGTAGACTAACATAATTTCGTTCAAGGTGAAACGCTTTTAAAAATGGTTCGGATCGGTCGACCTTTTCGACCGCTCCCCAAATAACGCCCCATTCTGAGAACTAAATATATGATAAAAAGTTCTCGGCAAAAGTGACTAAAAAGTAGTATTTCGGCATTGCTTTAAAAACCTTGGACCGACTGTGGCAACATTTTGAACCCATGATCTCATGGTGAAAAGGTCGAATTTCCAATATTTCATGGTGAAAATTGGCTCCTAATAGTAAATTCACAAACCAAATTTGGACTATTTTGATCTGTATCTTGGAGACTACTCCATAGTAGAATTATCATGAAACGAAAACCCTTATATACCAAAATAACATAACTGCTAATTTTTTTGTGATGAAAATTGACTTATGATAGTAATTAAATAAAAAATTAAGTGCACCTAATTTGAACCACATGAGTCTATTTCTTCCCCCACTCCATATAAGATATCTCATTCTTAGGGTAAGGTCGGTGATTATATGAAAGATGTAGTCGCGACCACATATAATTTTCTTACTTGTCTTTTATCAGAATTAACAAGAACTGTTATTAGATGTTTCACCGATCGAAACTTATTCGCTTCATTTTGTTTTGAAACCGACGCAAGATGGAATGCTATTTTAAGTTAATATATATTTTTTCTAAGTTAAGTGAAGTTTAAGAAAATTAATGTTTTGTGCTCTTGTTATACTATGTGACATTGTTAGCGAAAAATTGGATAAAGAAAAACGTAGTTCTTTACTTTTTAAACGTTTAGCTGAAAGCGGTCAATTATTTGTCAAAATAATTCATTCGTAATGCTTAACACAAGTTGAGTTAAAGATTAGCCAAAAGTTAATATAAAGGAAAATTTTATACCCTATAGGTTAATACAAAATTAAAGTAATGTAACAGAAAAGGACAGATGAAAATAAAATAGTCAAAAAAAAAAATCAAGCAGGCATAGCCTGACATTTAGCAATAACGATAAGAATTGAATAACAAATATATTTACTTCTGCTAGAAATGGAGAAATAGAGAAATATTAACAGTTATCATTAAAATTCTTGCATAAAACTCGTAAGGAAAAATGTGTTTACACTGACTACTTTGCTATGGCAAGCGAGGCGAGAGCAAAGAAATTTCTACAATTTCTACTCGATACGACAAAGTCCGATTTGTTTAATAAGAACAATGAGACGACAGCACAACACATCAGCATACAGCCAAAATCGAAAGTCAGCCTTCTTCTCTATAACGAAGTTAAGTTACTTCGAATGAGCTAAAGTACGTTATTCAAATGGCACCATTACTCAGACATTCAAGCATCTGTACATAAAATCTAAAGCTAAGAGATCTTACAATCGCTAACGTAGGATATATGAAAGTTTGCAGCAATAGCTTGCTAAGGGCCAGAACTTACCTAGCTTTCTCAACAGCAGATCGCTACACCAAACGAATACAACTTTCCTTTCCTCTTCTGTCATTGATATTTTATAACTACCTTAAGAGGTACATAAGTATTATCAGCTGTTCGTATAAGGCATTAGGTATTTGCAAAAATTTTGATCACGCTTTCATTTGAAAAAGGTATTTATTGTGGAAAATTGGTGCAATATGTATTAATCAAAATAGTTTCCATCATTGTCTACAACATTTTACAATACATTCGGCAACACGGCAACATCATGCCGAAGGAACATATACTGTTTCGGCAGCGGTCCACCTAACACTTTTCCACTTCTTCAACTTTGCGGACTCGCGCGACAGACAAGGCATGCTGCACCGATTTAAACAAATGGTCATCGGAAGTCACGATGTCTGATGAGTACGCTGGGTGTGACAGAACTTCCCATTTGAGCTGCAACAACGTACACGGGACCACTCTTGCGACAAGTGGCGAAAAAATGCTATATACACTTAATTCGTGTCGCCACTTTTAAACCGACAACTGGGATATGATGGAACAGCATCACCATAAACCTCTGAACGTGTTTAGTGGTCTTCTAGAAGAATTTTGAAGACTCCATCATGATTAGCGTCGGCGAACAAATATCAAATGGAGAACTGTTATCTTATGTCGGGGGAAGTCAAAACCATCGTATTCAACCGATGTGTACACTAGCACTTTCCATTTCTTTAACATTTTTACCAGTAGAAATCGCTGATCAAAATTATTGCAAACATTTATGGCCAACCATGAAAGCACGTGCATGCCGTTTGATCTCCTCTATATATATATATATATATATATATGTATATGTAGTTTCGGAAACATATTCTTAACGGCAAGTATTTTATTTTCTTATCACCTCTTTTAGATTAAATTCAAATACAGCAAAACAGGCCGAATGATTTGTCCGCATTAAGCACATTAGCTTACTGACGCCCAGACGTTTCTTTAACTATTCTTTTCTTTTTTTTTTTGTCTTCGAATTCGAATGAGCTCAAGTAGTTTCAGTTACGTTTTAAAAGGCAATTCAGAGAATTTAAAAGCAAGCAAAGCATATTTAATACATTGAAATAATAAAAATGGTCACGTAAAGCTTACATAAAAGAACCACCAGGAAATTATTACATATTTTTGTTTAGCACAGGAATTTAAAAAATAAAAAAGAAAAAAAAAATGCTTTTAATTGGAATGTTATTTAACTATTTGAAAAGCCATGAAAGAGGGAAAGTTATCTACATATCTTAAACGGTGTTTGCATACTTTCATAAAATAAATGTTTACCATAATTAAAAAATGTTCATTCCTATGCAAATACTTTTGCGAGTATATTCATACCTCAAAGCATATTTACGAAAAATGCAAAAGATTTGTAGTAATAACAAAAGAAGTATAATGAAAAAAACAAGTTTACCTCTCAATTCGAAACTTACGGTTGCACTTTTAAGCGGTCCAACCCTATGAAAATCCTGAAAGTATCTGGAGAATATAAAATCAAAAAAAGTGCGACTAATCTCCCAGTCTTGGTTGCTAGTGCTCATCTCATCTTAGTCCTCTAATTGTGTTTTTTACGTTTCCACTCACTGTCATTGCTTTATAGCAAGCAAGTTTGTTATTCTCTTATGAGTATTATAGGGATGCTGCAATGAGTACGAACAGTATAAGTAAGATCGGAATGGAATGTGAATATCATGTTCGAAATAAATTAGCTGACTTAGTTCGAATGTGATCAACTAGCCTATTGGCAACGCCATTTCGATTTCGAACAGAGGAATAGTGGAGAAGAAGATTGCACGTCCTCTTCCTTCTTGATCGAATCGCCAATTAGGTAACACACCGCCGTTTGAAATAAAATCCATCATCATCCGCTAGGTGCCGAATTAAGGATATTTTGCAAGAAGACCGTCCGTTCCGTCCAATGACTTATATAACTTTTTTAATTGTAATTTTTAGCCGCTAGGTTCTTTCTTTATTATTCGAACTATATATTTTAGTTAGTGACATAAGTTAATTAATAAAAAAAAATTTAATTACATCGTCAAGAGACATTAGGATATAAATAACGATGGTAAGGACATCTTGAATGGCAATGGAAAAGCTTACCGCAACATTATTTTATTAAAAGGTAAATTTTTCCACCGAAGGAAAAATTCCGTACTGCGCAGGTGAAATTGTTAGCTTTACAAAAAAATACTTTTTTTTACTTTTGAACGTAGAGTTGCTTTCAGTTTATGTTGTTTAATATGAGGATTCTTCCACCTATTCGTCTAATACTTAATGTCAACCTATCTGCAACAACTCACAATATTTTTGCCGAGATTTGAGGCGATATCTTAAATTTTAGAATCGGGAGAATATTCATCATACATATCCACAAAGAGGGAGTCACAGGCTAACGAACGTTCTTATATGCCTCGGTCGGCCCGGAATTTGACACTTATCAGGAAGATATATATTTTCTTCTTCTCCTTAGTTTTGATTTCGTTATTCATACGACCAAGAAATTCTGGTTAATATTCGACGGTTATTCCTACTGCTCCACCCGTTCTCCACGACCTACTTCCACCTACGCGCCATAATTTTTTTGAATATTTTGATGAAATTGGGTGCATAGATCAGCACGTGGACGATTTTTATGGAAAATATGTTGAATTGGACAACATTTAGGCCAACTTCCCATATAACGCTATATATCCCGATAATAAATCGTATTTCGGCACACTAAACGAAAATGGAAAATTCAAATTTGATGCGATCCCATTTTGAATCTTCACCTAGATAAATGTTTTTGGGGAAAATAGCCCTTGTTTGACAACAAGCTCTAGTTTTTTAGTCCACATAATCATCCTCATGAAAGCGGCTTATCGCTCATATCTCTTAAGATATCATGGTATTTTGTAGCAAATTTAGGCGAAGGAAAGAAAATTAACCTATGCAACTTTTTCCTTTAAGCCCCCTGCTATATGAGGATAAGGAAAAGGGAGTGAACGGTAAAATAATAAGAAAAAGAAGCATTCACACGGAAATAAATTATAGTTTTTCCGATTTTACATACAATACTACGGGAGAGATGGCCCATTCCCAGCACTGGGTACCAGAATGCAAGTTCAAGGCCGGTGAAAACTTTCCCCTCTGGACGGAGCGAGCACCTCTAAATTTTCAATTCCCCCGCATTTGGGGATAAAATCAGCCACTACGACTGCTCTCCACAGGGCCGCCCAAGCGGTCGAGCCTCACACGGTGGTTTACATGCTGCGTTCAAAATGTGATTGGACATACCAGCTTCCACCGAAGTTTTCATATGATATGTCAATATGCAAGCGTTCTCCCGAAGGATCTTGGCAAACATCAATCTACACTTCAATCAATGCGGTCACCTTTAGCCGCTTAAGTAGGACACTCGTGGTTTTGTGAGGAGACAACCTGGCCTGAGGATTTCACAGTTCATAGCAAGCTTGTGTCATTATATTTGCATTTATGTTGCATTTCGGATTTTCCACACTTTCGGGGAAGCCACCCCTACTACTTTCCCCTCTCCTAGACTTAGTGTACTGGGGGAAGTAATCAAGCCAGCTATGCCAGGCACTCATCACACCAAACTATCGTTAGCTTTTCGACCACATACTGGTTGTGTGTACTGGACCTCCTGAGTAGCTGGCATTGGTGAGGAAGACCCCCGAAGACTCTCCAAGGAAAGTAACCCCGTCGCCGGGGAATCCTCACAGTACTATGAATGCAGACTAACGAATTTTAGAAGGCATTCCAAGCCGGTCATAAAAAGTGTTAGTTGTTTTGCCTTAAAAAGTACATTATCACAGATGATCGTACTAATTTAAGAGAATGGGCTCAAGGGGTACATATTAAGCACATATATATAATATTTTGACATATATTTTGAATTCAAAATGTTATTATTCATTTTTGCTTTCTATATGCATTTTATTGCAAGTAATGGTAGATGCACTTTTGAACATTGTAAAGTCTTAATAAACAGTTAGCTTCCCGTAGATAATAAAAACCAATTCTAACGTCATGTTCTAATTTGTTTTCATTTATGAAATAAATAATGATAGGAAATGAAAATAAAATGAATCGTAAGCCACTTTATTTAACAATCTATTATCCTTCAACAAAAAAAAAAAAAAACCTTAAATATTTTGCGACCATTTTTTACTTTTCTCTGCTTCTATGTTCACGAACTATTTACCGTGGCTTAGACGTTATAATAATGGCTGCAAGTAATGAGCATGACAACGATTTTTTTTTTTTTTTTCGTACAATACGTGTTGTCTATTTTTCTTTAGTCAGCAATCTTCTGCCATGCTTGGCCTTGTTATGTCGTACAAAAATAATAAATTATATTATAAAAGTTGCATATAATATAATTTAAATGCTTTAAGTATTTTTATTCAACAATTTATTTATTATATATTTGAAAATTTCAGTTCATTTTTAATTGAGACATGACAGGAGAGAAAAAGTAATCCAAATATTTAAAAATTTCACTATTCACAACATAACCTCACTTCTGTATTTAATAAGCAAACAATTCTTCTTCATAAAATCCGAGCGCTCTTTAGTTAATTGTTTAGTAAAGGAATCAAAATAATTGATATTAAAGTATCACTATATGCGGTCGTGACCGAATCATTTATACTCATCACAGTCATCCCAAAAACAAGAGACAAAACAAGTAAAAAATAAATAAATTTTTATATTTTATAACTTGTGGACGCGGTTGGTTTTTTTACTTTCACAGCAAAAGTTTTCGTTAGGCGTGTGCGGGTTTTAGACGTGTCCTTTGAATAGCTTAGGTTGGCTTCCAAATTTGTAGGTAATATCTCCTTTTTCGGTAACACGAAAATTGTTTCGCGCAGATACAACAATTTTGGTCGGACGGACAGATGGTCAGACGAATATACCTAGGTGCATTTCAAATTTGAAACAGTTCAAGACTTTACATGCGTTATGGGGTTTTTGAAGCTTCTGTGTGTGAAAAAAAAACTTATATTTTAAAACACTATAATATTGGGTAGGCGTGGTCAATTTTCTCCGTTTTTGTACACGAACGCTACAGCATCGCCCATAAAAAGAAAATTTTTCTTCCTCTTGAAAAACAGAGCAGTTTTCAGATTACGTGGTACTGTGGGCTTGCCCTTCGACCGATCTGATCCATTTTCATTACCAATCCGATGCAAGAAGTTCGAATGTTTCTATCAAATTTAAAGTCAATGGCTTCATTTTTTCGGCCAGAAGAATGTTTACGGTAGGCGTTACACTAAATGACAGACGGACATACTTGAATCGATTTAGAATTTTATGCCGATCTTGGGGTCCCTGAAGTTTCCTTCTAATCGTTGCAAACGTTTTGATAAAATGAATACACCTCTCATCGTTCGGCGATACATGTCAAAAAAAAAAAAAACAAATACAAACCGAAATAAGGAAAGACATAATCCAGCAAAGCTGACCATTAGATACCCTACACCATCTCGCCAGGTACAGTTATTCACCCCTTTTGGCAGTAATTCATAAAAAATTCTGCATTACCTTCATGTAAAGGCATATTTTTCGCAAGAGGCCGCATATTGGATAACGCGCATGGAGAACAACATATGATGTGATCCAAATTTAGCAAACTTTGAATTTGTTTCCCAAAGATTTTCTTAATTTTCAGCAACATCTACTACAAATTAAGCTTGTCCTTCATGCAAGCGCTTGCTTTTCATGACAATCCCTACATATGATGGGTTCTAAAACATATACCTATGCTATCCTACGGCTAATTTTTTTGATAAATTGCTATTATGAATCAATTTTCATCATGGCATATTAAAAATTAAACCTTCATCTGAAGAGTTCACTAGGAAGCTTTACACCCTAGTAATCTAAACTTAAAGTATTAACGCATTCAAATTTTATAATTTTTCGAAACTTTTCGTACATTGTCTTCGCCTTTGGTAAGAATTCGCAAAAAAACATTAGCCTTGTCAATACACATCTTTTCCCCGTCTACTCACCATTTTCTCTATTCCTTTTCCACTCTCTCAATGGCTTGAAATCAATCTATCATGCGGATAAAATACAGCTCGTACATGTCCTTCATCCATAAGCTAAGATGATTCTTAATGAACTATAAAGAATTTCTGAAGAAATGAATCTTGTTGAGCAGAGATTTGAAAAATATGTAATTAAATCAAATGTTTATTACAATCATTAAATTACAAACTTTTTACTTGTTATTGACATACATACATACATACATACACACGTGTTTTGCAATTTGTCTATTCCTGTTCATGAAATCGTTTTATATTGTGCACAACACTTATCACAATAAAATCTTTAAATGTAATTTCTTATATCTTGAAGATAACGCAGGTAAGGAATATTTCATCGTATCTTATACTCGGGCGCTTTGAAGCGTTCTAAACTATATATGAGTTATTAACAGAGCACAATAACTCATATGCTTTTATTTTCACGGACAGCCGATGGTAGACAACGATGATGATAGCTACGGGTCAAATACTTTAGTTACCTTGTCCTATTCGCCATATAAATACTTATGTGTACTGTGGGCACTTTTATTAATCACTAGCCTTTATTGCATAAAGCATAAAAATTCAGTATAAAAGGTTTTCATTAGGTACAGATTTTTTTTTGGTACAAATAGCTTGTGTTGAGTGGCAAAAAATGCTTTGATTTTTGTGCCTTTGTTGGCATTGCATATGGGGTGAAATATAAAAAGCAAAAAATTTCGTTTACAAGGTACTTGACTTACATACATTGCTTGTTGTATCCCAATGTTTGCTTCTTTTTTTTTTTAAAGGAAATTTAATTTACGTTATATTTCGTTACCGTTTTAATGTTTTCATCATATACATGTGTGTATTCATACTATTTTTCCACTTGCTGATTCTGAACTTTTATTTTGAAGATTTTCTGCACACAGGATTTTCATTTTGAAGCATTAACAAAAAACGGCTAGGATGGATCTCGGGTCCAAAATATGTCAATGAATTAAATTTCGTCAAAGTATGTCAAAAAATTTAAACTGCAGACTGAACAGGCATCAGGCGGACAGCCAGACAGACATACTTAAATCGATTTAGAATATGATTCTTAATCGATCAGTGTAATACACAAATCGATCTGCCCTAAGCATTTCTACATGTTACATACATCCCTTTATTACCCTTATCACAAGGGTATCTACACCCTTTATCACAAGTGCTATAAAAAGAATATAAATATGAAGACTTGGTAGTTTTTGAAAAAGAGAATGATTAGAGGGCAACTTTGACTTTACAACTAAAGCGCATTAATTATTTCAATTTATTAAATATTAAAAAGAAAGTTTAATATAGCTTTGTTAACAGGAACATTTTTAGCACCACAACTAGCGAATGGGTAGGTGTAACCGCTTCCAGCTTTCGAGTTTCATAGACATGGCTTTAAATCCATTAAATAGATAATACCCCTCCACAATGGTCCCGTCCAAATCGTTTTCAAAACATTGGCGCTTGGATCAAAGTATGTCGTTCTACGAAATTTCTCAACAGCATCTCAAAAATTTCGATTTTTAGATTGAACAAAAAATACGTGGACAGACGGACGGACAGACAGATAAGATTAGATCAATCAAAAAGTGATTCGGAACCGATTGAATATAATAAAATAAAGATATATCTCAAGTCCATTTAAATATTATCTGCATCCGCATAAACTTCATATACCCTTGTAGCAAAAGTGATTTAGGATAAAAATGCTTCAATCACCAAAAATCTGCGAAAAGAAAGCACCGTTTCACATGGTGCAAATGACCCATATGAAATTCATTCTCCCATTAAACACGACAAATCGACATGACGGGTCATTCGACCTCAATATACGTAGATGTTGCAGTGATCTTGTAAATTCAATGTAATGTCTTGAGGTGATCCTTGATCGCAAACTCAACTTTGGCCCCCACATTGACAATGTCTCTTGAGCTGTATCTGCCTCTACATACTATTACGCATTCGCTCCTCATGACGCATGTTAACTACTGCACTGAAATTTTTTCTGGATGTCCAAGATATACCTTACGTCAAACTTCGAGACCACATCTCTTCCTTCATTCATGCTTTCTTAAAATTCTCCTTTGCGGATTACCGAAAGCTCAGACAGCTTATCTGTTTCTACAAAATCATTCAATATCGATTCAAACACATTTTAATAGAACGACTGTAGTTCTCTAGATTGAATAGAAACCATTTCATAGTGATACCATGTTTTTCTAACGTGACGGTTTTCTGATCATGACACATGCTTAAATGCGTTTAGAAGAAAGTTAACCGCGCTGCTAAGCTTATCATTTATATTTTGTTGCTGGTAAAAATTGAGGAGTTAATGGAGCGAAATGATTACCTTGAACCTACGTGCAAAAACTTCCAATATTTCTGGCAAATTTAAAGTCGACAGCTTTAATTTTGCAGCCAGAAGAATGTTTCTAACAGACGGACAGACGGACATCCTAAAAATCGATTTGGAATTTGATGTTGGTCAAGAATATATATACTTTGTGGGATCTCTGATGCTTCCTTCTGGACGTTGCAAACGTTTTGGCAAAATGAACATACCCCTTATTTTTCAGTGATGGGTATAACAAAACTATAAAGAATTTTTGATAAAATGAAGTGAAGTGAAATATTGCATTGCAACTAATGAATTGCATTGCTTCCCAAAGCGGCACATATTATGCGAAAAGCATGCTAATGGGTTCGACTTTTTTGCCAGTCAGTGCCACAAAAAGAATATTGACTGCCAACTTATTGCGCCTCACACTCGTCCTACGACTGACAAAGTTCCTTTTCCGCCGTAATCGCAATCTTCTACACGAAATAACATAGGAAACCATTCTACCTGATATATTTATAGTCCTCTCCATTACCTGATTGTTTAATATTTCACTTACCTATTTTTTCATTTTGTTTAGGCTCTGTTGGCGATAAGACCTAATATATTCAGAAGAATTATGTTTTTATTATTCATTGGTCCTTTATCAAAAGCCCTCGCTAAATTCCCTGTTAAAAGGCAAAGCACGAAGTTGCTTATAATAAATAAGAAAAATAGTCAAAAATGGTAGCTCTGTTAAATGGTTAAATGGTAACGCCATTCAGCTGTGTTAAATAGCAAACAAGTAGTGGAAACCTCTGTTAAATGGCATTTTAACGGGGAAACCTCTGAATGGCAAAGCCGTCGGGAAAGTAGGGGAAACCTCTGTTAAAATGCAAAGCCGTCAACTATTGCTTATATTACAAAAAAAGGCGTGCAGACTGCCTTAGCATAAAGTTCTTCAATAACCGTAGCTCATTTCAGCTTCTAGACGTTTAGCTGAGACGAAAAGTTAAAATCAATTGTACATTTAATACATTTTAAGCTTCCATCGTAACTAAATGACACTAAAGGAAGAATAAACACACGTACTTCGATTATTCGGTAGAGCACTGCAAAAAATACCCGGTAATCACTGCTTATGCAAAAATCGAATACTAAGTCAAGTTGTTTACTCATCTCTAAACTTATGGAATTGCCATTAATTAAATCTGAAAAAATTATCTTCCAGTAGATAACAGTTTATTTTATAAACAGAAAAACATACGAGAGATTTGTGTATGAAGCTCGCACGTGGTTTGAGTAGAATATTGAATCTTGTCGAGAAAATGTCTTTAAATGAAGCTAAACGAATTGCTGCTCATCGGGCTGTGAATGAGTGGGTTAAAACCGGCACAGCAGTTGGTATAGGAAGCGGGTCAACAGTTGTGTTTGCTGTGGAAAGACTTGCAGAAAGGATGAAGTCGGAGAATCTTAATGTTGCGTGTGTACCAACCAGTTTTCAGGCACGCCAACTTATAATAGAACACGGATTACAATTAAGTGACTTGGATCGTAACCCGCAATTAGATGTAGCCATTGATGGGGCCGATGAGGTAGATAATGGTATGGTTCTAATAAAGGGTGGTGGAGGATGTTTATTACAAGAGAAAATCGTTGCCTCCTGTGCTGAAAACCTAATAATAATTGCAGATTACACAAAAAACTCCAAAAAGCTAGGCGATCAGTACAAGAAAGGGATTCCCATTGAAGTAACTCCGATGGCTTACGTACCAATTAAGCAGCATATACAGAAATGTTTTGGCGGTAGCCTTAAATTACGAATGGCTGTAGCTAAAGCGGGTCCCTGTGTAACCGACAATGGTAACTTCATATTGGATTGGGAATTTGCCAGTGAGAAGGCTTACAATTGGCCAGATGTTAATCGTGATTTACTTATGATAGCCGGAGTGGTAGAGACTGGACTGTTCGTCAATATGGCCACCAAAGCATATTTTGGTATGTCGGATGGGCAAGTTAGAACACAGGAGCGTAATGCTTCTATCTAAAAAGAAATCGTTATCTGCATTTTTATCTACAGTTCTACATATAATGCTAATTTAACTAGTAAACTGCTAAAAGAACTAAGTTTCATAAAAGTAATAAATGTTTTTTGTAAAATTTTAGTTTTAATTACATCTTTCGTTGCTGTTTTACGAATACAAAAATTAAATCATTGAAGTCTCAATTCGTCAATTTACCAGTTAACACTTAAAAGTTTAAAATGATTTTTTACTACGTTCCGGCATGACGGAATCTTTAAGATAATTGAACAATGACAATAAGCCTTGCTTTCTGCTTCTAGAAAAATAATTAGAGACCACGTCCTGATCTACATGTCGATCGTTTATGGTGGTTGGTAAAACATTATCATTAGCACTTAACGAAACAAATAAAGCGAAAGGTACCATCCACAAACATAAAGTAAAATATGCTAAAACCTACAAAAACCCAGATAATTACAAGTGATATAAATAATATGGAGATTTCACTTACTTGTGTAAAAGGATAGTAAAATGACGTGAAATATTGGAAAGCCAGGAAATGATTGAGAATTAAGCACACAACTGAGCCTATAAAGGGTATTGATAGAAATTTAATGAATGGAAAATTGCCCATAATCGCCAAATGAAAAGCTTGCGTCACGAAACCCATTATAACCATTCGCCAAGGCAAATCGTCACAGAAAATGAACATTGTATACACAAACATCGTGAAACTTATCATGAACAAAATCACTTTACGTGCCGCAGTTGTGTACTCTTCCACTAGTTCAGCTATATAATACAATCCAGCCACTAGAAAAGAGAAAAATTAACAGATCTGCCTGAGGTGCGTATTTACTCACCTATTGATATTGTAACAAAAACAACCTGCAATATTAATGCCAGCCAACTTAATATGTACATGAAGACCATTATTGTCTGTATTTAAAATACCGTTACTATTGTTGAGAGATAGATAATAAATTTTTCTTTGCGCTGCAAAACTACTTGGATTTAAGGTATATTTAACATAATTTCTATATTCGAAAATAAATCTTAATAATCTTATTGTATACCAAAGAATTCTATGATGTTTTTGCCGTATTACTAATAAATAAAACTTAAAATTAATGAACTGACAATTGCTATCAAAACGTAAACAAAACGCGTTAACACATGTTTTACGGCATTTCCAAGCTGAAAGCTTCTCTATGCATTATCTCTGAATAATTCTAAAAAAATGTGTAAGGGAATGCACACAATTAAATTATCCTTACATTTCTAGGACTGGAAGAGAAATTAATTTTATAAATTTATAATATTTATTTTATATTATTTATATCTATATATATTTATAGATATTTACATATATATATTTATATATATTATATATACATATATATAAAAATCCTTCGTGGTAATAAATTGAATCAACCCGAGACTTAGGAATATAAGAGCGCCTTATTGTGCTAATCCTTTAAGAGTGTAACTATACTTGTTACATAGAACTAAGTGGTAACGCTTGCTTATAGCACATATTTTTATTTTTAAAACATATAAGAAAGCAGCTGAGCAATATTATGAATGGCAAAGCTATTTTCAATATATAAAAAGGTGCTTTAGAATCGAATTCTAAGTTTTGATTTTATTGTGAATGAATTAATTTAATGTCATAATAAGAGGTTTTGACAACGTGAAAAATTTCAGAACGAAGGAAAGAAGCGTGTAGCTTTTTATTAAGAAAAAAGTTTACTGTAATATTATATTTATAAAAATTAGTTTAATAAACAATTTCATCAACTAGTTGCATAAATCTTATTCGCAAACTCAAAAAATTGTAACAGGAAAACTTACCAAAAATTGTAATGAATAAAATCCAGTGAAAAAAACAAAACGCCGCAATAAAGCCTGATGCACTAAAAGATACAAAAGTGTGCTTTTTTTTTTGAAGGAATAAAAGTCGAGAAAAATAAGCGCCTATTTTCTACTGCTACTTAATTATATAGAATTTATAGCATTTGTGAAAGTATATAAAGTAAATGTTAGGTTAAGAACGACAAAACTTGAAGGAAAGAATAAAATTATTCATTTCAAAATAAAGACAACAAACAGAAATTTACATTGTAAGCAGAAACAACACAAAAAATAAAAAAATAAAGAAATGACGGACCAAATGGAAGAGGAACTTGAATCGCAGGAAGAACAAATCGAACAATCAAGTGGGCAAGTGGGAATTACAGATCAAAGACCCCCACCGGATCAACGATTAGAAACGCAACGAGCAAACCAATCTGATGAAAACATGGAAATTGATATTTACGAACAGCCGACATCGTCAGTTCAAGCCCAACCAGACGATGAAGAGCCAGTAGGGCTACCTCAACAACAACCATCGCAAGCTAATGTTGACGAGGATGTCGAAGGTGAAGCTAATGAGCAAAGTAGTGATTCGTTAGATACGTTTCGTGGTTTCGATGAAATGGACTCCAATCTGGAAAATAAAGACATGTCGCAAGTCTTGCAATACTGGGAATCCAAACATACGCAGTCGGGTTTCGATCCCGTGCCCATTTTGAAAAGGTACCACTTTTTATATTCTATAACACAAAACACGTGAGGACATTACACGTCCGTGTATGTCCCACTGCTTTTCACGATGATCACTTCTCTTCAAATAGATTGGCTGAAATATTTGAAAAAGAAACCGAAATATATATGCGGAAAGATCCAGATCCTTTCGATGAACGCCACCCCTATCGAACAGATCCTAGTTGTCAGTTTGGATTTTTACTCAAGCAGCTGTTTCGTAAGGATCATTTTATGAAGAAGGTACTGCCGCCATTCTTGCTTTAAATTATTCATTACTTATTCACTTGTGTATTTTTTCTCGTCCCATTTTAGTTGGTTAATGATTATCTGCGCGATAATTACTTCACTCGACAGAGCATACAAAAGAGTTCTCTGGAATTGAATATTTTGGCATTGCGTTTAATTTTAGTTATAATGCCAGGTCTGGAAACATCGGCTGTATTTCAGGTAGAATTTGATAATCTCATCCATCGTATTTACAACTGGGCCGAAGACAGCATAGAGCCTTTGCAGAGTTATGCCACTGGCCTATTGGCTGCCGCAATGGAGGTTACGATTTTTGTTTTTATAAAATCTATATATTTTATATATCATTCTATATGTTATATAGGTTACGGACATCGCGGTCACTTTCCGTGAATTGAATACGCGATTAGTGCCCAAAATGATTAAACGTTTACATATGTTACAAGCTGTTTACAAAAGTTGTACACGCGATTTGGTCAACCATGTTATGCCATCAATAGGAAACTGTATACCTGGGCCCAGCGTAATGAATAATTCAATAGATTGTGAAACTGTAGCAGTACATTTAGAACGTGTTTTGCCTTCGTGGATGACGGGCTCAGCCCCTCAATCACCTTTGCAAATGGAAGACTCTCCCACCACTTCTAAAGCAACAGCAGGTGCAAACAATGCTGCTTTAGACGTTTTAACTAACAATTCGAACATGTCGACGCTATTAGAGAACAGTCGTGAAACGTTACCGAGCGCACATATTTATAAAAAGATGTACATAGCCATACATCCACCGACAGCCGAAACTAGCCAAATGCTGATATTACGCTACCTGACAACAATGGGAGAGTATCAAGAATTTTTGGGCTTATTCCTCGAGCACAATGCTATACAATTGATTTTCGGCTACATTGAAAATCTAGATTCTCGAGACACTTGCCTGGCATTCGAGGCCCTTAAATATTTAGCATCTTTGCTATGTCATAAAAAGTTTGCTTTGGAATTTATCAGCCACGGTGGATTGGAGGTAGGACATGCCGATAGAGATAATATTCTTTTCTTCCTGCTTTATTAAACTTATTACAGCTCCTGTTAAAAGTCCCGCGACCGAGCATAGCCGCTACAGGAGTATCAATAACACTTTATTATTTAGCTTACACTGAAGATGCGATGGAAAGAATTTGCACGATGCCGAAATCAATTATTACTCAATTGGTGAAATATGCCTTGTGGATCTTAGGTCATTCCTACGATTCTGGCAAATGTCACGCTACTATGTTCTTTGGTTTAAGTTTTCAATTTAAAATTATACTCGACGAATTCGACGCCCAGGATGGTCTGAGGAAACTTTACAACGTAGTATGTTATCTAAGGAAGTAAAAAATATGAATCTGGCAATAATTATGCGAATTTTGTTTTGCAGATTTCGGTTTTAAAAATTCTAAATCCGTCCAGCAATGAAGAGGACGCTAACAATGATCTCAACGAAGATGTGGAAAGCGCTTCACGTCAAATTGTTCGTCACGTATGCGTTGCTTTAAAGCGCTATATGGAAAGCCATTTGTTCTACAAATACAACAGCTTTATGCGACAGCAGTTTCCATCGTCTGCAGAATTCAACCAAAACATAACTAAAGCCGCCAAAGCTAACCTTGAGCAGATTAGCGACCAGATACGTACCTTGCAAGAAAATACCTCAGTAAGAGCCCATTGGGCTCCTGTCGATCAATTATTGAAATTAGGCGGCATTACGTTGCTGTTGAAAATTATTGCCTTCTCTTATGAATGGAATAATGGCGGCAGGTCCGAGACGGTGCGATCGGCATTAGACGTTTTATCTATATGTTGTGTTATTCCGCGTGTTTATCTAGCTTATTGCGGCATCCTGGAATTGCCTGATCATGGCACAACCACTGGTGTATTTTCGATACTTGGAGCGGCTGCCGGCGATATTGTACCAGACGCTGATGTGCAAAAATCTGCTTTGGCGGTGTTATGTCACTGTGTGTGTTCTCCTATTGCTAGGGCAAGTAGATATAATGTAATTTCTTAAATCGTTTCAAGAATATTTTCCCACTTTGCAGAAAGATCCCATTACCTTAATGAAGTGCCTCGGTTCCTCCAAGAAAAATAAACAAAGTAATCGGTACAGTGAAGAGTTGGTAGAAAAAGTCTGGGAGTCTGTGTGTTCCAATAATGGCATTATCGTACTATTGTCATTAATGCAAATCAAAACGCCAATTACGGATGCAGATTGCATCCGTGGTATGGCCTGCCGGGCGCTAGCTGGTCTAGCTCGTTCACAGCGTGTGCGACAGATTGTTGGCAAGCTTCCATTGTTTGCTAGTGGTCAAATACAGACTTTGATGCGCGATCCAATTTTGCAAGAAAAACGGGCGGAACATGTAATTTTTCAGAAATACGCTTTAGAGTTATTAGAACAAGTGTCGGGTAAAACAAAACCGCTCAGTCACCAGTTGGATCCGTCTTTGGCTAACATACATAAAGCGAATGTAATAGCCCAAACGAAAATTCAGTACAACGAACAACAACTTTATCAATTGATTTATGATCATTTGGAGTCTAAAGGTTTAACCCAAACAGCACATATGTTGCAGAAGGAGGCTAACTTACAATTGCCTTCGACGACAACTAAGAACTTTCATCAGTCACCATTCGATTATAAGGTAATGACTGTCAGTTCCATTGGTCGTAGCCGTCTTCGGAGCCGTATGCCAGATATAACTCAAGCTATAAATGGAGCTGCATCAACAATTGCAGTTAACAACTGTCCCACATCTTCGGAAAATGTAAATGGCAACTTGAGCGATGATGCAGCCCAAAATGCGATCACACCTATAAAATTGGTAAGGAAAACGGATAAATTGATGTGCAATTCAATAGGGCCCAATAGTTCGCACTGTTCTGTCAACAATGCCAACAGTGCGAATTGCATTCAGTCGAGTAGTCAGCGTTCGCTGCAAAAACAAATTTCGGTAGCTGATGTCAATAACATAGTGGAAGTAGGCTCGCCACCGCTTAGCGTGGGTATAACACTGTCCACCATTGTCACTGAATATCTAACAAATCAACACGCGTTGTGCAATAATCCGATGACAACGTGCCCGCAATTTGATCTGTTTACCCCTCATAAATGCCCAGACCCAAAACCTAATCGCGTTCTGGGTGATAATATAAACATAACCGCCCGCCTCTTTAAAGCCCAAGCCGGGTTTAATACACGCCGTTTTGATAGGCGTTACGTTCATTCAAATTTCGCTCCTTGGCATTCGATACGTTCCAATGATTACAATGAAATCGAATTCACTTCGTGTCATATTGTGGAAAATACCAATTTGTTGCTCGTCGGTACTCATCAAGGGGAAGCAAAAGTTTTCAATATGAACGAAGGTACCGAACTGTTTTCTTCGCGTTGCCATAGTTACCTCATCGATTCTATACAGTCGAATCGGAAAGGAGATCTTGTCTTAACCTCGTCATCGTGGCGGTCACCTCTTAGCGTGCTATGGTCGATAAGTCATAATGATTTCATATCAAAATTGCAATTCAATGATGAATTTTACTGCGAGTTTAGTAAATTAACGCAAGACAAAATCATCGGTACCCAAAGCGATGTAAGTTGCAGACGTGATATATATTTAAAGAAATGTATTATTAATTATTTATTTTTTTTTAACGGCAAGTGTTCGATTATATATGACGTGCAGACGGGCCAGAAAGTGTCAACATTTAAACCGGTACTAGGCAATCAATATACGAAAAATAGAGCCACCTTTTGTCCCGCTGATGAATTAGTTTTGTCAGGTTTGCTTAATTCTTTTAAACCCGTAATTAAATTTAATTTCTTTTTCAATCTATCATCGTAGATGGTGTTTTATGGGATGTCAAATCTGGAAAAGAAATCCATAAATTTGATAAACTAAATCAATCACTTTCGGGTATATTTCATCCTAATGGTTTAGAGGTAATTTTCGAAATTGTCTTTGCTTAAAGGTTAAATTACGATAAACTTTTGTTCTTTTCTGCGTATTTGTAGATTATTTCAAATACAGAAGTATGGGACCTACGGACATTTCATTTGTTGCAAACTATACCGGTTTTGGATCAATGTTATATAAAATTTTCACCTATGCATGTTTTGTATGGCATTAGTCTGGAAGTAGAGAATCGTAACGAATTCGACGATTCAAACACATACGAGACGAGCTTTAAAGTCCTTGATGCTTATGATTATTCCAGTATATCGACTATCGATGTGAAAAGGAATATTTACGATTTAAGTGTGAGTGGTAATGGCAGTCTGATAGCGCTGGTAGAAAATCAACCGTCTTATGATACCAAGCCGGAAACCTTTGTAAAGATTTACGCTGTTGGGATGAAAAAACATGAACATGAAGAAGAGGTGCGTGGTTCTTGTACTAATTTTCAGTCGTCCGGCGGCTCTGGAGCGGAAAACAACAGAGCTGCTGCTGGCGGCGAGGTGTCCTCAAATCGTACCTACGAAACGACCACTGCCAGTAGCAATGGCGGTGTTGGTGTTCGTGCTGTGCTTCGCCCCAGGGCTGCTGGCAGCAGGGTATACGATATAACAAGAGGTGGCGGCGACGGTGGTGATGGTGATATTGTTAGTGGCTATAACAGCGGTAGACAACAGCAATTACCGCAGCTACAACAACAAAATCACAATCGACACGCGGAACAGCCGCCCCTAATACCATTACATAATGAAAATGCTTCTGCTTATCAGAGGAGCCGCAACAGCGGCAGCAATATTAATATTAGTAATCGTGTTGCTGGCCTTCGAGCAGCACTAGTAAACCTGGAGGCAGCCGGCGATATAGGCACAGCAGATGCGGACATCGATCTCAATATATTACTTGATTTGGATGATATAGCATTAAATCTTTTATCTCTGCTTGTAGGAAGATGATGAGGAGCCGGAATCTGAAGAAGACAATTCCGACAGTGACGCTTCCACAGAAAGTAAGTTATTTGATTTCGCCTCTTTATGGTCTCCAGCTTGAAGAATATTGTTTATTGTTTACAGTTTTCGATCTGCTTCCAAATGATGAAATACGTAATAGAAATGGCAATAATGAAAATTTTGTAGAAGACGAGGACGACGACGATGAGGATGAAGAAGATGACGACGCGGACGAGGACGACGACGAGGAAGGTTGGATCGATATGGGATCATCAGATGATGACATGGCGGGCGTTCTTTGATTGTCTTAAATTTCAATTACGTTTTCTGAACATACGATACGAGAGGATTACGTATGCGCGTTGTTTTTCTTACCCAAAACGAATACTCTTGCAAACGTATATGTAAAGGAATAATAAGATGTTCAAACAGTTGCTACACTTAAGCTGCTGTCATCTAGATTATTGTATAAACTCAATTTTTCAATTAAACGATAGTTTTCTTTATATGTTTACATATATAGGCACGTTGTCGTAGATATTATAAAATGTTTCCAGAATACACAAGCACTGTCGAAAGAACAACGAAAACTGCTCTCTCAAGTGTTACGAAAAACTGATCCTAAATTTTTCCCTTTTATTTTGTCTGTTCAACCCCCTAAGTCCGACAAATGTCTTTAAAAATCACTTCTTAGTGATGGTTACATTTAACATATTAATATGGAATACAAGTAACTACGTGTGCTGTCTCTTTTTCAATACCTCGCGTTAACACGAACAATGGTACATACTTATGTCTGCAAAAGCTAGATGCTAGATGCTTGCATAAACAGCACTGCTGTGAGTTTCACAATTTTGTGACTATGTCTCCATATTCTACTTTGCAGTATCGTATCCATCAAGAGCTGGCAAAACAAAGCAACTAGAGATCACGATAGGATTCGGTCTAAACCGAATATAATCGACCTGTTAAATATTTGTGCTTACCAAAAATGTACTTTCACGTCCGTTATCAGTTACGAATGTTTCATTGTTTAAATTTTTAAGTCATAGGATAGCGGTTAATGACTCTTAACATTTTGGCTTGATAGAGAAGGCATTTAGAGCGAATACTTTTCCTTACTAATGAAAAGACAATTGACTTTTATTATTGCTTCCCTTTTAATATTTATTTTGAATATGTATGTAGGCATTAATTTTATTTGAATGCCACCTGTACAACCCTTAGAGGAAATATTAACTGCATTTAAAAGGTAGTTCAATATCTGGAAAATGAATTGTTAAATAATTTGGATTTTTTTACTGATATAAATAAAAACTATAAAAGCTATTTAAAAACTTGGAGCTATGAGAAATTGTTTCATACTTAAAATGAAGGTCGAATTGCTGCGGTAACGTTATTTAAAACCTTAATTGCGTTTTTCTCGAAACTACGTTCTTCGATACTATGGCATGGGTTATGTAATTATTTGCCAACATCCAAAAAGGAAACTTCAAAGATCCTACAAAGTATATATATATTCTTGATCAGTATGAAATTTTGAATTGATTAAGCCATGTCTGCCCATCTATGTGGAGCTTTTTGTTGGCACTCCCCTGGTCGCAAAAATGACGATATCGACTTCAAACTTGTTAGGAACATTGGACGACTTTACACATAGATTGGCATTGAAAATCGGCCAAATTGATTAGAGCGCAAGTCCCCAGTGGAGCGTAAACTGAACGAAATTCCGTTTTGCTGAACACAAATTTCTGGCTTTTTGTTCATTATTCAATAATTGTACAAAATAGATAGATATCAGCCGAGATGTTCTAAAAATACGTTAACTCTAAAACATATATTGTGGGCATCACGATCTGATGGATTAATTTTATCGCAATAATACCAGCATTACGTGTACCAAGTATAGAGTAGATGGCGGCAAGGTAAATGTATTAATTCTAAATAAATTGTAGTGGGCGTGGATTCATTTTGTTGCGGTACCGTTGATATGGGTCTCATATAAAAGGACTTGGAGAGTGTGGAGTGGGACAAGTTAACTGCATTAATTCTAAATTAATTGTGATGGACGGCACTACATGATGATAAATTTCTTCTAAAAACTACTGTCTACATGAGTATCAAATAAAAGGGATTAGAGAATGGAATGCGACAAGCTAACAATATCTTTTAATAAAGTAAAAGATGAGAGATAACTTTTATCCCATTCACATGTTTATGACAATAAATAAAAGCATGGGGCGCCAAAGATTGTGATTGTGATGATGATGGGTATGCGTGATTCGGCCTCTGCCTAATATAACTATGTTAAAACATATGTTTTTTGAGATACGGGAATAATATACCAAGTATTTCTTACTCTTACGTTTTAAACAGGGAATTGGGGCCTTAATGAAAACGATCGAGAGGATGATAAAACCAAAGGCCCTTTCTTTTGTGTTTAAAAAAACTGTTTAAGATTGTTCTAAATAACCCAACGATTATGCAAAGATGTGTAAGAAAAATTGTTTCAATCCATTGATAGTTAAGTAGAAAATGGTCTCTAATCTCATGCTCACACAATAGCCTTAAGTTGGCTTAGCGCGAATCATTCGTCAATTGGAATGGATTAAATGATGCGTTTGAATTATTTACAAAAAAAAAATTATGGACTATTTGCAAATTTCGAACAGAAAAGAAGAAGATACATTCACGTTGTCTTTTGAACCTTAGAATCATTATAGATACCATAAAAATGGACATGTGTCACTCTTAAAATGATTTCCAAATACAGAAGTTAATTATCGGCATCTTAATATTGGTTCCCACATTAATTTATCTTCTTTTTCATACGGTAGAATATCACAATATTGTGATAGACCCACTGGTATTGCAGCTTGATATGCGGAACCCACCATCACGTTCGTTTATTCGTTTATTTATTCGCGCATTCATTCATTTGTTCATTCATTCATCTTTCCTTTATATAATCATTATGTTAATTGAAAAAAGAAAAGTGGTTCCGATGAAAGCACAAACACATATATAAAAAATAATTCATTTGTCGGTAAAATACTTGCAAAATATTTGTATTGTAATGAAAAAAATCAACCATTGTTGATGTATTGATATCCTTTGATATCCTCAGATGATGGATCGTGTCTTTTATATTGTCTTATGCCCTTATGATTGGGAAGATTCCCTTTGAGATTTTTCTTAGGAGGTGACAAAATGTATCGCTGGTGTGTAACCCTAAGCTGCTCGGCTTCAGAACGCCAAGTCTTCTATCTCTTTGCAAATGACAATAGTGCTCGGCATGAGATAGTCCCTAACTAGGCGGATGGAACGCCTGTGAGTTTTTAGCGGATTGATACGCTAGTTTGAATTGCTTTGATACAATTGCTTTATTTAAATTTTATCGTGCTATTTATACATAAATTCCTATATTAATTTATGCTTCCCCTCAAGAGAAGTTAATTGTTTTAATTGGGGGCGCCTGGCATTGTATTGCATTGCGAAATACAATACTCAGCCAAGTGAAGTGTGACATCATTTTTATTTTTCTTTTAGTGAAAAGAATTATGCTGAATTTGCATGACACACTCCACAGTGGATGCGTATACCGATATGGTATCACACTACAGTATATTAATGCTAATAACATATTAAAAATCTTTGAAACTTTCACATCTTTACAAACAAATGCTTCGAGAAGACCAAATTTGCGAAGTTTTGAATCTTGTTTCCGAATATTACTGAACTTAAGATAGATATAATTAAATGGACAGACTCACAATAACATCCCAGTAAATCAATGAATTCGATAATTTTTTTAAAGAAATTTTCTAATAACAATTTTTTCTCTTTTTTCTATTTTTTTTTTTTTAAAGAAATTTTTACGATTTATTTAGCAATTTTTTATTTTATTTATGATTTGCTCCAAGTTTTTTGTTCAACTTGTAAAATGGTTTTGCTTCTACATAAAACCGTTAGCTGGTTTTTTCCTTTACAAAGTTTATGCTACAAGGGTATATTAAGTTCGCATGGATGTATGCAACAGCCAACTGTTCAATCTGTAGGCCACAACAACGCATTGCCCAATACACCTTTATTAAAACAATCAAAATTTCTTCATTATCATGAAATTACATTAATAAGAAATGTATAAAAATGCAAAAATAGTGGACCAACTTTTTATTTTTGGAAAATCGCTGGAAAGTCGCTGGCTAATAAATAAATTTAAAAACAATTTCTTCATTTTTTTTAACATTTTAATCGCAATTCGGGTTGTTTTTCAGCAAACGCCAAAGGGTTTTCTTCAATTGCGCTTGCGTGCATCTTCGATAGCTATTTGCCTCTATTGTAATGT
>NW_023998423.1:6473096-6484178 GCF_014805625.2 Glossina fuscipes
TGCTTTTATTTTGAATTCGTACACCACCCACTGATTTGTATACATTCTACAGATGTTTTCTTTTCGAATTCGTACACCACCCATTGATTTGTTTACATTCTACATATTTAAGCGCCGATTTATGTTATCTGTTGTTTATGTAAATATTATATAGGAGAACGGGACATTGTTTTATTACGCAGCCAGTTTCGCCCAATATTTTCAAAATAGCTAGAGTGTGAAGATTCAAAAAAATAAATAATATTTAAAATTAATGAAAGTGCGAGCGCGCAAATTTATTGAACGGAAATAAATGGTCTTTTAAGTACATAAAATGAATACAATTGAATCTAGCAACGTAAATAATTAAAGGATCATTTAGCAAAATAAAAAATATACTCTAAACTATATCGCAGAAGCTGATCCTTTCTCTGGTTTAAAACATATTTTAAATTTATATTTTTAGTTAATATTGCTTATTAACAAAGAATTTGTGGAAGTAGCTACAACAACAACGACACTTTCCAGAAAGTCCATTCAAGTCCTAATAAAATTTATGGCTGATTACTAACACTGTCAACAGACAAACTTATGCTGGGTGCAACGTCTCTTGGTTCCTCTACCAATCGTATGGCGTGCAAAGGCTTTCGAGACGAACTGTTACCTTTAATAGGTTTTAGCATGTGTTTGGTGTAACAAAGGCCACAACAAAGTTTAGAACGTTCCAATAGCGGGTACTATCCTCCATAACCGAATGCTTTACACGATGTGGAACAAAAATCCCTGATTACATTGTTGGCATGCTTCACCGAAGCGCTGAACGTAATCCTCCTTGGAAAAAAGGACACCATCCTTATTAAATTATCAATTCTGCTCAGCACGACAAAAGCAATCGCTACGCCATTGTTGCCCCAAGTCCACAATAAGTTTTTCATCTTGCTGTAGATCGTTCAGACAGCCACCGCAATAATACTGTACGCGTATCTGGAATGTATCCATATACAAAAAAAAAAAATTACATTGCTTTTTTCGTCAGACTTAATACATACACATGTGCACGAACACTTTATGTTTCAAAAATAATTTCAATTAAAAAAGCGAATATTTGTAAATTAAACTTCAGTTTCAATTTTCTAATTGAGCAGTGGAGATACAATTTAATCGCTGATTGCATAAATCATAAATCATTAACAGCAATGTTAATTTTTTTAAATTTTTTCTTTTTAATTCTATATACGCAAGGCGCCATAATAGGTGCGAAGAAATTTGAAGAAAATTACAAATTTTGCATAAATACGTCCGCATCTTTGTTAAAGGATGAAGAAAAGTCTAGAGAAGAGAAATCTGACATATGCGAGATAGTTGTTACCACTTTAACAATTGATGAAAAGGTGAGATAAATAATGTTAACATATTGACAATGAGCATATATATGCATCGCTTAAAACCATATGGATTTTTTTTTGTTTTTGTTTTTGTTTTTTTTTTTAAATTTTGACGAATGCAATCAGTTTGACCTCGAATTTATGTGCCATGTATGGTTTTTATACAAATGTTATTAATGTCCGGGCAAGAAAATGTAATGATTCAATTAATGATTAAAAGTAGTTGGTAATGAACAATGAATCGATTTAATTTAAATGTGGAAAAAAAAAAACCTGTTTTTCAGGAGAATTTTTCCAATACCGTGTGTAAGGCTCATGGCGCCTCGGCATACTCTAACGATTTATATTACTATTTGAAATTTAACAATGGTGATATGAAGGGTCGCGGCACTCATCATGATATATGTAACAGTATTAACAGTTTACTATTGGCTTGGATACCTTATCATTTAGTCGAACAATTCTACGCTCAGGAATTGGATCCAAAAGAGGTAAATAAATATCGCCCTATTATTACGATAATGATGCAGAGAACTTAATCTTTTTTATGTATTATTTAGTCGTATATTAATTATATCGCCAAAGGCACGGATAAAGAGCAAAACAAATCTGAGTTATGCCATTTTAGGCATTCGGATATTGTCAATCATATATCATCGAACCTCTTCACTTGTGTTGTTATGGTTCATGAGGATAATTTCGTAAGTATTCTGAGCTGAGTTCTATTCTCCACAGGAATTTATGTTGAAAATGTACATTTTTCTAGTATGACTTGGGTGACGATATTAATGTATTAATCGAAATACAACCATTAAGTTATGAGCTGCGTAATGTTAGCTTCTCTTCTTGGATTAATTCGACAGAGAGTTATAAAACATTGCTGGGTAAAACGACATTGAAAAACTATAGTCGCGATCGTAAATACATCTATGGAAGTTTGAATTATACGTATGAGGAGAAGTTGGAATTAAATTTGAGTACTATTTATGGCGATGATATGTTGGAGCTGCCTTTATTTTTTGAACACAAAAATGTCATGTTGGAATTGGACGAGCTGGGTGCGAGTGGCATCGATGTTAAGGAGGTTTTTCCTTTGTCCTTTGTTCTAATGATTAAATTAACTCCAATTTACTTGTATTTTAACAGAAAGCCTTTTTTGGTCGTAAAGCGGAACCCAGAAGTAACAATGATGTTAATGTGATTGGCCAGTGGTCGGAAAATCATCGAAAATTTAAAGCTGACATCTATGAATATTATGGTTCAGGCATTAGGCGTTTCAAAAAAGAGCTAAACGATGGTGACATTACTTTTACCCGTATTGAAAATGCGGAACCAGTTTTTGAAATGCCTACCGAAAACGACTTGGTGGAGTCAAGCGCTTTTAACCAGAAAGGAAAGCTAATGGAACGTATAATAGCTGAAGAAGATACTTTTAAAAAGGAAAACACATCCTCAATGGAGTACGACAGTAATGACGGTGGGGACGAATTACCTGCTTGGGTTGTTGATGACGAAATAACCGATAGGGAAGATTACGATGACGAATCTTATTCAGACTTATATCCTTGGTTCGTATTGGGAGTATTAGTAGTGGCTGGCGTCATTTTAGCCCTAATTATAGGGATAGTGCATGTATGCACCAAAAAAGAACCACGACAAAAATATAAATTCACCGGCATGAAGACTCGTAAATACACGCTAAACTGATTAAAAAAACTATAGCAAAAAATGGCTATTCTTTCATTTGCCATCGATGTACAAGAATGCATTCAATTTATGCCAATGTATCGGGTCAATCAAGCATTGACAGAGTTCATTCGTTAAGTGAGACAATTTTGGAAAATACCTTGAATGCCACGCTTCGATTTGGTTAATAGTAATATATAATAATATAATATATAATAGCATAAAATAACGAGCTAGCGGGTGCTTACCCACCAAAACGTATCTAAATAAGTGCAAAATGCAACAACAAATCAAAAAGTGCATAAACACGTGCAGTAGCAAATAAAAAAAATTGCAGCATGCAACAACAACAACATGTAAAATCTTCACATGTAAACAAAAATTCAACCAATCAAAATTTCCTCTTCACAATGTAAACAAAAACTCTACCAACCAAAATTTCCTCTTTGCGTTCAATGTAAACGACCATTTAAACGAATAGTGCAAAAAGTCAAGCATATGATCAGTAATCTTTTTATTCAGACGCTGGGAGTTCAGGGTGAATACAATTTAATTATTTATATGAAAATATTTTAAGATTTCTTTACCTTCGACATATTTGTATAAATCGAGAAAGAATAATAAATTTAAATCACTATTGATTCTCCACGGATTTAGGTTAACCACGGCAACTCTTTATTTATTTTTTTTTTATTTTTCCACGAGAAAATTTGTTTTTTCTTTCTAATACTCTTGTGTTTGCACGTCATGATTTTAGGATACAATTAGGAGAATTATTCTTATTAGGACTTTGGAAAAAATAATTAGATAAAGTATGAGTAGCGAAGAGAATATTACTTGAAAATTTTTCCTAAAAATAAATTGTGAATTGTGGACATACGGCAGGCTCGAGAAATCATGCAAAAATAAAACTGTGAAAAAATTTAAATAAAAAGTGCAACACGCCTCACAAATACGTGAAGCTGTATGTGAGTGAAAGAATTAAAGCTGACAACTTAAAAATAATGTGATTTTATTTTAAAAACTTATAAAATAAGAAAAGGTAAGTGTGCTAAAGTAAAGAAAAAATGTAGCATTACAAATGTTAATTAAACTCGGCTAGGATATTTATGTTGGCAATGCCCTAATTTTATGTGTTGTTCTTTTTTCTCTCTTAAAGATTTTTAAGCTATCAAAAAGAAACAACTACAGTGATTGATTAGAAAAAGTAATAATCGGTCATTTTTCTTACACATTAGCCGAAAAACGAAACAACTTCGTTTTCATTTTCTGAGTAGCCATTGTATACTACCGACGTCAGAGTAAGACAAAAGGTTTTTCGTAGAGTCAATTTTGCTAATTTCTTTGCATATAAAAATATATTCCTGTGGAAATTCCTTTGATAAAATTGCAAAAGAAAAAATCTAGTTATTTCGTTTCTTGAAAGAGGAATTTTTTTCATCAAACTCTTCTAACGGGTTTGTGGTTTGTTATTGTTTTGAAAAGTGTTTCAAGTAAAAATTTGGAATATCTCGTAGCAATGAATTTAAAGTGAATTTATTCTCTAACAATCGACTGTACAAAGTTTGCAATAACAATTTCTTTTTTAACTAAAATCGGGAAAAACGCGGAAATTGTGCTAATCTTTTTCGGAAAACGAGTAAGTGCGTACATATGATTTTGTCGAAAAAAATGTTTTGGAATTTGTTGCCACGACATTTGTTTTATAAACAAGTTTTCTAAACGAAACTCGCAATTATTTTTTGTAGACGTATTCCTCAAAATTTATTTTTTGCTTTTATCGCTTTTTCTTCTTGTATCCATGCATATTTTTCCCTCACGTATGCTTATTAAAGTCTCTCAGTGTGCGGTTAAAATTTTTTATCTTTAAATAATAGAGTTTTCTCCTTTTATATATCAGCCTATTTCACAAAATTCTTGCTACAGGGTATTTATTAGAAAAATTTAATTGAAATTTTATAAACAAATTCCAAAACATTTTTGTTTTATCTCTTAAAATGAGGATTTTATCATTAATTTTTGGAAAATTTAACATACAGCAGCCATACCGCAATTTTAAATGATGGAACGTAAGAAAGTTTTGGAATTGGATAAGATATGTCGCGTTTGTATATGTGAACGTAAAGACATGAGGCCGCTATTTAGTGAAAAGGTGGCTGAAATGTTAATGGAATGTGCCACTGTTAATTTGGAACCAACTGAAGGTTGGCCCGATAAAATATGCGTGCAGTGTGTTCATTCAGTATCGCGGTGTCATGCATTTAAAATGTTAGCAGAACGTAGTGATAAAGAGTTGCGTGAATACATAAAATCCTTGACCGTGCGTGTGCTTATTGACGACGCACCAGAAGTGCGAATTCAGCAAGGACTGCTCCTAAACGAAGTTCCGGGTTTGAAATTGCAACCGCAAGCTCAACAGGTTTTATTGCAAACACCGCAGGATCAGTCGCCTGTAAAAATACCGCTACAAAAACAACAAAAACTTTTACAGAAGCAAGTAAAACAGCAAAAGCAGCAACAAGAAAAACAGCAGCAGCAAATAAATCAACAGAAACAGCAGCAGTCTTCAATAACTCAGAAAAAAAGAATTAGTCGAAAAAAGCAACAGCAACAGCAACAGCAACAACAACAGCAACAACAACAACAGCAACAACAACAACAACAGCAGACTCAAATACATCAACAACAACAGCCACCACCTTCTATTCAACCGCAACAAATATTACAACCACACACAATGTCTATTGCAGAGCCGGTTACTTTGCATGCTTCCCCGCGATTACCCCCTCCACCGCCTTTATTATCAACAGCTCCGCAACTTTTGCCAATAACTTCAAATCATTCGACGACAACAAACAGCACAATAGTACCAGCGACGTCGGCTCACTTGCCGCAACAGATTCTGTTGCCGAATGGGCAGATAATAACCACTGCACAAATTGTTACTACAAACGGTGGAGCACCGCAATTAACGCAAATCATTACGAACCCAAATCCGCCTCCTCCTCAGGCCCAACCCACGCCACAATTTGCCCCTCATCTTATTCAAACAACTGGTGGGCAGACGTTGCAATTGATACAGCAGCCTAACGGGCAGCATGTGTTGCAGTTCGTCCAACTAGTTCCGCAGAGATTAAGCGCTTCGGGGGCGAATTGCTCAACGGCCATCATTGATGAAGAACAAATAACTATGGTGGATGAAGAGACGCTGATGGAGCAAAGCGAACAGCATCTAATCGACGATGATGATCTTGAGGAAGTGCCGCCTGACGATTCTGGCACACATATGGGGAGTAGAGATCAAATTTGTGAAACCATCGTTGTTGAAGACGATCAATTACAAGTGCATCACCAGCAACTATTAGGCCATAACGATAGCCAGGAGATGGAATATTTGGAGGATATAACTGTTACTACCACACAGCAGCAGCGCCATCATCATCTTGTCTTACATCAGCAAGAGCACATTTTACCAAATAAGGTCGAAGATGTTGATGATGATGATGATGACGACATAATTGAGCAGGTAGAATTCGAAGAAGAAATGTTGGATGAAGATGATGAGACGGATGCTGTACTTTTGGATGCGAGCAATGCTGAATTCATAACGGAACCGGACAATGACCAAGAAATGATCGATGAAAATACAGGTGAAGACAGTGTAGATAATGTTACATTAACTCACTACACGGTGGTGGCTGAAAATGACGATGAAGTTCTTGTTGAAGCTGAAGTTAATGCGGTTTTACAGGCGGCTTGTGGACAACAACTGCAAAAAACTGAAAATAATAATCTCCCGCAAACGGTCAGCGTCACCCAAATAATGAACAACAATAATAATAATGTGGCGGTGACGACATCAAAAAAACACAAACGTGCAAGCAACGCTAAAACTTTAATTAATTCACGTCAATTGGCGGCTACAGCGTCTTCTATAGCGGCGGCTGCCGGAGGAGACGAAGATTTTGAGATTGACGAGAAATTAATAGCGGACTTTATTAACCAGCAAACAACCGTTGTAGGGTCGGGACGGTATATGTGCAATTTGTGTCGGCAGGAGTTCCGGCAATTTAAAGGCTTACAGAATCACATGCATTCTCATTCAAATTGGATACGAGCCAATTGTAAGAAATTACCCCAATGTGAAATTTGCCAGAAAAGTTTTAAGGGACCGGGTATGTTGAAAATGCACATGAAAACACATCAATCGGCGGCAAAAACACCGACTTGTCAAATTTGCGGTAAAACATTCAAAACGAAAGCGATTCTTTACCGGCATCGGCAAATACATCAGCAACGTTCCTTCTTGTGTGCAGTTGACAATTGTCGTAAGGGCTTCTCAAGTCCGCTATCGTTGAAAGCTCACATCGATCGGAAGCATCCGGAACCGACTGATACGGGAAAATTTAAATGTGGCGAATGTTTGATGATCTTTTATAATGTGAATGATTTAAACGATCATGTGCATCAAACCGGACACGGTTTGGTAGCAGCAACGTCACCTTCTAACATCAATGGCAATGGCAATAATAAACTTGAACATCACGGAAATGTAAATAACGCAAACTTATCAGTAATTACCTCAAGTAATTTGACAATTAGTAACAATAACAGTAATAATGCGACAACTGCGGCTGTCACCAGCCATGTCACCATGGCTGAAGTGGTTAACAGCAACGGTGAAGTTTTCATTGTTACGCCGGCGTAGTTCCCTTAAAAAAGGGATGGGGGAGCGAAAATACTTTTTAACATATTTTTAAAATGATTGCTTGTTTACGGTATGAAAAAATTAAATTTAAATTAATTATAATTGTAAATATGTATACATACATATATATGTAAGTTGATGTAAGAGCATTAGGTTATAATGGACATATAAGAATATTTCTATGTACAGAATATTTAAATATTTTACAATAAATGAACAAAATGACTTAAGTAAATTTAATTCAATTGAGGGAAATTATGTAAGTGAAATAAGTTCGAGAAACGTTGTGTGTAGCAAACATAACGAATCGCACTGATATGATCACCTTAACTAAAGAGCTTCATTTTCATTCATATCCTTTTTATGAAAATGAAGTGACTTCTGCTTCTTCTAACTTGATAAATTTCTTCATTTCATCATTACAGAACACGGTAAGCGAACAAAAGCGTTCAGAAGCGTTACATCAATGAAACGAGCGTCATAAGCAATCCAATCATTCTTATCAGTCATGGACTCCCCAAATGTGTTGTTGACATTATAAACACTAAATGCCTGCAACGTGACGTTTCCATCTGCCATGAATAAATCAACAGAAAATAGATATATAGAGCCGATAGCCTGTGTTGCTAGTGCTCAAGTCTAAGAATTTATTTCATTAGTCTAAAATTATAGTAATAATAATAATAATAATAATAATAAATAGATATATGTAGAAATCGGCAAAATTTCCCGCCAAATATTCAAATTTTTTAAAAGACAACAAATCGCTCGTACAACCGCTCAGTTTCATATAATCAATAAATTCTCATTCCCGTTTGCTGGAATATCGTTTTCACTATTTTCAATTCCGTAATATCGGTATAAACTTATACAATTTTTTTTTTTTTAAGGACATCAATTTATATCTTCTTAGGGCATTTACACATATAATGTAATTAGATGCGTCTTTATTGGGTACAATAATAATCATCATATTTCGCCAGAAGCACTTTCTTTTAAGGTTAGATGAGTTATTTTTTGTTCGGTCTGTGTTCTTGCAAGTGCACAAACGGAATATAGAAAAAGTGAAGGGCGAAAGCCAAGAAAATCTATTCCGAATATAATGCAAGTATTGGAGCAAAAGATTTTCAAAATGTCATACTTTTCGCAAGGCTTTAAATTAGGCCCAAGCTCCTTTTAGTATTTTCCTAAATAGTTTCTAATCCGCAAAATTATTTTTCATGTTCAGGATATCATTGAACGAATTAACGAAAATTTAGAAAGTCATCACACAATGCGTACGATTCTTACTCGATCGAATTTGTTAATGTGATCTCTAAATATAACTGCAAATGGATTAACTCTTGTTCAAATGGTCATGATTATGATAATGCGTATACGTAAAATTTTAAGGAAACTGTACGCTTCGACTTAAGCCTTGATATTGAAAATGTTATTCTCATCCATTAGTTTAGTAATCAAGATTTCATTATATCATACAACACTTGACTTGTGTTACAGGGTATATTGTATTAGTGCAGACGTACGTAATAAACTGACAGGCTTAAGACCCTTTTATTATTCAAAACCACTTTCTGAGTCGGTCTATATTTTGTCTGTCCGTCGGTCCATCTGTCGTTTTTTTGTGCTCAAAATACAGGTTACAATTTTTGAGATATTTTGATGAAATTTGGGATCGAACCACTTTTTCAACCACTTGTCATATAACGTCTTATTTTAAAAAGTATTTATATGAATAATTGTATGCTAATTTGATCTGAATTGATTTAACCCAATATGTCCGTCAGTGACCTGTTTTGGCCCAAGAACGAATGCTTTTGGCAATGATTGAAAAAATTGTACTTTCCAAAATTACTTGGCAAAAGTGGCTAAGCAATAGTATTTCGACATTCTACATTGGTGTGAAAACTTTGCACCGGCTGGATCAATTTGCGAATTCCCTCTCATATAACTAAGACTAAATTTCATGCGACAATAGGTATAATTGTCAATTATATCGAAATAGTACATTACTATAAAAAAATTAGGTGTACCAAATTTGGACTATCTCGGCCTATTTTTCGGATGCACCAAATTTGGATCTTGCTTGGCTCTTTTTTTGATTTTGGTCCAATATTCCCTTTAAAAGGTTGTTGTCAAAGCCGGAACGACATCCAGCCTTTTAAGGTCGTAGCTTCGCAACGGAATTTTGCAAATCCACTTCTAATTGCCTAATTAGTTATCAGCTGGATAACTTTTCAGTGGTCGTCTTAGCGCTATTAATTTTTTTACAGTCCTAAAGTATTACAGGTCGAATATAGACCTTTTAACTCTCCATTTCAGAGATCAGAAATAACAGTCGAATGTAACTTGCACCACGTAAAACATTAACTGAATCCCCATCTATATAGCGAAAGCAAGCTCTGTTTCTTGTGTCGCTGACTTATAGTAGGTGAATACGAACGATATATTATATCTACCTGCATCGGCAGCTATTGTTGACTCGATCTAATAAATCAAGAATTGTTCTAATTGAAGTGCTGTAGTGTACGTGACCCGGCTACGACGTTCTTACCCGTTTTATTTTAATCTAAAATTTAACAAGAAATATTTTTAGGCGGCTAAACTAACCGCCTAGTCCACCTTTAAAACTGTACTCTTGATCGCTAATGCCTATCCTACTTTTTAACCAGAGAATTTATTTCTTTGGCATAAGTAATTTACAATAATAATAATTAGTTGAATTCTTATGTTTTGACCGTGATAGACAGACAGATAAGTAGATGAATCCATTCCGGTACTTGTCTGCTTCAAAAGCTTTCCAATGTATATAGCTATGCTGCACAAGTATTTGTGTATAGCATATCGAAAAATCCTCATATCGCATGTAGTTTAACATTTGTATGGGCCGATTGTTGGACAGCCAGGTGATGCAGCTTTCTTACTTGTTGCTTTATTAGCAATGTGCATATGGTTGAAAGTTTATAAATTTTTGGCTAATTTCCTGCAGCAGCTGTTTTATTAATATGAATTTCATATGTGTAAATTGGCATACCATCGTGTATACTATATACGTACATATGCATATTTAATGTTCGATTTTGCCATTTTATATCCATACTTATATACACATATACGTAAATATCTTTGAATATATTATATATGTTATTAATTAAGGATGATATTTTGTAATGCATAATTAGAAAAATAAAATATTTTTCGTTACTCATTAATATCATTCTCTCGCATAGCGAGGCTCTCTTATTTAACATTTACATTTAATTGCACGAGACTGTAGACTCGGCACTCGAATTGTATATCGTTCGTTTTAATACTTCCCTCTCT
>NW_023998423.1:6484188-6492638 GCF_014805625.2 Glossina fuscipes
TATTTGTACAAAACGGGACGGTAAACTCGGCACTCGAATTGTATATCCTTCGTTTTAATACTTCCCTCTCTTGGTAAGTTTCATAGAGATAATTATGGATCTAGATAGTATTAGTTTGATTACCTTCCTATCTGTCCGTCTGTCCACTGTTAATTTTAGTTGTAGAAAACGAGACGGTAAACTCGGTACTCGAGTTGTATAGCGTCCCATTTAGTACTTCTTTCTAGATAGTATTAGTTCGATTACCTTCCTACCGTTTAATACTTCTTTCTAGATAGCATTAGTTGGATTATCTCCCTATCTGTCCATCTGTAAGTCTGTTCATTTTAATTGTACAAAATAAGATTAATATTTCTTTCTTGTGGTAAGCTCCATAAAGATAATTATGGGTATAGATAGCATTAATTTGATTAGCTTCATATCTGTCCATCTGTCTGTTTGATATCTGTTTACGATTTCAATTGATTTTCGAGATATTTTGACGGAATTCGATATATTTTATCGATTCACGTCTTATATGCAGGAGTGATAAAAAAAAAAGAAAAAAAAATGTTGTAGTTTTAATGAATCTCTTTCAAAATTCGTAAAGAATAGTGTTATGGCATATATAAAATAAGCTGGGAAATGTGGATGCAATAGTAGGACAATTTTTCACGATTTGATATATAAATTTGCCTTGATATATTTGGCTTATGCCCTCCCCCTTTATACGGATTCTTGCGGATTCTTGTTCGTCTTTATAGTTTTTCATATTTTATGACGAATTATACGAATTTGGCTGGTTATACGATAAATTCTTTGCCCATGCATGAAAGTAGATTGTTATTTATGACTCCGCCTTCACCAGAAAAACGTAGTTATCCGCCACGTTCTTAATTAAATTAATAAACGATATAATAGACTCGACATTAAGTTAGTTAACCGAAATCAAGTTTAATTTTCTTAACCTGACGACTAGTTTTGTACAAATTCTATTTTCATCCGAACTCATCTACCGTAGGTATAACTATATATATGTGTATATTGAACTCATTTAAGGCCTCTTGCAAAATTTAAATGATGTCGATGTTTTAATCCCCATGTCAGATTTCGTCAATATCATTAAGTCAGCTCTTGTTCTCTTATCGTTATCGTGACTTAGTTAATTTTTAATCTTGAAATCTTCTATGACTCGATAATAAACTTAATACGTTTGCTATTGTCGAGCATTAAACTATTGCGTCGTTTGCATTGTAATGGTACATTCCTAATTGGAATCCATATCAGCTGCGTGTGTACCTCTGTGGTAGATGCTTGTTTTCGTTTCTCTTGTGTTTATTTATATATTTTCTCTTTATATAATTATATTAAGTTATATTAAGTTAATGCGTTGTATGTTTTTATTACACTGATCGATTCGGAATCACAATATGAATTAATGTAAGACTGTCTGTCCGTCCGATGACTGTCCATTTAAATTTGTGCTACAGATCACAATTTTTTAAGATATTTTCATGAAATTTGGCACAGTGACGTGTTTCGACCTAAGGACAAACGCTATTGAAAACGGTTCGGGTCGGTCCACTTCTTCGACCATTCCGCATATAACGCTCTATTCTGGAAAATCGTTATATGGACAAAAATAGCAATTTTCGAAATTTCTCATAAAAAGCGGCTAAGTGGTAGTAATTCCGCATTCTAAATTGGTATGAATTTTTTGAACCGGCGGAGGCAATTTTTGAACCCTTTCCCTTATAACGAAAACTGAAGTTCATACGACAAAAAAGGTATAATTTTCAATGATTTACGGTGAAAATTATATCATAATAGTGATTTAACATGAAAAAATTAACTGTGCCAAATTTGGAGCATCTCGTCTTCCTGGTTCATCCTTTGTAGAGCAGAAAAGTTTTAATATGTGGCAATGAAGATTGACTTCATTTCATAGAAAAATAATTACTAGACAATGTGGTGTAGGGAATTACATCGTCGACCTTGCCCGACTATAATATTCTTACTTGCTTATTTATAAATTTTATTTCATTATTTAAGTTGCAATCTTTTAGCATAAGATCCATCTTAAGAATGTGCCTCAATTCCATTCAATGTTCCATTGTAGATGAAATTCAGATGTAAATAAATAAATAAATAGATAAATAAATAAATATTTATTTCAAAAATTGAAATGAATTGAAATGGGTCGACAAAAATTATGCTGATGTCACGCACTTTTCAATTACTATGTACACTAAATATATGTTGACTGTGAGTGTTTCATTACTAACTCTGGCGTTATCTCCTTCTCGTAACGATCATTTAATTCTTTGTTGTTGTTATGACCATACTTGATTTCGATTAAAGTGCAATTTTTATGTTTATACTCGTCACCAAATTATTCGATACAAATTTGTCTTTGCGTTTGTGACGTTCACAATGTGTCGTCTCACGATGACAATAATTGACGTGTGGACGTGATTGGCTCAGACTTATGCAATAGATGAAAAGGTACAACTTATTATCTGCGGGGAGATCTCTGTTACTCTGTAATTATGTTTCGGAGGTAAGGCTTAAGCATGACCTATATGCCTCGGAAGATTTCGATGCTAATTTCATTAATTCGTGGCATTAGGAACCGATTTTGAATACTGTGCGGATAGCTTTGCCAGCTGCAGCGCTTTTTTCTTGTCCAAATGAAAACGAATTCATCCGCGTGCTTATCGCTTTAAATAACGAAATTCTCTTCGCCACGTGTTCGGATAGACAGAGCATATTCTTCTCATATTTGGGTTAATCTGCAATGAACTTTTCTCCCTGATGCCTTCGACCACATCTTTCTCATAATTGGGTTTATTTGCAATGAACTTTTCTCCATGAAATTTCGATGGGTCTCCGAATTAATGATATCCTTGCAATGAGGGGAAAGTTTTAAATTGCTAGGTATTAAACTGCATTTTGATAAGGATGTTGGACATTATCTACCATCCCGTCGTTCCCGAAGATTACATTATATGAGCAAATACTTAACCTTTGGCTGATGCAACTTAAAATGATGTATAATCGTTATAATAACTTCTTGGATCAGCTTATAGTTACTAATACAATGGAAAGAGTAATATGTCTATGTGAGAAAATCATAAGAAAAATAAGGCTGAACTGAGAGGTTACTCAAGTAGTCAACTTGCTCGCTATGAAATGCCAGGATCAAGCCACATTTAAATGTTTAAAAATAATAAAAAAGGTTAGCATAGTGAAGGCCTGAAGAGTTCTCAAGTGTCCCATTAAATCCGAACAGCTTGTCTGCATTGATTGCACCGAACATTTAGCAAAATCTTTTGAATCAATTTGTCTCTTGTCGGTTTATAGAAATAGAAGCAGAAGAAAAGTGTGAATAACTATAGGGAGATTGATGAGTCTAGCATCATAGATAGACAGATATTATTATTAATTTGCCGGAGCTTTGTAGTTACTCCCAAAGGTTTTTCCTATCAGTAAACAAAAAGACGTAATTTATACTAATTTAATTAAAGCATTCAACAGAGATTATCGCGTCTTGTTTTTGGTCAAATTATTTAAGATGGGATCATATCTTACCAAGGAGCCTGTCTACTTTGCTCTTTTTATGGGTGACTTTTCGTTTCTCACATGGAAATCTTTCATCCTTGTGTGTGCATGATTTCGGCAATTATTAGTCTTGGGGCTCAGTCTGCTCGTAAAAAGTTGGTCGATGTACAACAACGTTGCTTGTTATGTCAATGGCGATTGGCATCTCTCATGTACAGATGGCTGTGCATGCGCCTAAGCCGTGCTAGATATCGCATACTACACGAAAGCACTTGAACTTTCACAACTGAAGCCACAACTGATCTTCAAGCTATGAACTTTGCCTAAAATTGCTCAAAATTGTTATTGTCACTGATAGGTTGTTTGTGATAAAAGCTGTCCGGAATCCTTCGGCTTGTAGCTGAAACACCATTAGCAAATTAGGGGGTACCAACGCAACATGCAGCGATCATATCTGCATTGTTTGCTAAATACGGCAGCAAAAGCTACATTTTTCGTAGACGATTACCCCCCTGCTCTCCGCCAGACAAGGCAACTCGCCTGATAGTAAACTATTTTCATACGAGGAATGTTTTACTTTCTTATCCCATTCTCGATTATATAAAGGAAAGAATTTGCTGCTGCGTACATTCAAGCGCTCTTTATAGCAATAACGATGAGGAGATGAAATAACCGAAGCAGGCACCTAACTTGGTCCCACCACTAACAGTAATATTATTATTATATTTGAGCGCTAGGAACGCAGACTGTCTGCTCCACTTTAGAAGAGAAAATTAACTTTAATAAAGTAGTGAGTGTATTAAATGGATGTTACATTCTATGGCTCATTTCTGGATGTCCGTAATATTCCAAAAGTGATTCTTCTAAGAAAGGAGAAGCTCAGGCAGTCACAACAACAAAGAAGTTGCTTTATTAAGAGAATTTTGTCACACTTGCAGAATGGAGAAGAAGACTTCTTAAGGACTCATTGGTGTGGCCAAGGCGAATTCTTGTAAACGTATTGATCATGGTGAGGGTTAACAGCGAAGTACTGCTTTTTAACTTTTCCTCCAATATGTTTTTGAAGGTCCAACTTAGAAGAACTGCCGAGGTAGCAGGTATCCAAAGTGTTTTAATTTGGTCGCTGCATGTTACGATCGTATTCCCTAATTTTTTAGCGAAAGTCAAGGGGTTCCAGAAAGCTTTCAGTGCAAGCCAGTGTCAGCATCAATAACAATAACAAGTTTGAGTTTGTTTTTACAAGCAAAGCTCATAGTTCGAAGGATAATTTTGGCTTCAGTTGTTGTCAGAAAGTTGAAGCCCTTGTGTAATGTACGTTTTTAGCTGAACTTGCCCTGACCGGAAGCATCTACCATAGTATAAGGATTCTTGTGAAAAGTACGCCTTTATAGTTTATCATATTTTATGACGAATTCTACGAATTTGACTGAGGATTCGATAATCTCTTTACTCAAGCTTGAAAGCAGATTGTTGTTTCTTAGGGCTGTTGTATATTAGCCAATTAAGCCTCCAATTAATGCTAAGATTTGCTTATTTAAGAGCTTTCAGATATCATAATTCTATTAAATTTTCTCAATGTCGAGCGTGTAATAGTCTCTACTCACCTCCACGGATTGGGGGTCTTGTGCAAAAATATTTATAATTCGCATTTTCAAATCTATCCTCGATAGTTTTGTGAAAATTAACCATTATTTTCTTAATTGATTCGTTATATAACAGTTTCAATAGCACTGTGTCAATTTATTTACATTAATGCCCAAAGTATACTTACTAGCATTTTCTTCCCTAATTGCCAACCCAATAGCTTTTCTAATTTTCTAATTGACTCTCTTTTTTTCTTTTTTATTGTATCTTTGATAAAATGTTAAAGTTCATGTTCATTAAATTTTTTTTTCATTTTGGTATTTTCTTTCGCTTATACACAATGCTTTTATAAGATTTAACATAAATTATTTTGACGTTATGCTTACTCGCAAATGTATTACTTGTTAGCTATTTAGTTTTGTCTGTTTTTATTTCACATTTGCTGCTTAGCGCAAAAACAAAAAAAAAAAAAACGAAAAAAAAAAAATGAATTTTTGTGTTCGAGAATTCTAAAATTAAATTCATTTTAAAGTTTGCAGTATTTCTTTATTCATTCTATACGTTTATAGGTTACGCCAAGCCCCTGGGAAAATGCGATATATTAATATAGTCGTTTCGCTTGTAATACCTCAGCAAATGGATAAACGTTGCTACCTTTGAAACTTGAATAAGAGCAAAAAAGTCTTGCCTTATAAGGAAATTTGCATTTTCATCTCAAAAGATTGCCTATTAACTCCTTATCGATCCGATGTTATAGTTGTAAACTGGAAGCCTTTTTCTGGTCGCACTGTATATAAAATTCGGATAAAGAATTCCACAAAATCTGATGTGGAATTGCACTTTTTTATTTGGCTTCACTTGCCTTTAGACTTCAAATGAAAAAAAACTTGGCCTCATTTGAACAGCTATAGAGCTCTGAAGCAATTCTTTATAGAATATATAGAATTAAAGCGAATTCTGTATATACGGTGCGACAAGAAAACACTATTATATTATAAAAACTATATGACTATATATTACGACAGCATACCTAAGACTTATCAAATGTTCACAAGTCAGAAAATAATGCCAGAAAAATTCCGTAGATTATATATATATATATGTATATATAAAAGGCGGGCCAACGTTAGTCCTGGTCTGCATCCTTACTTCAGCTTTTCTTAACATTCTCATTGATTTAAGATCAGAAATCACCTAAATTCTGCTCCAACTTCCAATCAATTTCATTATCCGTAAAAAGGATAAGCAATTGTTTTACAATAAAATTTACAAAAAAGAAATCTGTCGACTCGCGTGTATCTGTTGAAATGGAATGCACCGCCAAATTTGAAAATACATACGCTACCTGTGTGGATCTCCACGCTACTTTATAGTCAAGGGAATTTTGAATTGAGGTTCACTTTCATTTTTTTTTGCTTCTTATTTTTGCGAATATACAATCATTTTCAAATGAACATTACTGCCTTACACTAGGGTAAACGATTCACAATTTCAATTGTCTCCATAAGTCATTTAAGAAGTAAGAAAGTTATATTCGGTGGGGGCCGAGTCTCACTTACCCGCCGCTATGCTATTCGCATTCTAGTCTCCAAGTTCTTTTGTTTGATACCCATATCGCTGGTACTAAGAAACATCCAATCTACTAGGTCCCGGTGTCTGTCATATTCATTTTAGAATTAACCCATTTTTAAGCAGATAATATATCTTCGTTGTAGTGTAAAATTTGGGAAATTTCAGCCTTCTAACTTTTATAATTTCTGAGTAATGCGCAAAAACCCACAAATTTTTGTTAAGAAAAATGGAGTTGCGTTCATTTTTTACTCCGTTGCGGACTTCTGCTTTTATCAATTTGCCCCGTTTTTAAAAGCAACCTGCGTGCAAAAACTTCCAATGTCTCCAACAAATTCGAAATCGATATCTATATGATCAGGAGAGTACCAAAAGCAAAGATCAGGCAGACGGATAGACATGGCTTACTCCATTCAGAATTTCAGTGTGATCAAGAGTATATATATTGTAAAGGGTCTCTAAAGCTTTCTTTTGGGTGTTGCATGCATTAAGAAAAAAAAACAGTCCCCATCGTTTAACGGTGGGTATAAAAGGTCCCAAAAATACGAATATGAAAATATCCAACTTCCGCGAAACATACGGTCATGTATTCATGCTATCGTATAAAAATGGCTAATATTATCTAATAAGGCGCTTATACTTAAATAGATTTCAGTGATTTAGGGCGTTCCCGCAAATTTCACCTGAAATCAAGAGAAAAAATCAAGATTTAATCATAGAGCGAAGGTCAAATGAATTGAACAAAAAATATCTATTTCTGTTAAATTACCTGCAAACACCTAAATTTTCTCTTGTAATGAACCAGTGGAAGGACATATGGGATATCGATGTATTTTTCCTTGCTCATGAATCATTATGAATTTTGTGGTTGCGCTGTAAAATAGATGACGAAATCAAAATTGATGTAAAATTTAATATACTTGATCCGTTAGTGGATAAAAGAATTTGTACATAAATTTTCCACTAGAAGAATTTATTTTTAATGCGTGATTCGTTTGTGGAACTAAGACAAAGTGCTATTTGTCACAAAGCTTAATAAAATCAAAATAATTCAAAGAAAATACGAACGTGAATAGTTTTGTTATTATATAAAAAAAAAAAAGAAAAATATATATATATGTGTATGTATATATGTATATCAACCGTTTATATGGTTGGCAAGAAAAAAATTTCGGTGCATTCTCCCTCTCCCTCATTCTTTATATTGTGATGCAAACCCTGCTAAAATACTTATTTAGCAAAAGAGAAATTTGGATCTGCTTTCTCTTTCACATTCCATTTGGGTGGAAGGAGGGTAAGGAGATAACACCGAAATTTCTTTCTTGGCATATTCACTAATTTGTTGTTTTACAGAATGCAACGAAAGCTCTTACGCAATCGAACAAATTTTAAATTAAAAAAATATTTTACGTTTTCATAAATCTGTAAACAGTATGACCTTGACATTTCACGACCCCTATGCTTAAGCCTTTTTAATTCGAGAGAATAAATTAGTCTAGGCGTTTACCCGGCATTTAGATTTGGTATCCATCACTAATGGGTGAAAGTACGAGTAGAAGCGTTATCTTTCTGTATACATCCGTCAAGTTAGTTCCCTTTAATTTTTTGAAATTTCATTTTTACAAGATATATGTTTTTGCTTTATGTCGTTAGAGAAAGTTTAAAAATAGGCAAGGAGAAGCTCTAAGCTTGGCAAAAAAAATTTAATTGGTCAAGAGTAAAAAGTTCTGGTAGTTAACAATCTATTGGCCGCCATT
>NW_023998423.1:6492648-6508835 GCF_014805625.2 Glossina fuscipes
TAAAAACAAGGAACTGTTAAGATTAATCACTTAATGCTTTTGATTACTGTGGAAATTTGTGTGTTTTCAGGTGAAAACGAAACTGTCAAGATTTATCGTTTAATGCTTTTGAGTGCAGCAGTGCAAATCTGCGTGTTTTCAAGTGAAAACATTTGATGAAATCATCGAAATCATCCTCAGTGTAAACGCGCCATTAAGTGAATGCAATTTTTTTTTTTTTTTGCTTATTGTTTTGTCTAAACTTAACAAACAATCTAACAAAAATAACATACCTCTCTGTCCGAGTTTATGAATATAAAATTGTGCCAAGATTATCATCATTATCAAAAAAAATTTTATACATAGTTAAAAAATTTCCGCAAACATTTTAAATTTATTCGCATCCCAGATTCTTAAAGAAACAAACGGGAGTGTGTTTTATTTTTGCCAACAAGAAAATAATAAGCAAATAAGACAAAATCATTAAACGGAAATCATTTTTACGCATTTTATAATGAAAAATAAAATAAAATCCATCAAAGTAATCGTATTAATAAGAAAAAAAAAAAAAAAAAAAAAGAAGAAAAAGAGGAAAAAATGGTATAAACAACCAAATAAAATCGTCCCACAACACACAAGATAAGCTCGCGCTAATTAATAAACGTCACAGACGAATTGGTTGCGATAAATTGACGGCAACAAAACATTGTCAATGCCCAGAACTACAAAGAGTTTTTGTCTACCGCTACTGGTATCATCGTTTCGTGCTTACAAAGAAATTTTTATGGAAAATACTATTAGTTGGCTATTGAAAGCGTATGCAAAAAGAAGGCGTAGTTGTTGTTATTATAATTATTATAAAATCAACCAAAGTACGCATCATTTTTATAATCGAAAATTTTCAAAACTGAAAAACACTTAACCAACACTTAATCAGAAGATTTACTTATATAAATAAATCCTAAAAAATAATAATTGTCTGGTGAAACAAGTAAAAAATATGCAGAATTTTTCCATCAAAGCTCTATTTTTTTTAATCCTGTCAAATAAGTGAGTGAATGTGAGTGCGTAAAATTCGTGCAGCAAATAAAATTAATCGTCGAAAATTGTGAAAGAATAATGTACCGCGAGAGTTCATTCAAATAAAAGTCAAGTTAAAGATTAAAAAGATAATGTTCCCGCATTTATAAAAAGAAGGTAAATATCACTCATGTGTTTAGGATAAATTTTCATGTTATTAAAGACCACATAATAAAGACTTTTACAATAAGTACATTTTCACATAGACTCTAAATACCCTACACCACATTATCTAGCATTATTATTTTTGTATTCAATCACTATTACGGTTCAATCCTCGACAAAAGATCAATTTTCGTGAAAATCCTCACATGGGGCAGGACCCAAATATAGGCGTAGATGGTCCAAAGTTTGTCGAGTTCATTTTTGTATAAAGTTACTATAATATTATGGGTCAATTTCCATCACCACTTATTAAACCTTCCACTTTTCCGCTCTACAAAGGATCAATTTCCATGAAAATCCTTATTAGGGTGGCATCCAAAAAATAGGACGAGATGGTTTAAATTTGGTACAGTTGATTTTTGTATATTAAATTACTATTATGATATAACTTCCATCGTGAAGCATTGAAAATTATACCTTTTTGTCGTGTGAACTTCAGTTTTCGTTACATGGGAGAGAGTTTAAAAATTGCCCCAGCCGGTTCAAAATTTTCATACCGAAATATAACTACTTAGCCACTTTTGATGAGAAATTTTATAAATTGCAACTGTATTCGAAGAAGTGAACGGATGCTAATCATTTTCAATAGAGGTCGTCCTTGGTTTAGAATACATCACTGTACCAAATTTCACTAAAGTATCTCGATAATTGGGACTTAAAACTTGAACACAAATGGACAGACGGACAGACAGGCTTAGATCAATACAGATTATGATTCTGAATCGATCGATGTAATAAAAGGTGGGTCTTTCTCAAGCCCCTTTGATACATATGCGCGTACTAACCTAATATACCCAGTGCCATAAGTGTTGTAAAAACTAAGGTCTAACTTGATTTCTATAAAGTGCTAAGCCTTTACTTCATAGTAAATAGATTGGCGCCAGTGTCCCCTCATTTAAAGATCCTTTGCAGTAAACAGTTACACACGAAATGTTAGAAGAAAAGAAAGAAATTGTTGCATACATTTGGACGAACTACGCTTGTATCACAAGTTTTGTAGACTATAAAAGTATGATTCGAAACTCATATCGTATAACATGTACGCCATAGAACGTATATATATACAACGGTTAGCGATATAAAATAAATGGCTCTTCGCTTTAGCTTGCAATCAAGTATCATATAGAAGGCGGTAGAGAGGAATAAAAAAATTCGGCGTAAAATGAAAGTCATTTCTCCTTCTTTGAATCAAAAATAGCTATGATTTTGTGCATTCGAATCCAAGGGATAATGAAAAGCTGGAAGCGCGTCAAAAAACTTTAATCAATCTTTTAAAATGATTAATCGGATATGAAAAAAGTGAATAGTCTTCGAGAAAAGGATACGAAATATGCAGCGGCTGAAATACTTACTAATTACAAAGAACCAAGAGCAAGAAACCAAAGAACAAAGAAGAACGATTTTCAAAGTGGATGGTACTGTAAACTTGATGAAGCAGGAAATGACGAAAAGGAAATAAGAAATCGCGAGTTGGTGACGCTAAGTGGCGCTACATCTGAACAAAAACTTTAAAAGAATTCGTCAGATATGCTAAAATATGTACCCACGGTACAGTTAATACTGAAGAGCAGAGAAATATCATTCTTTCTTATCTCTAAAAAGTCCTCTTAATCTTTCCCATTCAAATCATTTGAAATATGATATCTATTTTGCACAACTTTTGCACTAGAAGGCGCAAAGGGTCTATAACTTGTGAAAAAAATTACATAACCTCTTCTCCAATGACATATAATCTCAATTTTTATCAATAAAGGAGATAACTGAACAATCTGACACACAACAATTTCGCATTAAATTCGCTATTTTCTATTTTTCAAAATGCTGCCCATTAATTGTGCCTTTTCATGTTGTCAGTGAGCTCAGAAGGCGGTTATAAAACTATTTAGAAAAATCTCTATTGTCTTTGCAGCCAATCGTAAATTTCATTTGAAGAAGATCGTCAAACTTTTTTTTTCGATTTGTTCTTTTTTTTGTTTATGTTTTACTCTTTACATTTTCTTCTCCCGCCATTTTCTTATTGGAACAAAGGAAGAAAGAAATGAAGTTTGCAAAAAAAAAAAAAAAAAAAAAAATTTGCTTATCTCGCGTCATCACTCGCCACTCTCACAATACTCAGCCAGACGTACTTCTTATCTACTAAGAAAATGTCGGCACTTGACTTAAAAGCAAGTTTACCGATCATTGCACAATGCTTTCAGGGACATGGTCGCTTTGCCTAATCTCACATTTACATATACCTAACTTAGATCCGCACAGATTTCACGTAGATTTCAGTGCTTCGCATTACTCGGTTAAGGTTGAACAATTGAGAAAGTGAAGGTCCTCTAGATAACAAGTATCCGTAATATATATGACGTATTAACTGATGTGTGATGCACGTTTGGGCTGAGGCGAATATTGTGTTTTCTTTTTGTTTTTTGCTTTTATCTATATAAGCATTTTTCGCACATGTTTGCTTAAAATCAACTTGAAGGGGTTTTCATGTGAATGCGTACTTATGCACAATTATGTGATATATGCACAGTGACTTTCTTATATCAGGTTTACTGTCAAGAGAAAAATTCATTAACAATTACTCTGCTTAGTAGTTTTCTATTATTTCTATTATGTATGAACGTTTAACTTAAGAACACAAGTAATGCACTCGTAGTTGCATGTACGTCTTTCTAGGAAATATGCATAGCCAGAAAAAAAAAAAAGTCTCTAAGGTTAATGACTTGTCAGTTTCTTATTTCTCTATCTACTATAGAAAGAAAAACAAACATTGTTTATTTAGAGAGAAAAAAAAATTGCATAATGACCTTGGAATTGTTTAGGATAAGGCTGTGAAAATTTATTATTTCGCTTGCAACACTTAAAAACCTATATCAGAAATTGCCAGAATCAATGGACTGGAAGTTAACTTGAACTTTTGGGGAAAAATTTCATTCTATAGGCAGGTGTCGGACAAAGCCGACGTTAATTATCCCCAATTATTCCGACTAAAGTAATTCTTCACCTATTAAATTGTATCTTGCTTAGAGTGGGGCGAAAATACGGACCGATAGAGAGCTCATATTTATGAAAGGTAATTTTTTCTTTTCTGGCACTAGAACGAACATCCAAGTTCACTTATGTTGGAAAGGGCCTATACGGCTCAAGTTTCTTTTAAGTAAGTTTATAAGTCAACCGGTATAGGGTGCAGCGTATAAAAACATAAAATGTTGTCCTGTATGGTCAATTTAAAGTCCACTTTTAGGTTAATTTTAAACATGACATGGGAACTGTGAAAATGGTGAACTTTAAAAAGGGCAGACTTTAGTGCAATAGTCTAATGCCAACTTTCGCTTTATTGAAAATTCGAACATTGGGTTGTTAGTCAAGATCCAGTGGACTCGGCCATCCTGAAATTGAACTTAATTAAGTTGAGCTTATCATTGTTATTAGTACTGTTATTATTTTACACAGCACTAGTATCCAAAGTTTATTGGAAATTGTACCGCGCTTGAGATTTGAACCCACGACCATTAAGTTGTTAGTTGAGATTTTTTGCCTATTCGGTCACCCTGGCGGATAACTTGAGCTTAAAAGCAATTATTTTGTAGAAGATGATGCAGAAAGATTAGCTTTTAAATTCATATAAAATTCTTCTTCTTCACCTTTGGTGCATTTTTCGCAAGCTTTGGAAATGTGCAAAAAAAAAACTTAACACACCACTTGGAATAGGATCGTCTTGACCATTTTCTATAGCTAAATTCCAATTCAACGTCAGGCAAAATTGTAAAGAATGCTTCCTTGAAATGCACTCAAAACTGTTTTTGTGCGGTCCCTATATTCCAAATAAGAAAAACTTTCGCACAAAAAAAGACCGCACAAAAAAAACCGTACAAAAAAGATCGCACAAAAAACACCTCTCAAAAAAAGACCGTATAGAAATAGGTTTAAGGTTGAGTGTAGCAGCAAGACTTTTAACTTCCATCTAACGCGTGCTTAATGATCAGTGCATCTGCCGGATTTTTTGACGGTTAATTATTTTAGATAAAATATTTGCATCATTTTGCTTAAGCGTAACCAAAATTCGCCTCGACATGGCTGCATTCAGTTATGATGTATATGTGTTATTTTTAATTTGTTAATTAAATAAATCAATATACTTAAAAAAAGAAAAAGCAAAAAAAAAAAAACTAAACTCACTTAAATACATTACACGGACGTCACTGGTGTTGCTCTTCTCTTGTTTACCGAGAATACGAGAGAATCTTTTGTATGTCAGTGAGGCTCAGAGGAAACACACCCTTTTTTTTACTCATTCGCATTGAAAATCAAATCATTTCCTATTGTTTCGCATTAAAATTTGGATTTATTTTAGCAGCTGTTTTTAAATAAATTAAATTAAATTCTAAATTAACTATGTAAACATTTCAACAGATTACATAGGCTATTAAAATCGACAAAAATATTTCAAATTTCTTTGTGTATTCTCTAGAGTTCTTTCAACTTGTTCATAGCCAACCTTGATATATATATATTTTAACCAGAGATAAGAAATTTTTCATTTTTAAAGATAACAAAACTTTTTCTTCAAACATATACATTCTTACATATATCACATATTAGTTCACTAGTTTCGATAACTTTTTCACTTGAAAAAGGCATTTATTGCGGAAAATTGGTACAATATAAAAAGAGTTCCCATCATTTGGGAACTTCGCACCCATCGACCCATTTTCCCCACTTCTGCAATTTTATGGACCTGCGTGCCGTCTAAGCCATGCTCCATCAATTTGAGCAAGTGGCAGTTAGGAGGTGCCATGTCTGGTGAGTACGCTGGGTGCGGCAGAACTTCCCATTCGAGCTGCGACAGTGTATCCTGGGCAACTCTTGCGATAAATGGGCAAACAACGGTATTTGCTCTTAACTCGTGTCGTCATTTTTAAACCGTTGCAACCAAAACCAACAATTGGGATATGATGCAACAGCATCGCCACATGAGCTTTGATGAACTTCGGCAATAGGTTTCTGCAAATAAAGGACAGAAATAATGAACTTGGAAGCTCTACTTTGAGCGCTCTATGATTGGCGTCGGCGTACGCTAAATAAATCGATAATATTAAACGGGAAACTGTTATTTAGTGTAGAGCAAAGTTAAAACCATCGAACTCAACCTTTATGTGTACTGGTATTTCCCATTTATTTATGACTTTTGTCTGTAGAAGTCGTTGATCAAAATTTTTGCAAACACATAACACAATATTATGTTAGTATATTTATTATATATTGTCTCTATACAAAATGTATGTGCATAAGAATATATATTTTAAGAAATAGTTATATACAGGTATACGATATAGTATACCTGTATGTAATACAAAGTTTTCTTGCTTAACCTATTTCAAAATTTATACATGATTTGTATAGAGTAGCAAACTTAGTGTATATAGCGGTAGCAAATTCCACTTGCATCGGCATAATCAATTACAATAATATACTTACGTGCTTATGTACACAAGCTAAAGTATTTTAAAGAGCGGAATATTTCCGCCCATTGTAAACGCTAGCTGTTTGCATATTTAAAGATAAATTTAAATTTTTGTTTATAATTTAACTAATAAACGGTTTACTGTTTATGACGTCTTCACTTTCAACGTGCGTTGCTGCTCTGCGTTTCAAACAGCATGCGCCATCGCATTCCTTATATATTCTATAATTAAATTCAAACTATAAATCTAAACATTTCTCTTCTCTTCTCGTCTGGGATGAATTCCTCGAATAATTTCTTCGTAGCAAATAAATAGATTGCTCGCCATGAATTGTTCCAAAAATTTTGCGCCTATATACCATGATTTAAATATAGTAACGTTTTCAGGAATTTATTTATGTGGACATTAATATGTAAAAAATTAAAAACAAAATAAGTAAGAACATTATAATCGATCCAGGCCGACCGTTAAATATCCTACATCACCTAGTGTAGCCCAGTTATTCGTTCGATTTTTATTACATCGATCGATTCAGAATTACTATCTGCTTTCATTAAAGCATGTCTGTCCTTCTGTCCATCCTGTTTTCTTCTGTTCAATCAACATGGCACAACCTTTGCGATATTTTATTGAAATTTGGTACATTGACGTGTTTTGATCCCAGGACGTATGCCTTTGGACGTGGTTCTAATTGGATCTTTCGTTCGAACATTTTCTATATAATGCCTTATTTTAACAAGTGTAAAGTGGTGCAGGGCATTGAATAGTTGGCCATGGTCCATTAATTATTTTATAAAGGAATTTTCAGAAGCATTTAATAGCTTTGTACCCAATATCAATCTCGACATTTTTAATTTGATTTCCTTGCTTTGTGTAGTCGAATATCATTCCAGGTGTGCCCGGGGTTATATAATCTCGCCGTCATAAAAACACATTTTCGCATAGATATAATGCCAACAATATGTCCGCACGATATTTGTGCTCTACGCCTCCATTGACACAAAGATATAGGAATTTTAGGTGAACGTATGTGACACTAAGAAAGGCTTAAGATAAACCCACCAAGATAGCTTAAGACAAACCCATTCTCTATTATATAACTAAATTCGATGCGTTGAGAGCTACGATCGTTTATAATAATCAAAGATAAATGCCCACGATATTCTCAATATTTTGCTCTTAAATGGTATCGTCGTCATGGGAATGGGAATTGAATAATGTGACTGGGGATTGAACCCATTCCCTTAATAATTTTGGAATTTTGTTAGAATTTCTATAGTTATACGAGCCCCTCTTATCGGACGTAATTATTACGTTATTCATATATTAATTTATTTTTTATACCCTACACCCCATGCGGTATACCCTTGCACGGCTGTATTTAAAAGCCAGAAGGACTTGAGATAGATCTATCTTCTATTACACTTCTCTGTCTGTCTGTCCCTCTCTCTATCGGTCTTAAATACTTGTGTTCAACATACAAATTGCAATTTTCGAGAAGTTTTGATGAAATTTGAAACCCCGCGAGTTTTGCCGCAACGAGTAAAGCTATTCGCATCGGATCACTTTCTCGACCACTTCCCTCATAAATGCTTCTTTGAAAATGTCACTATATGGATAACTGTGATAACTGTGTTAAGCGAGGTGGCGTAAGCTTTGAGCTTTATTATATCTCACAACGCTTGTAGTTCAGAGCGTATTAAGATTGTTCGAACATATGTAACAGGCAGAAGGCCGTAAGATAAATCCGTCTTTTATTATACCTATGTAAGTTTGTGTTGTGCAGTTTTTTAGGTATTTTGATGAAATTTCGTACAAAGACGTACCAAGCATGAACGCTCTTGAAAATGGATTGGACCGGTCCACTCCCAATATAACACCCTATTTTAGTGAAACGGTACAATTTTTATTATTTCGTGGCGAAAATTAGTTCATGATATTAAGCTGACATAGTAATCAACTTAACCAAATTTGGAGCACATAGGCACCGCACAAAACAATGCTCGGAAAAATATCATACGGCAAAGAGAGCTAATTGCTAATGTTTTATGATGAAAAGTTGTTCGTGATGGAAATTTGACATAAAAACTAAGTGGACCAAATTTGAAAGACATGGATCTATGTTTTGGACCCTACTCCACATAAGATTTCTCATGAATAGCAAGGCCTTGAGAAAAAGGTGTAATTTTTAATATATAATGGTAAAAATTGGTCCATAGTAACAATCTAGCAAAAAAATGAACACCAGGGAGTTTGAGTAATATATGTCTATTTATTAGACCCTAACGTATACAAGGATTATTATGAAAAACAAGCTCTTGTATGGAAAAAAAGTATAACATCTTGTTTTCCGTGACGGAAACTGAAAAATGGTAAAATTTTTGGGAAGTGAGTTAAGTTTGCTAAATTTGGATCACGTCATATGTTGCTTTAAGCCTACTCCAACATGTAGGCTTTCATGGAAAGTATGCGAGCGAGTAACTAAGTTGGGCTAAGTCGTAAAGGATATTTAATGGTCGGCCTTAACCGACACATAAGATTATGGCCTTTAGTGCCTCTTAATAACCCCAACGGTCAAGTTTTGCATGTATATATTTTCCTTCTTCTTCTTTCGTCGTTGTCGATAAATTGTGTCATGTATACTATGAATAAGTTTTAAAATTTTTTTTTCTGTTTAAATTGCTTGATTGTTAAGGTTCAGCGCCGCTGTGTATGCCTATAACAGGCTATTATTATTATACAAAAATGAGGACTTTTTTTAGTGTTGCCTGGTAACTCTTTTTTGCGATCCGGCGAATAAAAGTGAAATTTTGCCGATCTTTTGTCAAATTGAAAAGTAGATCAAATAATTGATAAAACGTACTTAAAATTTGATAACTTAAGCAAAAGCGAAGAGAATTAATATGTACTCGTGATTCTCTCTTCTAAAGTTAAAAGTACAAAGTAGAGAGTGAAGAAAAGAAAAACAACACAATACTACCATTGACAACGTAAACGATTTTGTTGATGAGAAGCTCCTAACATATTATCAATAATAAATTAAATAAACGATATTAGGCGTAGGGAGTAATGCTATTAATATTTAAAGAGAAAGGCTTCATCTGCTATCAGCCATGGTATGCAAAGTCTTTTTGCTTTACATAATTTGTTGCAAGTTTTGCACGCATTTCAGAAGAGCTAGATTCTTAAAAAGGCCTTTGGGTAAAGTCAAAGCAAAGGAAATAGGTTTCTTTGAGCTCATTAAATGGAGAGGGGAAAACATTATTGAGGTTACTAATGTATTTAATATGGGATTGATGTTTGTAAGAACTTTGCACAACAATTATTTACATGCAATTGGGCCAAGAATGTGTTAAAGTGCAGTAGAATAACTTGGAATTAAATTAAAATTAAAATTCTATCGTTAATCGCGGACGTATTAGCAAACTATCGCGAACGTGGTAGTAAATTAGTAAATATGTTAGTATCAGCAAATATTTCTGGATCGAACTTGATTGATGACTTGGCGAACATTTGTGCAATAGATTTTCCGAAATGTCTTTAGGTTTTTAGCTGCATATATGGATGCATATATGTCCTTTTAGAGATTATGTCATTTTCTAATCTATTGTGAGCGACAGATCGTAATCATTTTATAACCTTCTGACTTCGTGGCAACTCGACAAAAAATAACGCGTACGCGCTGCTTGGGATTCTTCGACAGTGTTTTTTCAATACCGTCTGGGTTTTCTCGACATAAAATCTGAACAGCGCGATTGCGCTGCTTGGGACTCAAACGGGTAAAAAGGATCAAAGTGACGCATCCGGTACTTGCAGTGCGAAATACGAATAAATTCGTATGAAGATGTCCATACAAGTTTTTTCGCCCATGAAAGGGGGTTTCAAAGTTGTTGCTTACTGGCAGGAAGCATACGGAAGGAACAGAATGCTTAATGTAATATAATGTTCATCTCGATTCGATTAGACCCCGTCCAATCAAGCTCCATGTGCTCAATTCAAAGGGTCAACAAACTTTTGAATAGTTTCCATGCGACTACACGACAATTTATAAATATTAGGTAAGGGAAAACAATTGTGACGGGGATATCTTTTTACCTAGCCATGTTAGACCATACCTTGGGTAACCCAGGCCTTGTATTTTTTGGTGAGCTCTCCTCTCCTACTGATATCAGCAACGAACTTCAAAAGTTACCCTTGAGGACAACTCGAGTCCGTTCCTCGCCCAGAAATCTCACAAGTTGATGGCATAACGATTTTATTAGGAAAATAGTGAACTTGATCCTTCACAATGACAGATTTTTGACTTAATAGGGTTCATTTTGAAGATATGCTTGAATTTTATTATAATAAAAAAAAAGGTCACGAGAGTTTTTCCTTGCCTCTTAGGGTGTATATTCGGCTGAAACACCGAAATGTAGTATACATGTAAAGTCAGCGCACCTCTTATGAATATATATCTTGTGATATCCATATTTAAAACACGTAAGAACATTATAGTCGGACACGGCCGGCCGAAATTTTTGTCCTCATAACGGTTTTTCAGAATAAGGCATTATATGGGAAATCGTCTTTGGGTCAAAATACATCACTGTACCAAATTTCACTAAAATATCTCCGAAATTGCGACCTATAGATTGAAATATGTATGGACAGACATTAGATGGACAGATAGGCTTAGATTAATTCCGATTATGATTCTGAAACGATCGGTGAAGTAAAAAGTGCATCTACCTTAAGCCTTTCTACGTGTTGCTTACGTCTGCACTAACTTAATATACCCTGCACCACAAGTGGTGTAGAGTATATATAATCTAAGTAAAGATATATATATATATCGACTAAGAGATTTATATTAAATATGTTATAATTGATGATTTGTGATAGCAAAGAAAGGATAGACGTACATGGTCAAGTCAAGTTAATTTATACACTTTTTAGGACCTAAAGCTAAATGGATAGTGAATAAGTAATATTACGAAATATTCCTTAGTTGTGTGCAACTCAAGTGTACGATAGTACTCGTTAATGGATTCCATTGTTATTAAAAAATATTTTAAAAATAATAATGATTTTCAAACAAGTGAAGGTTTATGTAAAGAAAAATTTCTTCTATTTCTCCTTCAATTCCTTAACAAACTGCATAAACATTTTTAACTCAAGTTTCTCAATATTCAATTTCATCAAAGTGTTCCCAAACAGTGCTAAGAAACCAGTTGCAAAATATGTATTTTCTTAAAAGCAATATAAATAAAATAATCAGTAAACCGGTTTAATTACTCATGTATTTGTGTGATTCATAACTTTACGTATCTGCTATCAACTTATGAAAGTATATTAATTTTCTCGTTCCGTTTATAATGCTCCGAAATACTTAAACATTCTGGAAGTTACAGTTAGATTTCTAATTATCAAAGATATTGGATATAAAGGTACAATCCAATACAGCACAAGGCTCCAACTGAATATAATCATCGCTTATAGTTTATAAGACATAAGAGTAGATATCGAAAAGTCTATATAATTTAGACAAAATTGAGTTATTTCCAAGTGCATTCAAAAGTGTGCCTAGCAAATGGCGAAAGCGTTTCGCTTAAAACTAGGGAAACCAGAAAAATAATAATAAAATAAAATGAAAGCATACCTTCCCTATGCATAAGCATTTATCCGCTTGAACTTAAGCGCAACAATGTCTTCTCATTGTAAGCACAGATTTTCTTGTCTATTTCCAGGTATTATCTGCAATGAAAAATGGCTCTGAATATTCTGGCTATGGTCTAACTCACTTGATCCTTTTTATCCATCAAGTAACTAACTTTAATTAATAAATAGGTTGAATTTATTCGACGAGTGTATATAGCACACATGTGACTGTCTGTTCAGAAATGAGCAACTTCAAGGCTAAGTAGCGTTTAGAAAACTTTTTCAAATTTCCCGCGCTTTCTCGCACCACTTTATTAAATTATTCGGACAAATAACCGCCTGAGTGGCCGAGTAGGTAAAGACTCTCGACTAGCAACTCAATGGTTGTGGATTCAAATCTCAAGTGCCATAGAGTTGTTAATAAAGCCGATGGGCTTCGAATTTATTCTCTGGCTAAATTAATAATGACAATAATAATTTTTATTTGAACAAAGAGGTCGTCATCAATTTATTTATACCGAAGGTATTCAATGAATTATCATTTATTAGATAAAACTATTTTCCAACAACTTATTATCATTGTTAAGTTTTCCGATTCGATTGATAAACTTTATTGAATATTTATACCTAACTCCGCAAAGTGGTCGCTAGTATACTAATTTTGTTCCTGAGATTGAAATAAATAGATATATTAGGTCGAGTCATATGTAATTCTCGTTTTTATATCAGACATTTGTTTATCTTATTTTCATTGAATAATAAAATTATATTAATTTAAAAGTTGTTTGTCAGGTATTCCACCTTGTGATTGGCGTGGATTTTGCTCCAATATTGCCTTTAAAAGGTTATCGTCAAAGTCGGACGGACGTCCCATCTTTCAAGGTCATATCTCCAGAATGAAACTTTCCAAATCAATTTCGAACTGCCCGATCAGTTATCAGTCCTTCAACGTATACGCTGCATATTTTTTCAGCTGCCGCCTAAGCGCTATTGCCTTGTTTAAATTCCCAAAGCATTACATGTCGAATATGCACTTTATGGCTCTCCATTTCGGAGGTTGAATATAATGTGCACCAGGTAGGCCAGCTGAGAGAACATTAACTGAATTCTCGTCTATATAGTGAAAAGAAAAACTCGTTTTCTTCGATAACTTATAGTGGGTAGATACGAACGATAGATTCTACCTACCTGCATCGGAAATAACTTATGACTCGACCTAGTATCATGTGCCTTGTAAGTTACGAATTTTATTAATTCTAGAAATATTTTGATTAAGCGCGCCTTTCTCGCTGACGAGAGGCAGTTCATCTTGGAACTGGATTATACATTCTTTGCTCAAGTTGGAATTGTGTCTTATGCGTTTGCGAACCTATTAACGGCTCGGTAAAGAGTTTATTGCTCGCCGTAAGGCGTTCTGTCTTTCTTTTCCTGTTTTCTTTATTAATTCAGTTTTCTTAACACATTTTTGATACAATATTTTTTTAATTAATTTTTTTTTTTCACCTTTCTAAGATTATTGAATTTTTTGTTTATCTAAATGCTAAAACGTATAAATCATTTAAAACAAAAGAAAAGAGGCCTTAATGGGAGCTATAATCTTTTATAATTATTATCTGAGATAAATAAATAAAATCAAAGATATGAACTTTTTCAAGCAAACACTTATCATAAAGCTTTGTTGAAATATTTGTACAAGATTGTGTTAGGTGTTTGCAAAAGTTTTGATCAGCGACACTTTACAAATGAAAATGATAACGAAATCGGAAATACCAGTGTGCATAAGGGTTGAATTCGATGGTTTTGATCGTCCTCTACATAAAATAATAGTTTTCCATCTAATATTATTGATTTATTCAGCGTACGTCGACGCTAATCATGGAGCGCCCATAATTCTTCTTCCTCCAAATGCATTACTTTTGCACTTTATTTGAAGAAACCTATTGCCGAAGCCCATCACGCACGCTCAGTGGCTTGTGATCATGCTGTTTGATCGTATCTTAATTGTTTGTTTTGGGTGGCGACACGAATTCACTGAAAATGCCATTTTTCGGTCCCTTGTCGCAGGTAGTTGTTCAGGCCACACTGTTACAGCTCAAATGGAAAGTTCTGTCACCGCACCAGCCAGACATATGTCTCCTGATTACCACTTATTCAGATCGGTGCAGGATGGCTTAGCAGGCACGCAGATCAGCAAAGTTGAAGAAGTGCAAAAACGTTGCGGTGGCTGGATCGCTGCCAAACCAATATAAGTTCTTTCGACATGAGATACGGCCATGTTGCCAAAAAATATTATCAAATGTTGTAGACAATGAGGGAAACTATTTTCTTATTATATATATATTGTACTAATGTACTTCCACAATAAACGCCTTTTTCAACTGATCAAAATTTTTGCAACCACTTAATTAAATAATGAAGAGAAAATTTCCTGCTCATTGTGTCTTTTTCCACACTTGATTTTCGCATGGGAAGGGAACTGAAGGGCTCATGTGTCAAATTTTCAAATTTTATTCAAATTTTAAAGTTGATGGTTGATGGACGCGAAACCCAACGCCTGAATGACTGAATTAATAAAACCATATATCGACGCATATTTTATCAACTTTTTTTTTTTTTTTTTTTACGAATGGCATATTAATTGCACGAATTATTAAAACGTTTCAAATGCTCAACAATTGCTTGAATAAATTAGAAGAAATAGACGATAACGATAAATTTCTGACTAATGCAGCTATCATTCCAAATATGGAAAACTATAAAAAGCGTGCATGTGCATCAAGCAGCTATTGAAAAAACCATTAAAAACATTGTAGTCGGGCAAGGCCGACCTTAAATACCGTACACCATATTATCTAATACAAATCTTATTTTTGTACGAAATTACCATTACGGGTCAATATTCCACAAAGGATCAATTTTCGCCAAAATCCTCCTATAGAGCAGGATCCAGAAATAAGCGTAGATGGTCCACATTTCGTAGAGTTTATTTTTGTATGAAATTACTATTATGGATCAATTTTCGTCACCACATATAAAAACTTCGATCTTTCCGCTTTCCAAAAAATAGGCCGAGAAGGCCCAAATTTGGTAGAGTTATTTTTTTTATGTTAAATTACTATTATGATATAATTTTCACCATAAAGCACTGAAAACTATAACTTTGTGTCGTATGAACGACAATTTTCGTTATATGAGTGGGAATTCAAATATTGCCACCGCCGGTCCAAAGTTTTCATGCCGAAAATTGAATTTTTTCCCACATAATAACTTTTCGGAATAGGTCGTTATATGGAGAGTCGTCGAACAAGTGAGCCGATGCGAACCATTTTCAATTGCTGTCATTCTAGGTTCAAAACACGGCACTATAGCAAATTTCATCGAAATATCTCATTAATTGCGACCTGCAGCTTGAACACAAATTCACATGGACAGACATCTGACGGATAGGCGGGCTTAGATCAACTCAGGTTATGATTCTGAAGCGATCAGCATAACAGACGTTAGGTCTATCTTAAGCCCTTTTGCGTGTTACACACGGCCGCGCTAGCTTAATATGCTCTGCACCCCAAGCGGTGTAGGGTATAATGAAAAAATATAATACATGAATATGTTAATTAAACAACTTTTTCACTCTCCACATCATCACTTAACATATGATAACAAAAATACAGACCATATGCTATAATTTTGATGCATATTTTTTATGAGTGCAATAAAGTTTGTATTTTGCAATAAAATGTATCGATGCTTTTTTTTTATTTCACGTATAAATCAGAAAATATTAATTAATATTTCGATTATAGGGAAGCATTAAGGAAGTGCTTCATTCTATTTTGTTTAAGAAATTATATAAATATTTATATT
>NW_023998423.1:6508935-6530545 GCF_014805625.2 Glossina fuscipes
TTATGAAAATAAGAAACAAGAAAAGAGAGCGTGAGAGACTAAAATATATTAAGCTTACGCTGAACATTAAGAATATGCGAATTTTTTCTTCCAGCGGGGACTCTTAAAAAAGAGGAAATTTTATTACGTACTGAAAACAAGCGAATAATATAGACAATAATCTTTACTTAAGGAAAGCTATACAAATTATTTTAAATAAATATTTTTAAAAAATAAGTAAGAACATTGTAGTCGAACAAGGCCGACCATTAAATACCCTACACCACAGTATCTAAAGCAATTCTTATTTATATTCTAGAACGTAAAAATTATATCTTGTTTGTAGATAAATTCGAATTTTACAAATCTGTATTCATGGGGAATCGGGTCCAAAACTCAACCTAATATAGTACAAGATTAATTCTTAAGTAGGCGCGGATGGTCTAAATTTTGTAGAGTTCATTATACTCTACACCACTTGTGGTGCAGGGTATATTAACCTTGTCCGGTCCTATGTAACATGCAGAAGGGCTTAAGATAGATCCATCTCTTGTTGTACCGATTGATTCAGAATCGTAATCAGAATTGATCTAGACGTATTTGTCCCTCTGATGTCTATCTATGTAAATTTGTGTTGAAGCTGCATGTCGCAATTTTTGAGATATTTCCATGAAATTTGGTACACTGACGTTTCTTAACCCAAGGACGACTGCTGTTGAAAATGGTTGGCGTTGGTCGACTCTTTCGATGACTCTTCAGAATAGGCCGCTATGTGGAAAAAAATTGCAATTTTCAAAATTTGTCGGCAAAAGTGGCTAAGTAGTTGTTTATGGGCATTGTAAATTGGTGTGAAAACTTTGGACTGTTTGGGACGAAATATAATTTTCAATGCTTCACTACGAAAATCGTATCATAATAGTAATTTATCATAAAGACATCGATTGTACCAAATTTGGACCATCTCGGCCCATTTTTTGGATCCTACTCTAACAAGGATTTTCATGAAAATTTATCTTTTGTATAAAATTGATGCATAGTAGTAATTTTATAAAAAAATAAGAATTGCATTAGATAATGTGGTGTGTGGTGTTTTAAGCTGGCCCTTGCCCAACTGCAATGTTCTTACTTGATTTTATATTATTATTTTATGTTTTTTTTTTTCGTTAAATTAAAACTCATATAACAAGGGCGTGTTCACAGTAGTTTTGAGAAAGTCAGGGTTTTTCAAAACTCGTGAGCTAAAGCTCAAATACTAGTGTTTCAGCCTTAAAGAAGCTTATTATAAATCTGTCTATTTGCTTTATGGTTTTAAAAAGTTCTAAACACTGGAGAAATACTATCTCACTATATGCTCATGGGAAGTCTACAGCTATTTGAAATACTATTTTCTTTGAATTTAGTGGGTGGAAGTATTTTTGTAAATTTTATGTGTAAATTTTCAGTTTATAGGACGTTATGGACGATAACATCCGCAAACAGTATAAACCTTTATTTTGTTCTGGCCATATTTTTTCGCCACATTTATGGAAAATTCAAATATTGATAGGATTCAATAGATCTTTTTACAAAGCAACGAATCCTCGCTTATGTAAATAAAATAAAATTACATAATCATTAACATCGAGATTGAATTATTATCACTAACCTTAACCCTATCGACGTAACTGCGATCGTGTGTTTAAAACCTCATATCTCTTTATGTAGCAATCTTTGTGTGGTAGTTTTTCCTTTAACTTTTATATGCATATTGTTACCAATTTTCTTTTATTCAAATTTGGAAACGTAGACAATTGGCAACAATATGCATTTAAGAATTAAACATAGATATTGGATATAGGTATATCAAATATTAAGAAAATAGAATGTTGTATATATCTATATTTAATACATTTTTTTTGTCAAAATTTTTCTTTTAAGAAGAGAAAAGGCAAAATATACATATGTATATATCTTTTAAGAGTAATTTTGCTTTGCTATATGTTCTTATAGAATCGTTTTATCAGCATGGGAATAAAATTTTATTTGCTGTGTTTTTCTTATGGAAGAATTTCTGTTTTGCTTCTATAAAAATTTTCATGCAAAGATTTACGTAAAATATATGAGACAAAACGCAGTTTACACGTGCGATAGATCGTAATATCGTATTTACGTTATGGCGTCAGCATGAGCTTAAAATTTGCGCACGATTGCACTAATCAAACATTAACTCGAGCATAATGGATGACATATACTGGCGAAACCTTAACTTGTATTTCACTCAAATTTCAGACGATTTAAGCTTTCTCTTTTTCTATGCATAACGCGTGTTAACCCTATTCCTTTTCAAATCCCGTAAAAAAAAGGGAAAATCTCTTGAAAATGGCAAGACTGCGCGTGTATTATGTACATTAATTAGTTGAGTGTTAGTTAGCTGGTGCACTCTTAGTAAAGTTCAGTAAAAATTAAAAACTCCTTTGTTGCGGACGTTATTTAGTTAGTGCGGAGAGAGACAAATTTTTCGACGCGTGTGAGAAGTAGTTAAATACAATCTTGTGTACGTGTGTAAATGCACTTAAATATATGTATACTAGTATTATAGAAAAAAAATATATGTTTAAAATTCTGCAAAAAAAAGCTTCTATAAATGTTGTAAGAAAAGTGGAAAAAGTGAATACACATAAGCAAATTTAATAAAAAAATTCATAATTATGAGATCAATAGAAAAAAGTTTATGAAATGTATTCATATATTAAAGACGAATAACTTAATCATATTAAGATCTATTAAAATAAGACTGATACAAAAAAAAAAAAAAAAAACAGTCGTGGGAAAAACATTCATATCACGAAATTTCTCAAGGCATCGTTTCCCATATAAAAGAAAAAGTAAAGGTAAAAAAAACGTCTCAATTGCAAACAAGTTTAGCTTTTTTTTCTTTTAAAGTTTTTTTTTCTTGTTTATTTTCGTGAAAAATTAAAATGAACTCGTAAAAGATGTAATGCATGCAATTTTGTGTCTTGTGTAAGATTGCGTTTGTGTGCGCTTATAATCAAGAGGAATGAGTCAAGACAAATATCTAAATACGACAACCAGAGTAACCAACTATTCTGAAAACGAACATATGACAAAATACCAATAAAAATAATTAAGGTATATATATGTATATATATATATATATATATATAGAAATGTATATATGTATTAATCACACGTATAAACACACCACTTTCTCATGTAAATGAGTTTGATTTATAAATGAAAACAATTGGAAATAAAAAAAAGAACAAATCGATTCTAATTTTAATTAAATGCAAATTTTTACTTTTGAAGTTTATTGAAATGTTCTTTATATATAAATTGTTGTATATCTTCGGTAGTATCTTAGTATCGCCTTTAAGTAATAAACGCAATCAAGTTGCATGAATGAAAATCGCAAATCTACGATATTCCTCATATGAAATTAGTATATAAATTCTTGAAAGATGTTGATGTTTATGAGCGCGTCGTGCGGCATCAACGTTTATCTTATAATAAGCTTTTATTCATTTTAATTAATTTTACCACTTGTTAAATGTTACAGTTGCTCGCTACTGTTTATTAATTATACTTCAGTGCTTTTTGAGGAAAATCCTCTAAACATGTGGAAAATTAGGTTTGAGGAAAATCCTCTAAACATGTGGAAAATTAGGGCAAAGTGGGATCATTTTTTGACCCCTCTCATATAGAAACGTTCTCACAACTAAAAACAGTTCATACGGCATCCAAGTCTAACTTCTTTATGATGAAAGTTTGTTCATATTTGTGAGTTGATTTCTCAACATGGCAAATAAACTTTTATATTGCAATGATGTCTATCACGGGGATAAGTGAAGATCAATAAAATCAAGTTCTTGGGGGATATAATTAACTTTGCCAAACTTGGATCACGCCTACTCAGCGTTTGGGGGTTTGTCTCATTTAGTGATTCTTATGAAATTCTTCTTTTCAATGGAGCAGCATGGGATTTTAGTCAATATTTTTCCGAACTTTGAGATCGAAGTCATCCATAAGATGTATTTAAATAATAGTTTGTTTTCAGTTTCATCATATCTGTCTTTAGTTTTGATCTGTTCAACTAAAAAAGCGGCTTTCAAGTGAAAAGTGCCAAGTTTCCATGCCAATGTTCAAATAACATAGACTCGGCCCAGATCATTAAGCTGAGCAAAGAGATTTGATATTTAATTTTGTGGGTACCACGCATAGTCCACTCAGATTGCTAATAGTCTACATCTAAGAAATGTCTACCAAATGAAGTGCAATTTACGAGTAGTGAGTAAGTAAGTGAAGGAAAACAGGGACAAAGCCTCTTCATGCGTTGTTGCGTATGTTGTCATTACTTCTTAAATGATGAGTATAATAAAAGTATAGGAAGAAGAAGGAATAAATAGTGTGTAATGAAAGTCAAAGTAAGAGTATAAATTCGGAAAACTAAGCCCAATGAATACAAATTTGTGATATGAAATATTATTATTCTTTTTTTATTTTTAACTTTTAGTACGAGTCATAAGTAATTTTCGGCGCAACTAGATAGAATCGATTGCTCGGATTTAGGCACAACAAGTCACCGAAGCGAACTACTTTTTCTTCAGTTAGAAATTGGTTTGTAAAATTTCATTCGATATGACCTTAAAAGACGAGACGTCCTTCCGGTTTTTGACGACAGGCTTTTAAAAAGGCAATATTGGAACAAATTCTCACCAATGAAAACGTTGAATACCTCATAATCAACTGTTAAATTGATATAATTTTGTAATTCAATTAAGACAAAATGTCTGATAAAAAAACGGAAGTTACTTATGACTCCATCTAATAATTACTGCGGTATAAACACCAATTTGCTGGTTAAACATAGACAAGTGGATAGCTGTTAAGATAATAGTTTTTTTTTTTTTTATAACAATCAATAAAATATTTTTCATTTTCTAAAAAACTGTTGTAAAAATATTTAAGCTAGACGTGTGCTTATTATTAGCATCTCTTATAGTCGATTATGCAGAGCGGTTCTCATTTCAACTTTCATTTTGGCTTCTTTAACAACTTCAAATTTATGGGTAAAGATACTTTAAAAAATCTTACTTATTACGGTGGATTTGTGAGCAGGTGGTGCCCGTTTTCAATTTACTTCTAATAATTTCAATAAAAAAAAAAAGAAAGAAAGACCGGTACATACGAATGCGCTTAACATTATTAGATTTTCTGCTGATCAGAGTTATATTGATTTGGCCAAGAAATATTAGCTTTCGCGGTTATGAAAATTCACTTATATTAGACTGCTATTAATACAACATGCAATTTAAAACTTTACTGCGGGAATTTTCATAAGAAGAAATAAAATTTTTTTTGAATTCTGTGTACGCGAGTTATTTACGTATTTTGTTTTATTTACATTTGTCATGCATTGAGGTGAAAATTTTTTTTAATTATTTTGAAATGAAATTAGTTATGATCACAAGAATTAGATATTCGAGCTATAAAAACTTTCATTCAGCTGGGGTACTGTTGTTTGTTTATGTTTAAGTCTTATTTAAAAAAAAAAAGTTATTTACGTTATCTTTAAATACGTTCACGGTTTTTTATTTATGTTTTTTTTTTTTTTTTTTTTTTTAATAAACGAAATAAACAAATTATTTTGTTCATAGAATAATGAAATAAAAATGCGCGCTAAAATGTCATGAAAATAATTGACTTTAGTTGGAAAAAAACAAAAATATAATAAATTTACTCATAAAACAACAAAAATCGTATTTCGATATCGGCAAAAATATTATTGTGAATGATTCTACGCAATAAAATATCTTAGAAATCCTTAACTATTTCACAAGGAAAATCTGTGAATATTAATACAATAAACAACACGTAGGAATATTATAATCGGACAAGGTCGACCATTAAGTACGCTACACTACATTGTCTAACACAATCCTTATTTTTGTATCATATTACTGTTATGGGTCAATTTTCTACAAAAAATCAATTTTCATCAAAATCCCTATTAGAGTAGAATCCAAAAAATAGGCCGAGAGATTCAAATTTAGTACATGGTTAATGTTTTCATGTTAAATTACTATTCTGATACAGTTTTCATGATAAAGTATTGAAAATTATCCTTTGCCCCAACTGGTCCGAAATTTTCATAACAAATTAGAATGCACAAAATACTACTACTTAGCCACTTTTGCTTAGAAATTTTGAAAATTGCATTTTTGTTCCATATAATGACTTTTCAGAATAGGTCGTTCTAAGGGGAGTGGTTGGGGAAGTGAACCGGTGCGAACCACTTTCGATAGAGTTCGTCCTTGAGTCCAAACAGGTCACTGTACCAATTTCATCGAGATAGTTCAAAAATTGCGACCTATAGCTTGAACAAAAATTTACATGAACAGACACTATTCGGGCAGATAGGCTTAGATTAATTTTGAATATGATTCTAAATCGATCGGTATAATAAAACGTGGGTCTATCTTAAGAACTCGTACGTGTTACATACTTCCGCACAAACTTATTATAGCGTGCACTACAAATTGTGTAGGATATAACCTGAAATCAGCAAAGAATGGGATCTTTAATGGGTAAAAGCTTATTGATGCTTTACATATAACGTATAACTAAAGCCTTAAATTAAAAACTTGTAGGTTCAACATACTATATGGACATGGTCTACGATTAACAACAACTGCAGATGCCTTCTTATTCATAAAAATGATGAATTTCATGACGTAAAACATAAGCTATTTTTTCCATCAAGACATTTATTGAACCCCACGCCACTTGTAAGGAGATGTGAAGTTTGGCGGATGTACATGCCACCGGGAAGGACTTGAGATTTGATATATTAATCGGTTTAGAATCGTTTTATAAATCGATAGCTGCATATCCGTCCGTCTTATGTTTTGGATTGGCCTCGTCCTCGCCAAGGGGGGAGATACACCCATAAACGTGTCTTCACTGGCACTCGGGGACTAATCATCCTTGGGGCGTTGCGTGTGTATCCACGTAAAATACCATGGGAATCTGTTCGTCCTACGTCTGCTCATGCATTAATGTATTTAATATAAGGGTCGAAATTTTCGAAATATTTCGACGAAGCGTGATGCATTGATTTTTGTTTTGGCTCAAACACGAACGATTTTGAAAGTGAATTAAATTGAACCATTTTTACATTTCCCTAGTAGTTTGTGATTTTTAAGCATTCTCAACGAAACTCGGTCCAGTAGCATTTTTTTGCCCTAAATGGATATACAAAAATTTGAATGGAAGATGGAGATGAGATTCTGATCAATCTACCGAGTAACAAAAATAAGTCTGTGTACGTGACAACAAAATTTATTATTATTTCTATTAACTTAGCCAGAGCAGTAGTAAATTGTAAGAGTAAAGTCTTAAAGCACTAGTACCTAAGGCTATTTATTAAAAACTTTGCTGCACTAGAGTTTCGAACGCACGACCATCGAGTTGATAGACGAGACTCTTTGCCTGAGGCGGAGAACAACATTAAATTTTTTAGTATTCCTTGATGAAAGCAGTTGACGAACAATAAATTCTTCGATAAGACAATTAACTTTAACAAACCTAGACTAGGTCACCTCACTCATATACGGGTTATCAAGAAAAGTTAGCCTTTGTAGTAGCAAAGTATAATTTGCCGTATTTTAAGACAGAAATAAATGCAGAGTGGTATCAAGTGAAGAGATGTATGGTATCCGATAGTCGATCTCTTTCGATTATAATTTTTTTAATTGACCTTCTAATAAAGATTCCCCCATAAGGGATTGAAGGCCATATCTATAAAACACATATGAAATATCTATAAATTGTTGTGGGTTAAGCGACGTCACCCACTTTAAAAGCGAAAATATAATTATTCCAGAGAAATATATTTTTTGTTTCAATGTTCTCTTTTAACGGTCTCATAAATTTTATACGCATTTACTGATGTAATCCCATCAGTTAATTATTTGAACATTCCAGCAATATTCCAATGTATTTTCTACCCTACATCATTTGTTACAAGGTGTATTAAGTTAATAGTATAACGCAGAAGGGCTTAAGATAGACCTAACTGTATTACAAAATCATTATCTGAATTGATCGAAGTCCGTCTGTCCGTCTAATGTGTATCCGTTTGAATTGGTATTCAAGCTATAGGTCGCAATTTTTGAGATATTTTGGTGAAATCTGGTACAGTGACGTGTGCTTACTCAAGAACGAACTCCATTCAAAACTTTTTCGCATCAGTCCAGTTTTTCAACTACTCGTCCCATATAACGCCCGATTCTCAAAAGTCGCTATATGCAAAAAGTGCAAGTTTCAACATTTTTTTGGCAAAAGTGGCTAAATTGTCATCTTTCGGGATTGTAAATTGGTATGAAAATTTTTCAACGTCTGGGGCAATTTTAGAACCACCTCTTATATACCGAAAACTGAAGTTCATAGGCCAAAAAGATATGATTTTCAATGCTTCATAATGAAAATAGTAATTTAAGATAAGAAATTTAACTGTACTATCTCGGCTGAGTTTTTGGATCCCATCCTATATATAGATTTTCACGAAAATTGATCCTATGTAGAACAGAAAAAAGTCTAAGTTTAAAATATGTGCTAATGAAAATTCACCCATAATAGTAATATCACAAAAATGTGTTAGACAATGTGGTGTAGGGTATTTGAAGGCCGGTCTATAATGTTCGTACTTATTTTTAATTGCATTCAGCGTCATCGAGCATCGTTTCGCTTAATATCATTGAAATTTAAAAAATGTGATAATGTTTACAGTTTCTTAAGTACCAACGCTTGACAACAATTACTTTAGAAAATGCATGCTGGGCTTTTGCCAGATAAATATATTGTTAACAAAATACGCATAATTCGCTTTAAATGAATTAAGTTCACTTACTTTTCGCAAAAATATTAAGTAAGTAAATTGTGGAAAAGTGTTTTTATTGCAAGCATTTCAGGGTGATCGACTTTTTGACGATAATTGAAAACAATTCATTGCTAATAAGTTCATTGAATTTCTTTAAACAATATCTGTAATGCTTTATTTCCTTTTAAAAACATTCTGACATAATTAATTAAAATTTAATTATTCATTCATTACCAATAATAATGAGAGACGAAATGTCGAAAGACCTATATATTGACTTTAGAATGAATTTCAGCGTCCACCACAAGCGAATCTATAAACAAATCAAAATGCAATATAGTCGAGGCGAAGCCGATTTTTAAATACCCTACATATATATATTTGCCGATGTCATTTGTTCACTTGTCAAAGCATCTGAAAAAATTGAGTTCTTCATAAACACACCTATGGGGAGAGATCTGAAAGATAAATCTGTGTAGTTCATATTTAACATAATAAATTTATACATCAAATAAATATTTTATATCAACTTTTCGCCATAAAATTTGGAAACTTACCTTAACTTACATGCTATAGACGCAATTTTTTACATAGAGAAAGGGACTCAAATTTTGAGTGCGTCTTATCGTCCGAAGGTACCATTGAAATATTTTTTCAATAAATCGTCTGTAAATTTTCAGGTTTGAAAGGACTGACAACAATCGTTCAGCTGACAGTAATACGAACGGTGATATTAACGAGACGAGTGATAGTACCGAGAATGAATATTGCTAATGCGAGTTATGTTAACAATAAATAAAAATTTTTATCTGAAAGTAAAATTAAAATATATTTTTCTAAAAATAATCTTAAAAAATTTGTAGTACATCTTATCGTCCGGGGTCTCTTATGGTTCGAAAAATACGGTATTTCTTCTAAGAGTCTTTAGAGATTATCCGTGATACTTGAACACATCTGAAATTTTTTTTATCTATTAAATATGTCAAAATCATTTTTCCCGACATAGTCTTACAAAATACCATCATTCAATGCATTTTCGAAGTTCTTTGGCAGAGAGATGGATCGTTATAGCAAAGTTCATCAGACTATCTTAAATATTGCAAAAATTGCAAGTTGAACATGAGAAGCCACGTGGGCAGAATATTTTCTCGCTGTGAAATATTAAAAATTGGACAGCTTTGCCATATGAAGGCTTATTTTTTGTAAAAACACTTGTATGCTACGGTTGTTAAAAACACGACCAATCTTGTCCAAATAATCCAGACCGATTTAATATGCTGAAATATACTTAATCTTTATGGTAGTTTTCGAAAATGGAAAATTATTTTCGTATAACAGACTTTTCACAATAAGGCGAATGATCGTAAAAATGTTCCGATCCAATCCATTTTCAATACAGCTTGTTCGTGAAGCAAAACCAATTAGAGTACGAAATTTCGTCAAGATATTCCAATAATTGCGAAGTGTAGATTTAAATCCGCCAGGCGGACAGATGGACAGATATGCTTAAATCGATTCAGAAAATAATTTCAAGTCTATATACATAGATTAAACAGTGTGTCTGTCTCAAGTTCTTCTTCTTCTTTTTGATATTGCTCATATCTGCACAAAGTTAATATGCTCTTAGTACAAGTGTAGGGTCTAATAATCTGCTTAATATTTATCAACTATTTATTGCGAAGAATAAACTATAGAAAAAGAATTGAAATACAATGAAACAGTGGCGCGAAATATCACCAAAATTAGCTTGGTGTCATGATACAGAAGTACACAAATGTCAAGGTCATTGTGTGTTCCTCATAATCTAAGTCAATCAGACTATGCAATGAAAACATATTTTTACAAAGTTTTCGATATGACGGCATTGATGACTATTTACTTAGCAGACCTAAGTGATGCTTCATGCCAAAGAGATAGATACAGTTTTGCGTATGATTTATGATTGCCAGGCATGAATTGTATGCATTTTGATTTTTAAACCCCCCCCCCACTAATAGCAATGTTACTTATGAACAAAGTCTGCTTATCTTACAACTCGATAAATTGAACATTGGTCGTCCGAATAAAAGATATCATACACATCCGCTTCAGGTCTTTTAAGCTTCGCATACACTTACAAAGTTCCCAAAGTTCACAGCAATTGTCGGCTATGACTACTACAGTATCAATGGGTAATAAGCTGCAAATAATGATGATGTTGATGATGATGACAGAGCAGCAATGGTATTGTTGTTGTTGTTGTTGTTGTTGCCGACAATAAATCAAACAATTGCGATTTTCACTGTAGATAGCGACAAAGTCGCGTTTGCTTTGGTCACAGCTGTGAATGAAAACTTAATTGCGAAGTAAAATGCTATGATGGCAGACAAACGTAGTCAGCAGTCACGTTATTGATAATTGAATTTGTAATTGGATTTCGTGCATTAGCTTCTATAGGCTTTTCTAGACTAAACAAAATCTATTTGTTTTCTGTATGAAAAGCATGATGCTTTTCTTTTCTCAAGTGAAAGCTGTAGGTAGAGGAAAGCCACCCGAAGTGTGGGCGAATGTGAATGTATATTCGGTTTATATAAAATATGTTTGTGTCTATTATGCTATTATTGCAAAGGGATGAGCTGTTAATTTCTTTACAATCCGTCTCTCGCTTGATACTATTAGTTTGTATCGTACCGTATCGAAACCGTGCTTTATAAGTAGCGTGTTAAACGAGGAGTACTACAATTAGTAATTCATCACTACAGTGTTATACAAAGTCCAAGTGTATATAAATTTGACCGTGACTTTCATATCTACTGTTCAAAGCGTAGTAGTATTTGGCCTATTCACCACTTGGGGCGCTTGGATTCAGTTTGGATTAAAAAAACGATGGACTTTGTCTAATTAGGTCTACGGACAGACGTTTAACAAAAAAAAAAAAACTCTCTTTGAATGGCGGGAGAAGCCTCCTTAAATAATTTCCTTTCTATGTAGTCGTGGTTGTGTTGGTACCAAATCTAAGCGATTTGAACGAGTTTCTGCGACTTCTTATGGTCGAGCTGGTGATATGGTTGAGAGCATTATATGCGTCACTCCTTCTTTTTGGACAATGAAAATCTGTAGACAATGGGATGCCATATTATTCGTTGTCATGATAATGGCGAAGATAAGTTCCAGCAAATACATTGTAACATACCACTAAGCGACGAGCTGAAGCAATCTTGTTATGTAAGAATGTCGACTTGTTTAGTTCAATATTCGGTAAAACGTAGATCGAATGCATTAAAAGAAAGTCAGGAAATTCAAATCGAAAAACATAGGAAAATAGATGAGGATCCAGTATCGTACCTCAATTTTGATCCCTTACCTTACGCATGGACATATAACGTTACACTTGAAACTTGCTTAATAATTAATAATCTTGTGTATCTATATGTTAAAGTCGTCCATCTAGTTGTGAACACCTGACCGTCAGAATAGGGAAAAATAAGCTAACAATGGTGATCGCAACTACACATTACGTGGAGGAAGAGTTGTTTCCTTCTTCCAGAAAAGATAATTTCTCAACATTATTAAAGGCATTGTTTTCCAAATCAACTCAGTTCACGTTAGACGCGAGATGTGGGAAGAGAGAGAGAGAGAGAGAAAGAGACAGTAGCCGCTATAAACTATTTATCTATCTTTCTGAACGTCCTTGGCAAATGGAAGAGTGATTTTCTCCTGTTTTCTGGGAGAGGATTGGGGGGCAATTTCCGGCACGACGTACTTCTCTCGGCATATGGGGATGAAGGTACGCTTTCAGATTAAAATGTGTTTTTGAAAAGATCTTAGAAACTCATATCCATATCTTCGTTATATTAATTATTTGGGAGAAGAACACCTAATAATGATTTGTTTGTCAGCTAATCAAAATTTTCCTTAAGGCATACCTTAAATAGTAAATGTAAATTTCGTATTTATTCGCTTCGTAAACAAAAGAACTACCAATCAACTCATTTCGTTTGTAAGCAAAAAGCACAAAGTAAACATCAATGACTTCATAAATTCTATGGATGTACTTTTTACAAGCAGCACACACTTTATCATAGAAGATAGAATTGTCCCCTTACCATCCCCTATTTTCCATTGTTTGACTATTTCTCAAGCAATTGAGTATTCAAGCAATTGCTTAGTAACAACACCTAAATATCGTCAATGTGGAGTATAAGTCAAATTTAGTTGAAAGTGTGAAAACTTATTATTAAGTACAATAAAGCAAACAATTATTTTCGCGATTAAGTGCCATAAGTGAAACAACAAACAACAACGACAAAACCAGACAACTGAGTAAACAAACTAATAATGCCTTGTAATGCGGGGAGGAGAGTAACAATAAAAAAAAAAAAAAAACACCAGCTATATATTTTCTACCTTAGAGTGCACCTTAAACATTCATCACCTGGCGAGGAGATTACTTTAAGCAGAACTACACGCAGTGCAAAATTCTGTACCACGTTTCTCTGACAACTACTCATCTATTTCAAGTGCAGATCGAAAAGATTTTCTGCATCAACATTCGACTCTCTATATTAAGTTTTTCCAATCACGATGAGAATATCAGATGCCTTCCACTTGGGCGTTGCAAACATACTTACAAAAGTAATATGTCTCCAGTCTTTTGATAAATAGTTTTCGAATTAGTTAAGTCAACTGATATTTAGCAATTAGTCATATTTATTTGCTAATGTAAATATGCAGTTTCGCTGCATGGAAGGTCTACAACTTTTGATAAACAACCTGCAGAATTTTATTGGCAGAGATATTCTACGATTTAAATGCTTTTGTGTAGGCGTAAGCTTATCTTCATTGAATGTGAATTAGATAGAAAACAGGCGGAGCAGTTCTGATTCCGATCACGGAGAGAACGGAGAGAAAAGTTAAACGTATTCCGAACAAGAAAACATAGTTCCGGATAGCCACCACTGATCATTATCAGGCCCATCACTCCCTTAAATAAGAAAGTTGTTGCACAACTTTTCTTTGTCTCTAAGCTCTACTAGGCTTTCTTGCAAGACTGTAAGTAAATCTCCTCTCGAGTATCTCTTCCAAGTCAACATTGAACACATTATCAAATTTTCAAAGAAATCGGGCAGCTCATTGTGTGTACTCGCCTCTTACCGAAACTCTAAGCTTTGTCACGATCCAATAGTTGATATAAAAAGTCTCCGCGTTTTTTTGATCTTTTTTTTTTGTACTTCTTTTAGTAGACTGCTCTTTTCAAATGATTCCAAATTGTCATGCAGTAGATGTTTAGTGCCTCCCGTATTTCCTTACAGCTTGCGTGCCAGTTATAAAGTTTCCTCAACGTTTTCAATGCCTGGCCGACCAGAGCGAGATGCATCTTTCACATCTAAATCTTCGGAACCGAAATGAGGAAAGCATTTTTAGGTTCTTTGTTCAAGCACATCTTTACTTCGAAAATTTTCATCATGACTTATCTTTTTTATAGTAAAATAGCATCGCATAACCTATTTCTTCAAGTATTTCACTCATTTTCAAACCAATATAACTTTTTATACGAGCAAAGAATTGGAAAATTATCTTCACGAAAATTATAAGCTGAAATTATACCTTTTAAGCACTTGGTCGGTTGAGACAATCAAGTGAGTGTTGCCCGACACCAACTTCGTCTAGCGGCAAAAAACCGCGGAGACCTTTTATATCACCCATTATTAAATCCCGGCCAAAATGCTGTAACCAGAAGAACGATTTATTCACTGAGCCTATCTAAATGGACACACAATCAAACACAAAATCTTACTCATTCTTCTTCTTCCTTGAATTGCTTCTAGCAGCAACTCTACGCTGTAATGTGCTTAATTGCCGAAGCGTATCTTTCTTAGCATTTTTTCAAAAAGCGATAAATAGTGAATAGTGAACAAATACATTAATTATATATTAAATCATTTTCTACTTGTTACATAACTTGATTATCGACTTTTATAATACGTTCTTATAATTAAAATACGATAATTACGTAGGCACTTCCCCTGCTATCTTTATACCCCGTAGATTTTAATCAAAATCCGAAAATATTATGAAAATTTCAAATATATGTTCAGAGTGAAGAGTAAGCTAAGGCAAAGGAATAATTGACAAGAAATAAATTTTCTAACTGTACTAACCATTTTTTTTCTTTCCTTTAGCTTATTAGACCTTGATGAGAAAAAGCACTAGTTTCCCGTAAAGCTGATCTTTTTGAGAGTGCACGGATAAATTTCGTAATTAAACTTTACATATATACAATATTTTGAAACGGATCGATAATGGCAGATGTCTTTGAGGAATAAAAGAGAAATAAGGTGCGGAAGGCTTTGTCGGAATGAAAGGAAAGTAAGGAGCGAACTTTGCTTATCTATCATCAATATATAAAAATTGCAAAATGTCATTCTGATCGTGGGCATGTCAGTCAGTCGTGGGTACTAGAATCACTTTGGCCCTATAAGTTAGATACCATTAGATGTGCCACTAAAGACCACAAAAGTACTCTAGGGTCGTTGAATTTCCGCCCGATTATGATCAATTTAGGACGTGACCTGCAACCATAGGCTAGGAATGTAAGTGGCTAAGCATTTGTTTGCCTTTGCTCTTACGAAAATTTGATCAAGAAGATGACCACACTGACGGAATCTTGGGGTTTAGTTAAAAATTGAGAGAAAGAACACGGTTTGTGATGGCTGTTTGTTAGTGTGTTAGTGTTACATTATAAAGAGTTCAACAAAATGAATATACCACCATTGCCAAGTAAAGGCTAAAAGTCTTAATGACGATCAGATTATTTCAAGTTAACTTAATTACTTGTTTACCGCGGATAGAGAATATCTTCTACAAATATCATGTTTTTCTTATAAACAATTGCATTGTAGGCTTTTACTTTTTGTGTTCCGTTATTTCGAGTATAATTTTGTAAAAAAATGTTATCAGTACTTGTTTATTTATTTTTTCAAGACAACTGAAATGCTCGCAATACTTTTGCCCACCTTTAAATTTTAATTGACTTTAACAGTTAATTTCGTTAAGCATTAATTAAGCATTTATATTATACACACCACGTATTTGCAAAGTACTGCAGTACACTTCGTAAACATTATAAAGTATGTCTACAGATATGATCACCTTGGACTGGGATATATCGATTTAATGACATCGATCGATTTGTTTGTCTCTTGACTTCGATTGCATAAATTATTGTGCAATTGTAAGATTTTGAGTTGAAAGTGTACGGTACTTTAGAAGGGATAGTTCTAATGGACGGATAAATGTAAGACAGCGCCTTGAGACATCACTGCAATGATCTGACAAAATCGAATAGAGAATTGATTAAAATAATTGATCTGAAAGGTGGGAGAACCATATGCAGGGAGCATAAAACGCCCACGAAAGAGCGGGCTAAGTAAGATAATCAGGCAATTGTTCGATAAGTCCGCTCTAACGCGAATATTCACCTAGACCTTGACTGCCACTAATTCAGTCTACGATTGCGTGAGGAATGCGTGCCTCGAGCCTAAGTCAAAAAAGTGAAATTGCGTATGCTTGTTATAGCAACAAATGTCCGCGCAACGATGAAGACAACTTCTTATTGGAAGTCGCGTGTCAAGTTTGAGAATAAATCAAATCCGCCAGAGATTTGTTGCCAAACAATTATCAAAACAGTACGGATTTTCGGTGTTTCTTGTAGATTGATAGATGAATACCTTAGACCGCGCAGGCTACTGATAGGGATAAAATAATAGGACTTGAGCCGAATGTCATTTTCGATTTTATAGCGAAGATACCTCTTCCTTTTGTTATTAACATTGCAATGGTTGTTAAAAGCCGTAGCAGGATGTTTTTAGCGTTTTCGTCAAATCATTTTACATGAAATTACTTTCGCTTGCATTGCCTTCAAATCGTTAAGTGATTAATTTCGAGCAAAAAACATATGGTTTTCATTTACATGTGAACATGTAGTGGTGAATAGAAAGTGAAGAAAAAAATAAAAGAAAATGAAAAATAGAAATTGTTAACCATTTAACTATCAAGCAACTTAGGTTTTGGCTTTCGCTGAAATTTCACGAGCCCTGTGTATCGTTTTTATTTTTTTTATTTTTTTTTTAAAGCAAGCAAGCATGCACAGATATATGGATGCAGCATTATCGACGAACACAAATGGACACAAAACGTAGAGAGTTGAAGTCATCCATTTCAAGCAAGTTTCACTGCAGTTGCGATTAACTGAATAGTGATTTGCTTATACCCTACAAGATTGGTGGCGCGTGGCGTATTAACTTTGCGCGAATGTGCAGAGAAAGATTTGAGTTAGACACACATTTTCTTATGGCAATCAATTCAGAATCACTTTCTGAATCGGTCCAAATTTTTTCTATCCGTCCATCGGTCCATCGGTCGTTTTCTGAAGATTTCTTGTACCAAGTTTGAACCTGCTAGGTCTAATTTTTGGGATTACTTCCCTTATAAGGATGACCATTAAAAAAAATACAATGATTTTTGTATTCTACAACGAATATAGGTGAAGTGGCTGATGGCTTTGCCCGGATTACAAACTTGCTTTTTTTTTTAATTTTTTTTAAGTTTCAGAGGAAATTATGGCAATGCCTTAAAAAGCACAAATATCGCCTATTCCATCCATCGCAGTTGTTCGAGCTTGCAAAGGCGCAACGATTGCTAAAAGTTTAAAAAAAAAAAAGCGGAAGTAGTTTTGATAAAGCAAATGTACGATAGGGGATAACCAAAATTCGTATTCAAATTATTAAACTGATATTTTTCATATTTATTAATCTTCCTATTCGTATTATTGTTGGCAATTGATTGTCTTTCTTGTTGTTACTGGTTATATGTCATAATGGCATAAGGAAATTGAAAAAGTAAATTTCCTACAAAATTTTATTTGCTAAGCATAAACGACTTAAGAGACAACAACGCGTATTGACTTGTAATAAGACAAATGCGGATAGCGATATGTAATATCATAATACCAATGTTGTGGGCATAACGCGCACATAATTACGGAAATTCGCAATGCTTTCAAATATGTTATCAATCATTTTTTTTTTTTTTCTCTCAAATGCACATTTGTGACAAAGGCATCATAGTCGTGTGGCACAATTAGTATGTGACCTTGTAGCGTTTTTACGCAAACTTTGCATACAATTCGATCAACGTAACAATTGATTTCATATTGAATGCGTGTTAAGCTCAACTCATAAAGTAATTAAATCAATTGTATTTATTTTTTTTTTCTCTTCCTATCTCTTTATAGTTTTTAAACATTTGTAACTGAGCCGTCGCCTTATCAATCCTATCGGACATTGAGGAATTTTTGATTCGCTTAGAAAATTGGATATAAGGTTTACGTTCGAGCAGCAACAATCATTAATTGTTTAAACTGTTTTACGCAAAAGGGAATGGTATATTTTTTGGGGGATTGGGGCATGGGAGATTCTGACTGTACGTCATATCATCAACATGTACCTAATGCAATACAACAACATTTTCATCATCATCAGCATCATCAGCAGCAGCAACAGCAACAACAACAACAACAACAAACGCAACAGTTACAGCATGAACATCAGCATCAGCAAGTTGGAGAAGTTGCTCCATCATTGAATCAATTATCATCAAAACAATTTAGCAATAGTAACGCGAATAATGCAACATTATCGTCTACTGGTTTGAAAAGTCACAATATTGCGGATGAGAATTTTATTCAATTACCACAATATGTTGTTACCAGTAGCTCTTTGGTCACTGCCAATTTGCAACAACTTTCTGTAAGCAGTCATAATAGTAGTCACTGCACAACGCCCATAAAATCGTTAGCTAACGTAAATTTCAATAACGTAAACACCTCCGCCTCCTCCTCCCCTTCAATAATAACTGTACAACCAGCGGCGGCGGCGGCGGCTGCGGCAGCAGCAACTACGCAAACAACTTACAATTTGGTTAATACCGCTGCCGCTTTGCATCAGTATTTCGGTCAACAACACCAACAACAATATCAACAACGGAAATGTTCAAATTCTCGTACAGGTAATCTTGGCTTTGGTACAAGCAACAATTATGTTGACGCCACAACAATCACAAATACCACTACTACTGCTACAATTACTACGAGTACTACTACCACTACTACTACTACTATTAATGCGACAAAAATAAAACAACTAGGAATTACCGTTACGACATCGTTGCAAACGCAGCTAGGCAAGGATTCTTTGGAAAATGAGGATGAAGTTGCATTACAGCCGCTTTCTAACCAGGTTAGTATGACTTTCTTTTCAAATGTAATTATACTTAAAAGCAACCGCAGATTGCAAGCAAAACACAAAAACACAACAAAAAAAAAAAAAAGAAAACAATTAAAAACAAATAACGTAAGGTTAATAGATTGTTAAGCGAAAAGCGCATTTGCTGCACACTCATGAAAAGACCCGCATACATACCCGCATAAGCAAATAAGTTCTAAGAAGTAAGCAAATGCTAGTAATACGGAAATTAGAAACAAGGTCAGTTTTAGTAAGAAAAAGAAGCCAAACACGCAAGAATTAATGCATTTATAGAAATTTACCGGAAGAATTTCAAACAACTAATCTTTCCCTCAGTTACTCAAATAACAAAAATATAATCGGATAAAATTATGTTGTTTTCGAAATTGTTGACGACATTGTGACACAAGTAATGACGATTCTTCTTCAAAGAGAGAGAATTATATTGTAAATTAGCAAGAGTTAAGAAAATGTTAAATAAAACGGTGCCTAATTATGTAGAACCGAGCAGTACCGAGTCAGTTGTGCAAATGAGTTCACCTGTCACCTGAAATTGTTTACATGACGAAATTTTCGGCTTAGGTAAATCGCGGTTTGGCGATTGTAAGGCACAAGTTTCAATTGTTTACAGGCTGTCGCTCAGATGAATGTCACGTTATTCTTTTTCGAAATTGGAAAACACTGCCACCTAACCCGTGGCAATATTTAGGTTCGCTTGGGCTGAAAATGCGTTAAAGTATGAACCAGAGAGTGGTTTGCGGGATTCCATGCAAAAAGATTTAATCTGTAGCTTCACTAGAATTATTCTATGAAGAAGTTCACTAAACAAAAGTCCAGCAAATACTCAAAAAGAGCTTATTCTAGAGTTAAGAATAAGTCAAGAAGCATAAGGGAAAGATGTAAAAGGAAAGAAAACGGGTTCTTCTTGAACACTAACCGAAAACAACACAAATCGAAGGGTTGACGTTAGCTTGCTAGTCACTATAAAAGCAAGCATTATCTTCACCTAATTATTTCGGGCTATGAAAAATGAATCTCTTACGGCATGAGTTGAACGGGGATCACTATTGACCTACCTTGCAAAGACATAAATATTCATGGCCATTTGACTTAAATACCACCAGTTTAGACCCATGTCTTTACACTTTGATATGCATTGGAAGATAGCTAGTAATCAGTTAAAACACTATAGTCACATATGTCCACTCAAATTTTCGGAAAAATCGAACGCGTCATGTTTTATGAATGAAACAATTTCAAGTGACAGAACTTTGTTGCATAAGTAGTAGTATTTTTAAATTCTCTGAAGTAATTCGGAGGCGTTCGTCGCCTCAACGATTGATGAAATGTACTAACTACTTACGCTTTTTCTAGCCATTCTCAAATTTCTCTAATTTATTTTTGAAGCGATTCGCTCGCGAAAGGCTCAAAAGTACTTTTCTACACGTATCATAATCACATAGAAATATTTTGATTTTTACGAAATTCATAGAGAGGGAATAGACTTATAGCGCTATTCAAGCCACGTGAACTCACCGAATTCGAATTTTTGGTTCTACTGAATTCCAAAAAGCCGAATTTCAAATCCACCAAGCATCGATGTTAGTATACTCTATGGTCAGGCCTTTGCATCAAATGTCTGTGATTTCATATAATTTAGCGGCAATTAATCGAAGATCTTCTCAAAATCACATTATGAATATATTCAATCAATTCTCTTTCACTCTGCTTTGAGTTTTTTGATGTTCGAAAAGTGGGTCCATCGTGCGGTGGAAAAGGTCTTCAGCTTACTAAATAGGGTAGGAGAGTAGCTGACAAATCAGATATACAAACAACTTACTCTTGCAACATCTTTCTTTACTCCTTCTACTTCTTGTTTCATTAGCATTGGCAGATTTTAAAGTTCAAAGTTTTTTTAAGGAAAAATAGAAGCGACAGAAAATACAACAAAAGGTTGACGCTAGAAACACTCAAATATTGCAGATACAATGCTATAAGAATTATCTGCAACTATTTTGGAGAGAAAGAAAAAAGTTTTGTGAGTACTTGGCAAGACCAAACACCTTAGACAGATACTACCGGAAAGCTTACAAAATCATTAGAAGGCAGAATTGGGATTTTAGAGTATTCACGGCTTATACATAACAAAAGAGGCAAGAGTGCTATCGGAATGTTCGCTTCAGTTACCTTTCCCCTGAATTTGTAAGGCTTTGAGTAATAGAGGGAAATGGTGTCTAAATGGTTAGGTTAGCTTTGAAGAAATACTTAGCATAGCAGCATCATAAGTTTAGGAAGTACGAGCACATGTAACCTTTGGCAAGTTAAATTTCCACAGTTCCAGTTAAAAAGCTTTCCACTTCATGCAAAAAAAATGCCTCAGAGAAAGCAAACGCATTGCTATGAAAACACTATTGTTATGCTCTTCATGAGTAGTCGAATAGATAGAAAGATCAATAAGTGCGGAAGA
>NW_023998423.1:6530555-6535764 GCF_014805625.2 Glossina fuscipes
AACCCTATTTCTTTGTCTTTCCTTACCTAAGCGTTCGCGGTTTCAAACCCACGTGAGGAAGAACATACTCGGCAAATGCCGAACACTTACCAATTGGTCCAAGTGTCACCACTAGCCTTGACCCTATTTCTTCGTCTTTCCTTACCTCAGTGTTTGCGGTTTCAAACCCACTTGCGGAAGAATACGCTCGGTCGTAGCTATAGCAAATGCCGAACACTTGCCAATTGGTCCGATTGTATCCACTAGCCCTAACCCTATTTCTTTGTCTTTCCCTACCTCAGTGTTTGCGGAAGAATACACTCGGTCGTAGCTATAGTAAGTGCACAACATTACCGATTGATCCGATTGTGTGCACTAGGCCATGGCCAAACTCTAGTTCTATGTCTTCCCTTACCTCAATATTCGCGGTTTCAAACCCATGTGCGGCAGAACACACTCAGTCGTAGCTATAGCAAATGCCGAACACTTGCCAATTGGTCCGATTGTATCCACTAGCCCTAACCCTATTTCTTTGTCTTTCCTTACCTCAGTGTTCGCGGTTTCAAACCCACGTGCGGCAGAGCATACTCGGTCGTAGCTATAGTAAGTGCACAACATTGCCGATTGATCCGATTGTGTGCACTAGGCCGTGGCTAAACTCTAGTTCTATGTCTTCCCTTACCTCAGTGTTCGCGGTTTCAAACCCACGTGCGGCAGAACACACTCGGTCGTAGCTATAGAAAATGCAGAACACTTACCAATTGGTCCAAGTGTAACCGCTAGCCCTGACCCTATTTGTTTTTCTTTCCTTACCTAAGTTTTCGCGGTTTCAAACCCACGTGCGGAAGAATGCACTCGGTCGCAGCTATAGCAAATGCAGAACACTTACCAATTGGTCCGATGGTATCCACTAGCCCTAATCCTACTTCTTTGTCTTTCCTTACTTATTTCTCACCGTGTTTCACATATAGTGGACGTCCCCTGAGTATGTTGTTATAATAAAAACAACCAAAAAAACATTGAACTCACATTGCTTGCGGGCAAAACGTGATTAAATCTAAATTTAAATTAATGTTTAACTTGTTTTTGTTATCGATGCATTTAAGATATTCAATTTCCTTTTGTGAAAGCTTCTGCTCTCTTTCCAACATGCCGCTGTAAGCACGTAGAATTTTGAATTTCGGAAAAAAAGAGAAAATGTAGTTAATTTGCACATATTTTGCAGCATTTGCTTTGCCAAGTTCAAGGAAATACAAATTTTCATTTTCTTAATCTTCTCCCTACATCACTACAGAGTACAGAGTTAATACAGCATGCAGAAGAGCTTAAGATAGGCCCATCTTTCGTTACGTCCATCTATTCAGAATAATAATTTAAATCGATCTAAGCCTGTCCGTCCGTCTGATGTCTGTCCATGTAATTTTGCGTTCAAGCTACAGGTCGTAATTTCTGGCGAAATTTTGATGAAATTTGATACAGTTATTTGTTTTAACCCAAGGACGTACGCTATTGAAAATGGTTCGCATCGGTAAACTTTTTCGACCACTCCGCATATAACGCCCTATTTTGAAAAAAATTGCAATTTTCAAAATTACTCGGCAAAAGTAGTTAAGTAGTAGCATTTCGGCATTCTAAATTGATATGGAAACTTTGAACAAAATGCGGCAATGTTTGAACCCTCTTTCATATAACGAAGACCATCGTTCATGCGACAAAAAGGTGTAATTTTCAACGCTTTATGATGAAAATTATATCGTAATAGTAACTTAAAATAAAAAAATTAACTTTGCCAAATTTGGACCATCTCGCCCTACATCTTGGATCCTAGCCTAATAACGATTTTCACGAAAATTGGTCCTTTATAAAGCAGAAAAATCTAAAATTTAATATGGTGATGAGAATTGACTTATAATAGTAATATCACACAAATGCGTTAAACAATATGGTGTAGGGTATTTAAAACTTGGCCTTGCCCAACTATAACGCTTTTATTATATATATATATATATTCATTTCGTCAAAACGTTTGCAGCGTTCAAAACGAAGCATCAGAGACCCAACAAACTATATATATTCTTGATCAGCATCAAATTCTAAATCGGTTTAAGCATGTCCGTCTGTCCACATTTGTAATGTCTCTTGTAAACATTCTCCTGGTCTCGAAAGTGAAGCTATCGACTTCAAATTTCAAAGATTCGAAGTTCATGCACGCCAGTTGGTATTGAAAATGGGCCAAATCGTTCGAAGGACACGCCCACAGCACCACGTAAACTGAGAACACCTCTGTTTTTCGAAGAGAACGAAAAATTGATTTTTTGCCCATTACTCATAAACCATAGCAAATAAATGTACAAAAACGTCTGCGTACAAAAATGGAAATAATTCGCTACGCCTACCCAATATTATAGCGCAACAAAATTGAATTATTGAATTTTTCAACACCTGTATAACGCGTAGCAACAAGCTTCAAAAACCCATAAAGTATACAGATTCTTGGCCAGTTTTAAATTTGGAATACACCTAAACATGTCCGCCTATTCGTCTGTCCGGCGGTCTGTTTGCGTAACTTTTTAGCATTTGTGGTAAACATTCTCCCGTTAGCGAAAGCGAAGATATCGCCTACAATTTAGCAAAAGAATTTGAATTTGTCCTAAACTTTTCAAAGGACACGCCTAGAACACCCTCGTGTCTATGCGACAAACACTTTTATTTTGAAAATAGAAAAGATCAGTTGTGCCCACTGCATATTTTAGAGCATGAAGATATTGTTCTTTTGCTTTTCTTTTATCTTTTTTTAGGATAACGGTGCTGGGCACAATAGATTCGGTCCCGACCGAATTTCATTTTCTTAATTTTTGTTGCCGTTATTTACTTTCTACTGGAGCACTACTAAGCATATGTTATCTCTTATTTTCTTCTCTTTTGGCATAATGTAGGTTGGAGGTCACACTCGCCTACTCTTACTTAATCAATCTACCGTTATAAAACCACTTAATTTGCGAGAATTGGACTTTTATCAAAATATCCCGCTTGATATACAGAAGTTTGTTCCCAAATATAAAGGTAAGTCTCTTAATAGATTATTCAAAAACTTTTCAATTTCAGTCACTATGTTTTCTCTGTTATCAATAAAACAAAATCAAAGAAAAAAAAAAAAAAATGCTTTCATTTTATTATTATGCAAACTGATACAAATCAATTTACTTCCATAATCATTTAGAATAATTGATGCGCATTCAATTCCATTTTGTTGTAAATAAAAATGTCTTGAAACAAAATTCAAATAAAAAATCTAAAAAGAACGAAAAATGAATAAAAGAAAGAAAGAAAGAAAAAAAAGGAAAAAAACAAAAACGAAAAAAGAATATATGAAATAATAGAAGAAATGCCTAAGTTCGTCATAGCTTTAGTGGAAAATTGTCATTAAGCTTGGTTTAATAATAATTGAAATTTAAATGTATTCATACATTTATTATGGCTTAATTGTGTCTGTATACTTTTCTTTTCTTATTTAATTTGAGGCAAAAAGTTGTTTCAGCAACAATAGATGAACAAACGTCACAATCCATTTTATTTAAATACATATGTATATATATATATATATATGTATGTATGTATATATATATATGCAAATTTTTTTTTTTTATTTTGGTTATTCTTAAATATACGTTAAATATATAGTATTAATAAAAATTTTTAAACTAATAATAGTAATTAAAATGTGATATTTAAAATAAAAAAAAATAAAAAAAAAAAGTTATCTAAGTGAAAATGACTGTGATTATAAAAAAAAAAAAAACAATAAAATTGAAAAAAAAAAATTTATGTAAACTTTTGCTCGCTATATATTAGTTATAGTATTTAATTTCTATATATATTTACAAAAATAATTATTATTAGAAAAAAAAAAAAAAAAAACACAAAATGATTTTGTGCTTCTGGCAGAAATTGTGGTCACACAAAATAAATTAAATTTTTATATTAACGTGATGAACAATTAATTAACACAATTTTAGCTCCCTTCTCTTTCTCTACAAACTATATGCAAAAGTACGAGGTTTGATCTGAAAGAATGCGATTATTACCTTATTAGTGTCATTTGTTGAAATGCAAATTTCTAAACGGGATGATTAGCTTTTCTCTTCCACTATTAGCTAACTGCGATTGGTTGACGATTCCTTTCACCCTGGAGTAATTGAAAGAATTCTGAGAATATTGTACATGTGACGAATCGCGGGAAGGCTTTTTATCTACGGGCGAGGACGTAAGGACGGACGGATAGTCTGCTATCGAAGTGTAATTTTTCCTCGATAAAATTGAACAAATGCGAGACCAGTCACGAATGACATTACTTCAAATTAGCAAGAAGAACTCCTTGACATTCCAAGCCCTTGAAAAGGAAAAATAGTAAAAAGTTGCCTTCATAAGCCTTCTAATACAATGAAACGATCCGTCACGCAAAGCATGCATCTTCCCTTTCTGCTGTTGCCCCTGGCTAGTACTGCAGTAAAAAAGGAAACAATCAGCGTAATCTCTGCATGTAACAAACAACAAGAGCAACAGACCGGAAAGAAATAATCAGAATCAAAGCTTTTTCATTTTTTCTATTCAGTATGAGAGAAAATTTTACCGCTTCGCCTTAGATGGGTTCAAGTTTTCTCTTTATGTTCACATTAGTTTAATTTACTTTATCGTTTCATACTTATTTGCGATTGTCTTTCTCTTCTCTTACAGATTTTTATATCTTGCAGGGATTTTATGGATAACACTTTTCCAAATTTATGCAAAAACATGGAAAAACATTGTAGTTTGCAAAGGCCATCAATTAAATACCTTATATCACTTCCAGCGTCTAAAATAATTCTTCATTTATATTCATGTAGTTTTTTCGCGGGAGACTTTATGGAGGACATATACTAAACACCAGCTGACATTGTTCAAATTTAAATTAAAAATCAATTTCCTTATCAAATATCAATCTCATTATTATTTTTCGTCTATTTGCCCTATAAGGGCTTTCTTCTTATAAGGCCCTTCATACGAAATGTGTTCCAAAAAAGCACCTACCCGGGGCAAATCTAGTATAGTTCATTTTGATATCAAATCAAATATAATTAGCGATCAACTTTCATCATAAAATAACAGACCCTTCGTATACCCGGGTATATTGGAGATGGTTAAAAAAATTCCATTCTATTTAAAGTTTCCGCATTTGCTTTATGTGTTTTTT
>NW_023998423.1:6535774-6544770 GCF_014805625.2 Glossina fuscipes
CTATTAAAACGCTGGATATGTTTATTTAAAAATGAAAATGATTTCTTAATCTGTCCGCGTTCACATTTACAAGTACAAGTCGTAAGGCGCAAACAAGAAAACGTAAACATGTGAATTCTCACAAGAGCTTATCTTGTCCTTACCCTTTCGCCACAAGTCGAAAACTTTGCATCCATACCAACGATATTATTATTATTATTTAAAATTTAATAAGGATCGTGGAATATTTACGGAGCATAGAAGTTCGGATCTATTATAATTTTTATTAATTTAGCCAGAGAAATAAATTCCAAGGCTAAAGTCTTAAAACACTAGCGTGTAAAGCTATCGGCTTTATTAAAGCCTCTACCGCAATTCTTCGAGATTCTTCGCCTTCGGCCAAGTTTAGATTTGTTTGGCTAAATCATTTGAAAACCCATTATTTTGGATAAGTTTGCGGAAAACGTTGTTACCACAGAGAAAAAATATTACGTTGCTTAGTAGGAAATTTAATTTTGAAACTGCAGGGACGCCATAAGTTCGAAAAATCAGGCTTCGACTTTCAAATTTCAATTTTGAAGGAAAAATTTTGCTACTACTGCAAACAACTAACAAATTCCATCTCTAAATTCAACATAACCAAAAAAAAAATTGGCAATGAACAATATATAGTTATGATCTCACTCTAAGCTAAAGCAAACCTCTGACGAAAGCGAATACATTCAAATCTGTTTTTGTGCGGTCTTTTTTTGCGCGTTTACATGTTCCCTATTCACCGCATAAAAAAAAAAAACTTTTTACTTGTGTTGCTTTTTTTATGCGTTTACGCGGTCCCTATTCACCACATGAAAAAAAACTTTTCGATTGTGTTGCGAAAACTAATTTTTACAGGTACACACAAACCTGTTTTTATGCGATCTTTTTTGTACGTTTACGTGGTCGATATTCACCGCATAAAAAAAAAACTTCGATTGTGTTTCGAAAACTATTTTTTATAGCTATACTGAAATCTGTTTTTGTGCGGTTTTTTTTGTGCGTTTATGCAGTCCCCATTCACCGCATAAGAACAGCTTTAAGTGTATTCGCTTTCGTGAGAAGCGTGCTCACCATAGGGAACGAATATATACAACAACCCAGCTGTTCTCTTTATCAGAATATTGTTGTCACGCCTGCAATTTAGTATTGATTTCATTGCTGTAAGCACTTCTAGAGGCGTGGTAGAATTATATTTAAATTTGTTTCTTTTTATACTTGTCCAACTATCCAATCCAGTTAAGTTTAAATTGCCTGTAAAACAACAATGCTAAGGAAAGAAATCTGCTTTTTGAACCATTTCAAATTGGGTAGCTCCGGCAATCACCTTTTTATACATTTTTGAATATTTAGGGAATAATTAAAGCCAACAAAAAAACACTATGTTCATTCTAGTTGGGTGTACTGTAATCACCAGCCCTATTTCCCAGAATAGAAAAATGCGATATTAACCTTCTATGTCGAAAACGGCCATGTCAGTCAAGTTATTTGTCATACGCCATCCGCGGTTATCTACAAGTACTTTCCCCTACTTTCTGTAGCCGTTCTCGTTGTGTTTAAATCGTCTGACGCTTTAGCTAAACGTACGGAATGGTTACTGTGAATGAATTCAGCTTTCCACTTATTTCTTGAACAAGCCTCGTACATGTGCAATAAAATCAAGAATTTTTTATGAAATCCACGGAGTAAATATTGCAAATGTCGACTGTAGATATGGAATCATGTTTGTTCTTCTCTTGTCCTTGTCCGTCTAATTCATTTCAGCTCACTTACTTACTTAGTGCTTACTATTGCATCTTGTTATCGAAATTTTTCTCGCTTGCTATACAATCTATAAAATTTCTCTGCAAAGTATTATCCCAAATGTTTTTTAGTGTTGACTAAGTCCGAAAATAGATTAGCTGAAGTCTAGGAATGGTACAATTTCAATTTCTTTTTAAGACTGCTACGTTTTGTAGCATTTCGAAAATGAGATTGTTTTTGTTCGTTCTCTTTGCAGGTTATATATAATATATATATATATATATATGTAGAACCAGTTTTGTTTCCAGTGTAGTAAAGTGTTGAAAAAAAAAATTTGAAAGACTTGTAATGAAGTAAAAGGGTAAGTGCCATAAAAACACAAATATAAATTTATGGGACATTTTACTATCGATAATTTGGAAAAAAAAACAAAACTTCACGATTTTACGAGATTACATGTTTTTTTTTTCTGTTCACTATATATTCATTCACCTCAGCTAATTAATGCTCAAAGTGTGAATTGAACCGTGTTAGTGCGTGCTCAAGCGGAGGATGCCCCCATTATATTCCCCCCCAACACAAAAATCTGATCTTTGCTGACGGTGGTGTCTGGAGCCTTGCAAGAAGACTCATTATCTCAATTCAAGTAAAAAAAAAAAGATAGTAATTGTCTTGTTTATTTCCTCAATACAAAAAAAAAAAAAAAAAAAAAAAAAAATACCAAACAAAAAACATGCATACAAACAAAACTATGTTTATTTTGTGTTATATATATGATACAGAAAACGCACGCCAATCGTCCGTCACAATCTTTTGAGCTGAGCCCAAAACTAAAGCAAGCGCTGTGCAACCGTCTACGTCACGTCTACTAATGACGTCACACCTCAGCGAGAGGACTCTATACTTACTGTAAATGCGTAAATAACACGTAACATAGGGCACAAACAAGCTCTCTCTCATCACCCAGTATGAATGAAAGATAAATTGTTGTTCTCTTCACTTTGCTGTATTGTTGTTGTTGTTACAGAGCTAGAAAAGCGAAAGAGAAAGAAAGAGAGAGAGAGAGAGAGAGAGAGCGAGAGAGAAAGTGACAAATTCTATGTGTGTGAGTGCGCGCCTTGTATTAACGCACCCCAGAACGGGTTTGTATAAAAATGTTAATTTTTTTCAATTTTTAAATATATTCATATATATATAAATGTATATATATATATATATATATATATATATAGATATATATAAATATATATAAACACAAATATAAATATATATATATAAATATATATATATATGTATATATATATATATTATATCTCGTAACTATTATAATTTACTATTTATAATAATTTTACACTTATATGCATTATATGTATGTATGTATTATCAATAAGTCTATCAAGTGAAGATATATACATTTTTTCCAAACCGTTAGCATTTGTTAACAAAATTTGTAGGAATTGTCTGTGTAGAGATCAGGAAAATATCAATTCATTTATTATTATAATTTTTTTTTTTTTATCAGTTGTTAGCTTGTGTCTCTCAGTAAGGCACTTCCAACTATTATCTCAGTGTTTTCTCTCTTTGTTTTGTGTTATCACATCTCTTCTTGCTTTACTCACTCAAATTGATGCTTAGTTCGATTGATTCTTCAAATGCATAACTTCTTCTTTTCCTTTTCAAATATATATATGCATATATATAATATATATATATATATATATATATACAATTTTTTTTTTTTAAATGCTATCATGCTACCGTTCCTCTCATAACATTATTTCATTTAACATTTTTTATGTTATTTTCTCCATGACACTATATATTGAAAAAAGAAGTAAAAAAAAAAAAAAAAAACAAAAACAAACACTTCAAGTCATTACCTTTGCCCTTTTAAGTGAAGTCGTCCTAACAAGAAAGCGATTCATTGTAATTAAAATAAATTTTACTTCTATTAAAAAAAAAAATAAAAAGCTGATAAAAATGAAAACGCATTGCATAGTTTTTAACAGAATCTTTAATCATGTGGTAAATCTATTTTTAGGCGTTATGCAAGCAACGACAATGGGAGGAGCTAAATTAGAGAAACGCTATTCGCCTAGTTTCCGCGATGAAACTCAACGTAAAATGAGTTCATCGAAACGTAAAAGAGACGACATTCTCAGGTTGGTATTATCGGCCGACGTTCATTTTGAACATTTTATGCAATTATTTCTATTTTAGATGGAGAGAGTTTTTAAATGTCTTATTAACCACTTGAATATAAAAACGAACAGAATAGAACAGAACAGAACAGAATGGAATATTCCTTAAATATCTCCTATAAAAACAAGGGGTTTCCAAAAATTCTTTACTAATTTTTTGTGTTTTTTTTTTTAAAAAAACAAAAATGGAATAATAGTAAACATTATTGAGTCAGTTCTTTTCCTGATCTTTTCTTTTTGCTTTGCAGAATGAAGGTACATAAGAATGGAAATGCGGCCGATGTTATTAAAAGTATTTCTCAATTAGATAACTCCAATAAGCAATGTACGTTGAGAGAAACCTTTGGCCGATTTGTAGCTGTCGATATCGACTAAGATACTTGAGATTTCATAATTTGAATGTGTCGCCCGCGACAGCAATTGCATGCTTGCATACTTTATCGACAGCTTTAAATCGTCCTAAATTATTTTTAAGTCGGTTTTTTTATTTATTTTTTTTCTTTTTTTTTTTTTTTAAATAATAACAAAACGATTGAATTAATGTTTTTCCAAAAATCGTTTAGACTTTCTTATGCTAGAAAATATAACGTCACAGTTTCGTAGTCCCTGCATTTTGGATTTGAAGATGGGTACGCGGCAGCATGGAGATGATGCTTCCGCTGAAAAACGTTCGAAGCAAATGGCCAAGTGTGCTGCCAGCACTTCAGCTTCTTTGGGCGTGCGGCTATGCGGAATGCAAACTTATTTGGCCCATTTAGAGCAATATGCAAAGCGCGACAAATACTGGGGTCGAGAATTGACTGAGGCAGGCTTTAAAGAAGCACTACACGATTTCTTTTATAGCGGTTATCATTTACGTAAACGTGTTATCAGGAAAATTCTGCAACGTCTACTGCAATTGAGACGAGTTATTGAAAAACAATCCAGTTACAGATTTTATTCCTGGTAAGCGAAATATAATTTAGGGTTCTAATAATATTTTTTTCAATACTAATTTGAAATGTATTCCTGCAGTTCACTTCTAATAGTATATGAAGGGCATGAAGAATGTGCCATGGATCAATCCATGGACTTTGATGATTGGACATCGATAACTGCTCAAACAACTGCCACGTTTGATTCTAAATCGGAGGGCAACAGTATTGACGATGATGACGATGCAGATGATATCGATGCCGATGATCAAGATGAAGCTGGCCATGAAGGCGGTGATGAACTCGAACCCCATGATTTAGATGAAGATTTGCATATAGTTGCCGCCGACAGTGGTAATGCTTCAGCAACCAATAGCAGTACTGGTGGCGAACAATGTTACCACACTGATGCTTCCAATTATTTATTTACTACCGATATGAGTCTTGCCTCCCGTAAACTAAGTAAAGAGCCCACGGTATGCAATAAAATTGCAGAAGGTGATAAAAATTTTGTAAATTTAGTCATATCTTCCTCTGAGGAAGAGGATGTTCAAACAATGCTCCCACCTCGTTCAGAAGAGGCAGGAAGTAACAAACTGAACGCAACTTCAGCGTCCAGCCAATCTGCATCATTCATTCCAATCTCCGAAGAAACAGTATTTTTAGATCCTGAACCTCCCCTACCAAGTATAGCGACTTCGTCACCTCACTCGGGTGACTCGTGGATGAATTACAGCAGCAATAGTAGTGATGACTTTTCCGGTTTGTCCGAGCAAATTAAGGCCGTTAGTGGGCGTCAGACTGGCGATAACAGTTCAGATGAGGGTAGTTCGGACTACGACAGTAGCATCATTAGTCATCAAACCGAGGTGATGCTAAAACGTTATAAAGCACACCACGATTCATTTGAGACAAGCTCCGTGACAGAAACTCTTCATTCGACGACGATAACACCACCCGAAGCCCCTGCGCCAACAAATGGTATGAAACGTACATCCCTCGCTCCTTCGCCCACCTCTTCAATTGCGTCGTCTCTGAAGTCGATTAAAGGAGCCGTTAAACGTTTGCGATGCAAAGATGATGATGACGAGGATGATGAAAGCAATTTAGATTATCCTGATGGCAAAAAGGAAACATTTGGGAAAACTTTTGGGTGTAAGAAGTCTTCTAATTCATTTTCAGTATCATCCACGCCTGTTTCCATAATGGCATCACCTAGCAAGCAATGTTTTTCCTCAGAAATAGTGGAAAGTCAAATCAAGAGTTCTTTACTGACCGATCGACTGTTGGACAATTGCGTCATCGAAACGGCAAATGATTGGCAAAAAAACGAAACATCTACGAAATCGATAAAACAGCGCAAATTTTTACAACACGCTTCCAAATCCTTAGATATGGGTAATAGCGCGTATGGTGCTCATACCAAAACCTCACATGATGAGGGGGAATGTTTAGTAGATGTACGTCTAATCGATTTCGCTCATACGGCTTTTGTGCCACGCAATGGTAGCGGTTTATTTCCAAATCAAATCACAGTACATCATGGACCCGACAGTGGTTTCCTTACCGGATTGGACAGTCTCAATCGATTGCTAAACGAAATTCTCGCAGAAGAAATTATGCCCTAGAATTGAGATCATCAAATATGTTGCGATAGAGCAATAAGGCAAATTCATTATTTAGACACTTAAAACACTTTGATTTTACAAGCAAAGCAGACCGTCTCGACCTTTTCCTTAGCAAATTAAACAAAAGTCATATTTGTGAAATCATGCCCAATTTGTGATACTATAAAACTGATTTTTGTATTAGGACTTATTATAAAAACATAAAAATTAAGATGCGAAACAAGTTAATTAAATCAATACATATATATATATATATATATATATCTCACTTAAATCAATCATTAATTTTGCCAAAAGAGAAAGGAAAAAATAGAGCATAAGTTGATAAGTTGATCTCTTCAAAAAAAAGAAAAAGCTAAAATCTTTAAAAACGATGATGAAATGCAGAATTTCCCGCTAGAATTGTTGTTAAAGGAATGAAGCAATTCTAGCAGCATCATGACGATGAAGCAAACCGGAGCAAATCTATAATTTATGAAATTTTAGAAAAGATTCATGTCCGTCTTTTGTTCGAACTGTGGAATAATAGGATAAATGGATTGGTTTAAAACCAATCAATGCGTTTTATCCGCAAAGCTGAAGTCAATATTTATAGTGACAACAACCAATAATTACAATTTCGATCGACTTTTGGTCAATAAAAATTAATCGTAAAACATTTTTGACATTATTATGAAAAAATTATTTGTTTTTTTTTTTCTTTTTTTTTGCCCTAATATTTATCATAGTAATTTTCATGTAACGTTTCTTATGCGGCAACAAATTTGATTTCAAAAAAAAAAAAAATTCATTAAAATGGAGTCGCGTTGCACGACTGTGTTAACCTGTGTTTCCAAAACGTTTCCAATACACTTTGTACGTAACGAAAATTCGCTTTAAATGCATTTTCATTTAATTTCGTTAAAAATGATTATTTATTACAATTAAAATGACTTCCTCTAAGAAAAATTTCATTGAATTAAGTCTAGTTTAGGATAGAATTGAAGAAAAATGTTGTTCGCCTTAAGGGCGAATTTTATATATCCACCATCTTAAACAGGTTCACATTACATTGAGGCAGTATTGAATACCCCCGATCGAAACAATTATTGCATTGTATAATCAACGTCCAAATTGATCAAAACCTAGCCCAAGCCACTGCTGAAAATATACTTGGCAAAAGTTACAGTCGTGTCAATTATAGGCGAAAATTCAAATCATTCAAATGACACGCACGGCTCCACAATACTTTGCAACATGTAGCGTGAATATTTCCTATTGTAAATGGATATAAAGAGAAGATGTGGGTAGTACAGTTTATGTACGAATTCCAGACTTAACTTATCTGGTAGAATTCTTAACTTAATTATTGTTTTGAAATCCTTGACATTCATAATAATAAAAAATTTGAGGTTATAATTTAAAAAATTGGAGGTTATGTTTTACAAGTATTTTGGAATTTCAATATAAGCGAAAAAGTAATCTTATAACTGAATTTAATTAAAAAGAAAGAATTACTTGGCCTTAGAATTGAATAAGTTCTTGGTTTTCCAAGTTAAGTTTTATTTATAAAAATATATTTGGAGACGCGCTAAGGTAGTGATGCTGAAAAATTTAAAGCTCATGTACTTTTAATGGACGTACTTCCCTCGAACCCTCCCCTGGCCCGTTCCACTAAACTGTCAAAACTTCGTCCATGTAACTTTGCTTCCTTCTCTCTTTCTATCTTGTTTGCGGATCCAAGAACTTTAAAAACAACCGAAGATGATACTTACGCCCCCTCCCCCCTGCCTCTAATAAGTACATTCAACTTTTACAAACCGAATGGGAAAAAATAATATACTTTCTTATCTGACGATGGTGGATGGTAAAAAAAAAGAAAATCCCCTTTAAATATTGTAGATTAATTTATTATGTTAATAGATCGGAACTAAAATCTATAATAAAAAGGTGGTTTATAATATACGTAGTATTTATTTCAATATTAGAATACATAGTTCACCATAAAATATTTGTAAAAAGATTTCATTACACAATAAACCTTACTATGAAAATACATCCAATCCAAAAAAGAAAAACAAAAAAAAATAATAATAATAATAAACATAAAACACAAAACTAATTTTCAACATCTCTGAATTTGTTATTTAATAATAGATATGTACGTATTTAAGTATATATGTAAGCGTATATTATATGATATATATATATATATATAGATATATATATGTACATATGTGTATATACATACGTCTGTTTATATATATATATATATATACATATATATATATACAAATAATTTAATTACTAAAATATATATACATTAAATTTTTAAAAAGATAGACGTAAATGTTTTTTTTCATTTGACAAAGCACTTTTGTCTAAGCAGCAACAGGAACTTAACTTGAGAACCCTTCATTAATTAATAAAGAGAAGCATTCAGATAAAACAATTGCAATAAATAATAAAAATTAAATGTTCAAATAAAAAAAAAATTGTCTTTTATTATTTTTTTTTTT
>NW_023998423.1:6544780-6688761 GCF_014805625.2 Glossina fuscipes
AGACGTACAAGGGGAGATGAATGCATATTTTTGATACATTTATATAATAAAGAATATATATTACATTTCTGTGATGTTTATATATAAAAGTTTAGATATAATTGTGATGTGCTCATAGTGTTTATAAACTCGTTTCTCAGTAAATCCGCAGCTTTAAGCATTTATTAAAAGAGTTGATCTATTGTTGTTCCTTTTGAATGTTTTAACAATTAAAAATCAACAAAGCAGTTGTTTAGACCTTGATATACGTCTGCCAATTTTTACTGTTTTTGTTTCTTTTTCCGGCGCTCTTGGTGTCCTAACGACACTATTAATGTTGGGGAGCCTTTAAATTGATTTTCATTTGTAAACAATCCTTTGAAGAGTGTCAGGAAAAAATATTTAAATAAAAACAAGTTAAAACATTATGGGAGAGCATAGCCTATCTTTAAATACTCTGCATTAATTCGGTTAAAGGAATTTTTCACATATTGTGTTTTTGTCAGAAAATATGAAAAGCTATATTTCATTCGGGTGTAAAGGCTGACACTTATACAGGACAGAGCCCAAGACACGAATCGACCTGATCTAAATTTAGTGCATTTTTTGTCAAATGACACAATTAATTTTCGCTTGTATTCTTGTATTCGCTTGGGGAGGACATTTAATTTATAAATTTATAAACTAAATTTTCCCTTAGAACTTCGAACATAAGCGCAACATCGCGTTTTGGGTCTATGGCTAAAGCTAAAATGATGCGTTAGTTGTTCACTATTAAGTTTGAGTTGAGACTTTACAACAAAGTTCTCTTTTTAGGTATAAATTTCAAATTTTACCTAAAAGGATACAAATCCTTTTATTATTATAACTTGTTAATAGAGTAAGCTTTAAAATTATATCTGCAGTACAAAGCTTAAGTGAAAATTTGAGTGTAATTTTTTGCTGAATGAGTTGACTTTCAGTTTTATTCATCTAAACTACGTTAGTCAGAAGTTCATAGATTGTTTATTATGAATGCGCTGTTACTGGGTTTTGCATAGTTAAGCAATTCGCTTAACTTCTCTGCACAATGCCCGTAATAACTTTTTCATAAGCTTAACCAAAAAATGATTTAACCTTCAGTGAAAAGAAAGTAAACAAATTAAAGTATTATAGTATAATTTGATGTCCACGGACTGTACCTTATTCATTGTGCAGCTATTTGTCGTCTTAAGAAATTGTCAAGATCTTTGTACGATTAACTAAACAGTAAGTTAGCCCTCACTTATTGACAAGGAGAATTTTAACCATAAGCTCAAAGATTGTAAGGCTTTTCTAACCACTCCGTTTACTTGCTCTGCATATTTATTTATTTATTTATTTATTTATTTTATTCCACTTATACTAGAAACTCAACTAAACAAATAACAGTCGAGTTCAGTAGGCTCTTAATGCAAGACTAATATTAATTAACAATAAAATTGAGTATAAGCATAATAAAACAAAGAAGAAGAAAAAAAAAAGAAAAAAGAAAAAAAAGCATGTACACTATCAGCATAGCGCCACACTACAACCGGTATAGGACCAAATTGCAAATGAACCCCTAAGCCATCGCAAACATGCATAAGCCTGGCAACCGATAATACTTAACAACAATTCATTTTCCAATCATAACGACTTTTAAGGATAAAAGCTAGTTTAAGTAAGACATAGGTAAATCGCGCGTATTAAACAATGTTGCTTTATTGGACCTTAAAGAGTCCAATAACGAGAATAAGTGATAGACGTCATTTAGGTTCTTGCAAACTACTCTGAGCGGATTAAACAGCTCATAATTATATTTACACTGACTAAGCTTAACCAAGGTAAAGTGCCTAGAGAAGCGGTTAGGGACATTGAAGCTTATTTTACCAAGTAATAAAGGCGAGTATATAGCACCATTTATTACTTTGATTACAAAGGAAACGCCAAGAACAAACCTACGTTTCTCAAGAGACGGTAAGGACAGCAGAAGCAACCTATTTTCATAGGGAGGAAGAGAGGCAATCGGATCCCAACCCAAATTTCTAAGGGCAAACAGCAAGAATTGCTGGTTATGGGAATGGTTAGTAAGTCTGCATTATAAAATTATGTGTTGTATGCTGTGGACCGGCGTCAAAGTTTAGTTCAATTGTAATCTAAAATTAATGATGCAGAGAATATTGCATCGGGAAGTATTCTTACAAATTTTTTTTTTCTTTTATTGTTTCCCAATGAATTCCCATATTATCCATAAGCAACATTTCTAATGGTCTCTTCGTCATATTCTATCGTAAAGTGAGTTGACGTATGTGATGAAACGGGAACCTCGTCAAACAAAGAAAAGATTTAGCAAAATTACGAGAGACAAAAGATTCCCTATGAATTCTTTGTCATGAGTAATCTTGATAACTATATAAAAAATGCCTAAACTTCTCGGCTGTTCATCGCTGAAACCATCACTCTTTGCCGAAATATATTTGGTAAAAGGGCGTCACTGCCTGTCACTGTCTAAGCTGAATAAAAATTTTGATTTTTGCTTTCATATACCAAGACAAACTCGGTGATTCAAATTAAAAATTTTTCTTTTTAATGCTAACCTATCCACACACTACTCTACATAGAATACTAAAGAAATAATTTAATTTTTCGTTTTTTAATGTTCCTTATTATTACAATTCAAATTTTTTTAGTCAATGCAAGCAACCAATGCGAAGGCTGAAGTTTGACAAAATTTTGCGTTCACGGATAACGCAAAACAGATTATAGGTTAATTTGCCTTTAATTACATACAATTTGATGTTGACGGTTCGTGCGCCAAGCACAACGCATTACGCAAGTTTTGTGCTCATTTTCTTTACTTTGTTTTTTCGTTTTTATTTTGCTACAAAAACACATGTGTTTTATTTACTATTGGTATGATTGTCGTTATCAATAACTTGGCATTACACTGCCATAAAGAATTGTATTTTCGATGCTACATATATTGCGACAAGAATAGCACTTCTTCAATGCCTGCTAACACAACATACTTTTTGTTAGCATAGCCTAATCGCACAACGAGAACGCGCCTTTTTTCCGGCTTGGGAATAAAAGTTAAATAATTGATAAGCAATGGAAACAGCTGTTCGCTCATTGTGTCAGTGCCCATCAAGTTTTATTCCGTTTTTGTTTACATATTTTAGTTGATTATTCTAACGAAGATTGATGGTAACCATAGATCGCAGCTTGCAAGTACTATCAGACAGTAACCGTAATTTCTAAATTCGCCAAGAATAAAATTAGGTAAATGTCTATATTAGTTTCATTATCATATTTAAATAAACAAAGCATTAGTTAAATTGATAACCTCAAATATTTTGGTGCGGCAATATATGCTGAAATAACAATAGAAGTTATTAAAAACTTATGTAATCTCTGAGAAATAAAGCAAAGAGAGACGTCTTACGAGAAATATTTAAATCCCATCTTAAGTATTCATTTCAGTTACGATGGGAGCGCACGGTCACGGTGAGCCATATAAAATTCCAGATCCGAGTATTTACAATGTTGATGATATCCCCAAACTGAAACAGGTTAAAGAGGCTCTTGCTCGACAGGGGCTGAAAGATCCTTGGTTGCGGTAAGCATTTATTAGGATAGTAAAAGAATAAAATTGTAGTTTGTTATTTTTCTAGTAATGAGGTTTGGCGTTATGATACTGCACAGTGGGGAACGCATGCACAACGCTTGCGCGTGTTCATGACCCGGGGTTTTGTCTACGGCTTGGGTCTTGCTGCGCTCACCGTTGCTGCAGAGACATTATTGGGAAGCAATGATCATCACGGTCATCATGGCGGCAGCGAAGGTGGTCATCACTAGACCTGCGTTGTTGTTGACGTCTTTCCCCCATTGGCTAATGATAAGCTAGAATATTTCATACATATATCGTGATATTGATCGGATCTTTATTTAACTTCTCTGCAATAAATTTAAGTTTTTGAAAATCGAGTTTCAAAAACAACAAAAATATTTAAGTGGTACGTGGTTTTAAGTCTTCGTAACAAGATCTGAGAAAGATTTGTGGCTTCTTGGTAGGATTGAAATATTCATGACCTTTAGACCAATCGTAGCCTACAGCATATGCAAAGATTTGACCATTAGCATTGAAACTGCATTTTGTGATTGATTGATCCATTGTCTCCGAAGATTTGAGTTTTGTGCGAGCATCTTTGTCCCAAAAACTGAAAGTGCCGTCTGAGCCTACGGTTACCAAAGTGCCGTGAATCGGATGGAAAGCTATATCATTGACTGCGTAAATATCCTGAAATCCCGTAGAACCCGATGAACGATGGCACTTGAAGGTAAAGTTGTCTTTAGGGTTAATTGGATTCACATACTGTATACCCACACGTCCTTCAATGCTGCCTAAGGCATATCCTATGAAAAAGAAGTTTCATTAAGGGTTTGCACATTTCTTAACATAAAAAATTTACCAGTTGGAGCTTTCTTTTTGTCCCTAAATATTGAAATAGTGCGATGCTGATATTTTAAGGGACTTTCTTGTCTTTTAAATTCTGTTGGACTATTCTCTAAGGAATAAATAATTAAACCCCTTCCTGCTGTGCCCACTACCGCCATTGGGTAATCGACATCCGCGCAATAACACCGTTCAGGTAGATTAATAGCTAACATCGGATTAGGCGAACGAGTATCCCAAAATTTTAAAGTCTTATCCCATGAACCGGTCATTAAACATGTGTAATTACTACTTTTAATCCAGTGACATGTTTTAACGGGTGCTTCGTGTGCGGCTACTTGCATTTGCTGGTCTGAAGCCAAATCCCATATTTTCACTTGCTTTTCACTGGCTATGAATACTTTTGTACCATCATCAGACCAGCACACATCTAAAACGGGTCCACCCATAGTTTTCATGGATTTTGGCACAGTTTTTCCAGTTTGTTCTACCTCCCAGCAACGTACACTACTGTCCCAGCTACCGGCAATTAGAAAATTTTGCTGCACTGTAGCTGGACTAAATTCCAAAGCAGACACGGAGTCTTCGGGCGGAGCCACAACTTCGAAGTCATTCATTCGATTCGTGCTCGTGCTTCCCAAGCTTGACTGGCCAAACATGCTGACGCGCGGATTTAATAATATTTTCTTTATGTTTACTAATCTTTATTTTTTTTTTTTTTAATTTTATTTCACGTTTCTTTGAATATATTTTCTGTACTAATTTTTGGCAAAATTCTCTGCTAATAAAAAGAAAATCACATTAATATGTGAGCTTGAAGAATATTCCGAATCAATAAAAAATAAAAAACTCACGCTGAAGTAAGGAGAATAGATAAAACTCAAAAGTGGGTATAAACAGCTGTTGACAGTTTGGCGAACGGAAAACGCGAATAGGTTTGTTTTAGTTAAATGTTTTTAAGGCAATAAATTCTAAAGTTTTTAAATTTTTGAAATGTATAAAGATTAGCAAAAAAAAAGGAAAAACATAACAGCCGAGCAACAGAATATTAGTGCTATCTCGCACCTTGACCATCATAGTTTCTTTGTAATGAGTCCTAAAAGTCAGAAACCTAAACGATGTCTATCACTTAATCTCACTATCGGACTCTTTAAAGTCGAAACAACTATGTTTAATACACGCGTTTTGCCTATGTCGTATTTAAATTAGATAAATATGGAATGGATGAATAATTAGGAAATTGATTTCGTATTCCTAATTTCAATTTCAATATCAATTTTTATATGTTGTATGTAATGTAAATGGATTTCATTATTCAATGTAATATGGATTTCATTATTCAATGTAATATGGATTTCATTATTTTTTTTGCACGTTTTTTTTGGAAAAATATTTGCAATTTCTTCATCTAACATGATTTTTTAAACTTGTGAAACATATCCTTCAATTTACAATATGCCGCATGTGTTTGTCTAAATGATTTTTTTTTTTTTGCACGGATTTCTAAGGGACACTTGTACCGAGTAAAAAAAGATTTGGGTGTATATATTCCTACTGAGGAATGCATCTCTAATTTTTTTGATTATAATTTAAACGATTGCTTATCGCGTACACATTTCCTTTCTTGACTCAATTCAAATTCGCCTTCGTATTTTTATTGCATATTTCCATTTATTATTTATATACATCATCAATAATAAATAAATAAATAAACCTTAAGAATACTGCTGTAATAATTATATAAAATTTATTAATAAATTACGGTATAAGCAATTAATATACATATTTTCAACGTCATTTTATCTTTATCTTCCAATTAATTCATTAATTCTAGAAAATGAAAAACATTTAAAGATCGTATTAATATCTTTGATAGGTTTCGTGTTAAAAAAGCACTGTTCATTCGGAAATTTTTTATAAAAACTTTTTAAATGAAAACACAATTGGTCAAGACTGCGAAATCGCACGGACCGAGACGGACTTGGATTTCATGTACCTATTGTCAGTTATTGTGATAAGGAAATTATGGCAGGACAAGAAGTTTAGCCAGTTGGCAAATTGCGAATGGATCCATAGTTAATTACGGCTTATTTCGATGGAATTGAATTCGACGCAAGTAGGAACTTGAATAAAATAACTTAGCGCTAGATATGGAAAAGTCATTGAAACTGATTACGGCCGCCCGAATTCTTAGTCTTTATCAAGCCAAGCAATTAGACCCTCAAAATAGCAGAAAACAGTGATCTAATTGAATCTTACATAATTTGTGACATGACATCGTCAACATGAGATGTTATATAAATATTACATGCATTCTCTATATTTATATTTCCAATATTTTGTACAATTGTAGGATTTGTTTTTAAATCACTTGATATTGTTTTAACGGGGATTTTTTTGTGTATTGTCAATTCATCAATTTTTTGATTTAATAATGAATAATGGTAAGCACCGAATGTTTGTGATTTTTTTGCCACTTTTGAACTTGTTTGATCTCTTGCTTTTGCCGCATGCGTGTTTAATGAGTCAGATGGTTGTCGATGTTTTTGACAGAGAAAAAAATCACAAATTTTTAAAATGCCTTTACAACCAATATAATCGACTGATTGCTGAATTGATTCCTTTCCTAAATTAATGCGACCTTCGTTTCCGATATATTTAATCCGGCCGCGATTTTTTTGCACTCTTAACGCAGTCTTATTACCAATCACCAGCAAATCTCCTGCATTATTCTCAATACGTATGCGATTTCCATTGCCAATGAAACGTAAATTGCTGACATTATGGACTATGCGTATTTCCTTACGATTAACCACAAAATCTTTGTAATCTTCGTTGACCTCCTCAGTGCAATCATCGACAGCATCATACATTGGAACAACCATGTCTTTTTTTCTGTTTTGTTTTTAACTTACGCTATAACAATATACGCCGAGTGGTTTACTTTCAATTTCTTTCTTAAATACTTTCTCTCTTCGAAGACAGTTTAATTGGTTTGTTTTTTATGGGAATCACAATTACGTCAAACTTGTTTCGTTGCCGATGTTCTTTTAAAATATTTATTTAATTAACATTATATATCGATATATTTACTCCCTTCAGTATCAATTTTGTACTGAGCAACAAGTTGAAAAACATTGCTTTTATAGTTAATGCTTTAATTTGAAAAATTTCCCCTTTTATATTCTCAAGAGAAACTTACAACGATAGCTGATAGAGCTTTTTTGATTAAACATAATTACGAGATTATCTTCTTTTCTAATAATTAATTTTTATATATTTTTTAAAATGATATTCACATTTTCATTTTAATATAAACCAAATGTATTTCTCACAATTCGAAATGTTTTCTTAATGGCTCTCAAAATTGCTTTAAATATTTGTAAATTTTCATCAAAGAATGCCATCTAAGTTCAAGCAATAAAAAGCAAAAGGAAGAAAATTATTAATAAACCATATTTTAAAAATATTTCTATAATAACATAAACAAATGAATAAGGCAGTAAATTTAAACGAATTAGAATTTTTATTTGGTTATAAACATCATAGACGTTACATTAGATTATTGAATATGCATTGAAATTTTATCTAGAAGGCAAAGATTTGATCCTGAATTCTTCATATCACTCTTATCCAAAAGAATCAGTTACAGCAATAGATGAATTTAATAACTTTTGCAATTTAAATTTTCAATATTTTAGTTTGGCAAAGTTTCGCTATGAATAAAATCTCCACAACGAACACGAATATCCATTAATAAACTGAGCCAAGCATTTGCTTATAACTAATAAAGGGAAATGCATGAAAAAGCTGTGGTGAGTTTGGTGATCAGTGATCGAAGCCAGCAATCTTCTAGTGTTATACTTGTTATCCAAGTAAACTGGCCTTCGTTTCAAATTTTAGGTGTGGCAAGTTAATGCGCAAAGTTTTGTCATCCAAGTAAACTGGCCTTCGCTTCAACTTTTAGTCACAAATAAATACGCCGATTAGGCAAGAGTTTCGATTAGCAACTCAATGGTAGTGGGTTCAAATCTCAAGTACGGTAGAGTTTTTAATAAAGTCGAAAGCCTTAGATGCTAGTGCCTTAAGACTTTAGTCTTAGAATTTATTCTCTGGTTAAATTTATAATAATAATAATAATAATAATAATGGTCACAAATAAATTCGGCTAGAATTGGAAATATTTTCTTATTTTATTCACCCATAATCAGCTAACTACTATTTAAGGTAGAAAAATGTCCTCATAAACTTAACGTTTCATCGTTAAAGTTAAAAGAATAATTTTGCAAAGTCACTAATACTAAACTTCATAGATGTGGAGAAGGGAATGAAAGTTTATATCGAAAAACTCAAGGAAATATGCACGAATGAGTCGAATTAAGCATCGGCGTAAGTGTATATTGCCAATACGTTTTTTTTTAAGGAGAATGATTGTTAAAAAATTACCCGTCCTTTCTTTGTGAAATTCGTGTATAAAAATAAAAAATTTCTTTTAATCACATTTATATCAATTCGAAAACATTTTCACTATCTTCGATTTTAAATTTATTAAAATAAAATTATCTGACAAAATTCTACAACTGCTTGCTAAAGTATTCAACACAGTGAATACTTGTTATAATAAAGAAGAAGAAAAAAATTCTATACGCTTACAAATAATTTATAAAAAAAATTAAGATTTAAAACATATGCACACATTTATCATTTAAATAACATTCGAATAAAACTAATGAACGTGTAACTATGCGCCAACGAAAAAGCAAATCGATGATATTACATAAAAGTCAACAACAAAAAAAATAAATAAAAAATTGAAAAAGAAATTGTAAAGCAAATTAAAATATAGTCAAATAGAATGATATGAAAATAAGCCTTACTAGAGGTAGAGATATGAAGCTGCCGCCGTGAGTCATTTCATAAAGCTCATCATCAGTGTATTTGTCAGCTTTAATCGTAATTAGAAATTCCGCTGAAACCGGTTTGTGATCTGATAAATTGTACTCGGGATGAGATTTATATGCCAGTTGTTTCAAATTAAGTTGTACATCAGGATAAACAGGTGCTTGTAAGCGATATAGTATACGATCACACCAGGCGGGGCGACGCTTGAGATTATAATCTGAAGTTCCTTCGATGAATTTGAATGTGGGTGGAAAATTGGGCTTTCTCTCCTCCATTAGCGAGAACGCATTACCCGTCTCACGCACCAATTTTAACTGGTCAAATTGATAAAGTTCATCTAAGCGTCCTTGCTCGACTGCATTTCGTATATCCCAAACTGAGTCGTGACTATCTAAGCGGAAATTTAAATCACCAAACCAAAATACAAAGTTGTGATCAAAAATGTTGCGATATCTTGGTGCCTTGTAATGATGATTATCAACAATTTGATCATAGTCTTCTACGCGTTCACGTAGCTTCTCATCATGCGCGGCTAAGTGAGAGGCTACAAACACCACCCCTGTACCGTAAAGACTTAAACGTATGCTTACTGCTCCTTTATTGCCCCATAGGCCACCGAAACCAGTTTTCGTATTCTGCGTCTCTATTTCTCTTATATGAGAAATATGCTTTGGCTGAACCCACATGCTAATTAACATTCCTTGCAAACGTTCAGCGCCCAGTTTTATAAAACCCATGTCATCCAAGTGTTCTTTCACTTTAAATGTCCACTGGTCATCTTGGAAATAATTCATAATTTGATTTTTTGGCTGAGTATTCACTTCCTGGAAGCCTATCACGTATATATCAGGTACATCAGAATTGTTTGGACAAACAGTCGCATTTAAAGATAACGCATCGTTTAATGAAATATCATCGGGGTAATGACCACCCACATTCCATGTAAGTATGTAAATACATAACTGGGCTACAATATCGCCGTCCATAACTTTATGAATTCCACTTTATTGTTGACAATTTGCACACCAACCTAAAAAAAATTTGCTGCTAATTAAATTAGTGTAAGAAGAAAAAAACATTTGATAACAATAATTACTTAGCGACAACTCTATCTTGCTCTTTCCAATTTTTAGAAACTTCAGCTGTTTCTTTTTTTTTATTTTTTCTTTTCGCCAAAACTATTCAAATTTTTACTCCATTCACTGCCAAATTTTGAGTTGGTGTAAATCAAGCAACTATTTTTCCTATTAAGATCTTTTATCGTAATCGTTAATTTTAAAATAACTAAATTCATATGTGATTCTGATATTCTTTGTTCTTCAATTTACATTTAGTGCTTACCATTATTCACCTATTTTCAATAACCGGTTTATACAATGAATCGGTAACGACAAAAATAAGGTAAAGTAAGCAAAGTAATAATCACCCCTTAAGCCGAATCTTGGATACCCAATATTTTAAGCGATTGCATAGAAATTGCAAAGTACTTTAATAAGAACTCATCTTACTTTTTTTATCCTGACCTTTTCGATTAATTTAATAATATATTTGTATCAAATTTCTATTGACTAGGAAAGTTTTTTCAATAATTTGTAATAAATTGCACCAATTTTCAAATTTAATTATGGGTACCTATATGAAAAATTTCATCTTGTATTGCAATCTTGCAAACCGCTGGTGAAATAGCTCTTTTATTCCCTTCAAATATTATGCTACATGTTAACCTATGATATTAATCAATTTACTAAAATTGTGATGCATTCTTATTTGTCATATGCTGATGACAGAGCATAACAAAAAAACATTCCTCTTAGTTTATATAATAGATTTATTTTAGAAAAAATAACCTTCTTCTTCTTATATTCAACAAATCAACAACCGGAAATTCACCAAGATGTGTGCCTTAGAATAGATTGGAAACAATAACGTTTATTCAATTTCTAATAACTATCTTAACAATATTTCCAAAAAATTGAAAGAAAGTGGAACCTTTGTAGCAAATGTCCTCACTTCTCAATTCTCATATTCCCACTTATAAAAAAGAAAACAAAAGAGAAATATTATAGACAGTTCTCATCATCAATGCTTCCGCCAATTTCCTAATCCTGTTAATATTCTAACAAGCTTCAAATTGGCTCTGCCCACTAAAGTATCACACAAAATAATCCAAGTTTGTATTAATAAATAAAAATGAATGTTAATTTGAGCATGGATATTTTGAGCATTTTGAACTAAGTGAAGAGACTACATTCCTTACTTTCGAAGTCCGCGGGTTCAGAATTAGAAGGAAGAATTATTTGGGAAAATAACCTTCTTTACATTCACGTGTAACATACTACAATTCTAAGCTACGAAATTCCATTCGTGGAATATTTAATATAACCTTGAACAAATTGTCATTTTAAGTTAACGTGGCGCTTATAGGGGTGAGACAAAAAAGTGTTATCCCTTTTTAGCGAAGGTACGTGATATAAGAAAATAGCTTCACATAGCTTTTGATGCCAGCGTATTAGAATTAATTGTAGAAAAATGGTCTGGGGTTGTAAAAGTTTAGAGCTGTGTACTTTGAGATAGAACGAGATTTCTGCCAAATGACTAAAACTTATGCGCGACAAGTTGCGGATTTTGTGTTTGTCTGGACCTGTTCGATTAATGGTAGTATAGTCCTTGGACCAATCTAAACGGAGAGTTACTATCTTTTGCACTTATATTTAATCATTTTAATATAGTAAAACACGTTTTTTATGTTCATTTTTTTCAAAATATATGTCGAAAAAGGATTAGAGCAAAAAATTTGATATTATAATAACTTTAGAAAAACAACAACAGCAATAAGCACAGGCAACTGTAGAAAATGCTTCAATTGCTGATGCGAACAATAGTGTAAATAATAACAAAGAAAAATATTTATTTGGAATTATATGTTGGCCATATCCCATAATTTTCTGACAAAATATATGCAAAAATGCACTATTATTAAACTATAAATAATTAAATTATGCATTATTATACTAAACCTTAAAGTCAAATAACGAAAAGTTTGCATTGCAGTATATAAGGGCATCTAGCAACTAATAGACTTGAATGTCCATCACTAATTTATCGGAAAAAATCATTTCTGGCAAGGTTTTACAGATTCATCAAAATATTTTGACGTTTTGCATTCTCTCTTTCACAATTTTTTTTTTTGTTTGAAACATTTTTTTGCAAAAATTGATTAAATTAAAAAATACTAAACGGAAAAAGGAATATGTTTTCATAAATTAACGACTGATTCATAGCAAAATTAATGAAAAAGACTTCAAATAACCGAAAAAAAGGAAAGCAGCTATTTATCGTTGATTTTGCGTTTTCCTGTGTTTTGAACAAACTACGTCAGGTCTCTGTCGTTGAAGCCTGTTCAAGAAATTTAACAGGAGGAGACGAGGTGTTAATAATTTTTTGTGAACAAGTTTAGAAAAATTTCGCGCAGCATAAAAAGTAGCACTTAAGGATTTCTAATATGTTGCCCCGCAGCGTGGATTTAGTGCGAAGCTTACATCTTAAACAATGCTTTATAGGTCAACAAGCTTTAAAGCGATTTCATAGGCTAATATTATTATCGGGTTATGGCGAAATAGTGCCTATAAAAATTGCCAGAACAATTTGCTCCCATAAAGATAAGGTAGATTAGCTGAAATAAAGAAATTTAAAGTATCCGGAATTAAAAAATACTTCTTATATAGAAATTAGCTGCGTCCGCATTTACAACGACGAGTTCTTCTGGTTCTACCCGCGATTCTTTGATTACAACGCAAACCAAAACGACAGAAAACACAGCTACCGAGCCGAAAGCAGTCAGTGAAACTCAGCTGGCATCTTTGATGTCAGCGGATGCGCCTACACAAACAAAAAAACTCGATATTGAGACATCAAAAGGCATTCTATCAATAACCACCACTATCGAAGATTCAAAAATAAACGAAATTGTATTTGAAAAAACCAATTCTCTTACAATCGATACGCCTATTGAAACTACGGCAGAAAGTATTTTAAAAAAAGAGGCAGACGTTATTCCGACGATAACAAAGGAATTGAGCAAGACCACTAATGCTGTTATTAAACAAGTTAATGCAGCCGCAAAAGCTGCTAGTATGACAATACAGATGTCTAAAGCCACAAGTGATGAACTCTTAACAAAGAAGACATCGAGCAGTAAAGCTCCGTCAGAAGTGAAGACAAAACCCGTAAAGTGATCAGCAAAAACAAATTTGTAGGTGAATCCATTGATGTGTTTCTTTACTTTTAGAAACGCATCAAAGTTGATTGTAATCGTTCCTCATTGGAACGCAACTTTATAACACCCGCACGCGCCATGAGTGACTTCTTGTTAAAGGCTGCCGATTTAGAGCCTTTGCCAAAAATCAAGCGACGTTCACCGTACGAACAAGAACCTCCCATTACTGTATACTGGCGGAAGGATGTTGAAGCTAAAGCGATAGAAGTGTGGGGTTCAAAGGAGATTCTGCTTAGAGAAACCCTTAAACGCGAGCTTGAACGTAAGACACATCAACAGAGTAAGTGAAGATAAGCTAATAGAAATCCTCAAAATGTTTAAAGGCATCAGTTGAGTCCCTCTTCAGATATCTTCACTGTGAAACGAAGACTGCGCGATTACCGCCGTGAAATGGGATATAGAACTACAACAATCGAAGACGAACCCGGCCTAAGAGGGAAATCTGGAAAAGTTGTATTGATAGCTATTGGCATGTAAGTATTATAAAAGCATTTAAAAGATTTCACAAAAAACATTTATCTTAAAACTGCATTTGTGCAGTAATGGACTGAATTTTTTATTTAAAGTGGGCGGTTGGCTTTATTCGGGTTCGCATAGCATGTTTGCTGAAGCTGTGCATTCATTGGCGGATACCATAAATCAATTAATTTTGGCGTACGGCATCCATAAATCAACACAAATGGCCGACCCCGATCATCCGTATGGTTACAGTAATATGAAATATGTTTCATCTTTAATATCAGGCGTGGGTATCTTTTGCGTGGGTACCGGTCTATCAGTATATCATGGTATTACGGGCATAATGAATCCAGAGCCTATGGAGAATTTCCTTTGGGCTCTCTTCATTTTAGGTGGCTCTTTAGTTTCTGAAGGCGCGACACTTTTAGTTGCAGTGAATGAAATACGTCGCGCTGCTAAACTGAGTGGTATTCCTTTTAAAGAATATGGTAAGGAACTTGTTGCTTTTTGTACTGATATCTCATTTGGATCTCGTCCTTGTTTTACATTTTAGTTATCACTGGCAAAGATCCCTGCGTTAACGTGGTATTAACGGAAGACGCGGCTGCTGTAGCTAGTGTGGTGGTGGCCGCATGTTGTATGGGTGTATCTATTTATACGGGTTCTCCCGTATACGACGCTGTTGGGTCTCTTTTAGTAGGTAGTTTATTGGGGGCCGTCGCTTCGTTTATAATTTACACTAATGTTGCCGCTTTGGTTGGCAGGTAAGTCATATTGGAATGCTTTTGTTTTTTAAGAGAGGAAAAACTTTTTTTTTTTTAGATCTATACCTCAGGAACATTTGGAGCGCATTAATTCGGAGCTGGAAAGTGATATTATGATACGAGCTATACATGACGTTAAAGGTATCGATATGGGCAACTCTTTGGTACGTTATAAGGCTGAAATAGACTTTGACGGTCGCGAATTAACTCGCTTTTATTTCGATAAACAAGAACTAAGCGAACTCCTAAAGGTAACAAATATCGAAATTGTGCGTTAATTTGAACGGATTTTTCGTCTAAAGTAAGTTCGGAAAGATATGGATACGAATTAATTATTGAAAGAATTATCTACTGCTACTTATTATATTTCCTTGATTTCCTGTGGTCAGCAAGTAAATACGCCAATGCATCCGCAATAGCCTTAATGAAAGCTTAGATTGGTGTAGTATTGCAAAGGTTTTTTCTTGAAAATCCCTTCCAATTAACGCAATTTCGCAATCGACACTCTTGTTGGAGTACAACATTGTTCATTCACAAATCTTCTTTTTTTCCTCTTCTTAAGGTTGTCAAATCTTTTCAAACCGTCGATGAATTAGAGCAATTCCTCTTGAGTCATGGAGAAAATATAGTTGATTTAATGGGCGGTGAAATTGATCGCATTGAAATGAAACTACGTGTAAGCTTAATTAACAAGTGATCTTGAGAGTTTCAAATTATACTTCTTCCTTGTTTTCAGAAAAAATTCCCTGAAATACGTCATTGTGATCTAGAGATTCTTTAATTGTACTCTAATGGAGATGTATATATATATATGTATATATATGTATATGTATATATATGTATATATTTTTGTTTAGTCACCATCCCAGCCGTTTTCTGTTAACCGAATTGTGGCTTCTTCTACTTCAGAAGAAATTACCCTGAAATGCGTCATTGTGATTTAGAGATTCTCTAGTTGTGCCCTAATGGAGATGTATATGAATATACATATATATTTGCACATATATATGTATTTATTTTTGTTTAGTTACCATCCTAGCCGTTTTCTGTTAAACGAATTATGGCTTCTTGCACTCTACATTTGCAACAGCGTACGAATGTGTACATTAATATTGCCTTAAGCATAAAAAAACTTGTTTTTTTACTGTTCTGGTTGAGTTGTTTTAATTTTAATGAATTATTCGCTAAAATAAATTTATGTGTAATATTGCAAATGTACGTAATAAATAATAAAAAAAAAAACATTTTTTTCTTTTGGGATTTGCATAACCGACGGTTTCAACCGAAATTTGCGAAAATTTAAGTAATTGTTTCAATTACTTTATGCTAAGGACAGACTGTTTTAAGCGTTCCGAGAACGTAGATATTAAGCCGAGAAAATTCGCGGACGAAGATTTCCAACAACAAATATTGAGCGAATGTCCATATGGGTACTATTAAAATAATATCAGAACCATCAAGTTGAAAGTCAGCAGTTATTGAACGTGATGAGGTTCTCTCTTTGTAGTTGAAAAATATGCACATTTCCAATTGAAATTATAACAAAGGCATCATACTAAGAATTTTGACAAAAGGCGGCTCGTATCAGAAAATATGTTTTTGGGAGCTCAGCTGAATATGGTAACGAAGACGTAAACAAATCTACTAAAACAGAAAGCAGTTATTACCTCTTGTCCTTCCGCAGTTCGCTTTTCGTATTTACTAAACAACTGCAGCGCTATTGTTCTTATTCTCACGTTTTATTTGGCTTTTTCTTAGAAGTTTTAGAAGCAACATCACTTTTAGCTCCTGGAGTCTTTTGCATTCTGGCCACTTGCATATCTTTCAATTTTGCATTTAGTTTCTTTTTAGCTTTGGCTAATTCTTCTTCTTGCTTGATAGTTTTGGCTGGTTTAGGGTGTAAAAAACGCTTACGTTCGCCATTTTTGGCAGCTTCACCACAACCTGGTATGAGAACAATAAGGACATGACTTTAGATTAACAATTAATGAAACAAAAATATTCAGTACCGCATACCATGCACTTCTGGCAGACCATGCTTAAAGCAATAACGTCCTTGACAGTATTCGCAAGTGTGACCAATTAAATTGGTTTTTGCTTTGCAACGAGTATAGTCGCACAAATTGTCCACATCCTTCACGGCTTTAAGGACATCATCTAATTTCGTTTCCACCACTTTGCTGGGAATTTTTTCCAAAAGCTCCAATGTATTGTTCGTGCCGTAATTTGGCCGCTTTCCAGGGAACAACGGTGGCTCTTCAACACCTTCGTTTGATGTGACATCGTTAGCATCGCTAGCAGCAACAGCTTTTTCATCTTTGTGTTCTTCATTGTAGTGAAATGTCAGTAATTTTTTTAAAAAGAATATATCTAATCATCAACATTACCTGCCATGATAAATTCTTACAAGTCTCTCAAAAAATGAAGCTAAACAAGAGAAATATATCACACAAAATTTGCAAATAATTGTTTATATATAGATGAGTTTGGCGGACGTTGTTGCGAGGATCAAAATAATTGCTCACACAGCAGATAAATCTTATAATTGCGATGAACACCCTATGATTACTAGTTTTCAGCTGTGAAAATAAATAAACGAAAAGTAAAGTGGAAACTCTGGTTGCAAACGTAAAAGAAGTGCACCCTATGTTTAGATGATAATGCGGACGTATCCTTCGACCGATTTGGCCCATTTTCAATACCAACCTGCGTGCAAGAAATTTCAATGTTTCTGTCAAATTTGAAGTGGAAATCTTTATTTTTTTTATATTTTGATTTATTAAACGTTAATAAACATTGTTAGACATGTCAAAATAACGCAGAGCTAAAAATTTAAACCTTTGCTGTACTGCGGTTGCGACTAGTAGTATATGTGGTTGTTCTTGCAAATTCGACTTTATGCTTTAAGCAACCCAAATAATTTTGTATCTCAGACGCAGAATTGCATTGTATTAGCTGCACAAGAGGTGGCCAAACATTTCAATATAACAATTTAAACTTTGAGGGTTTGCAAAACGTGAAATAAAATGCGTTGCGGTTACCAATTCAAACAACAGTAATACGAAAACAGACAGCATAACATTCGTAACGATATCATTTCGCAAATAAAGAGAAAATCGTAAAGCATTTCAGTTGCTTTTTTCCTTGTGTTGTGTAAAATTTTCGTGACTTTTATAAAATGTATATATAAAGAAATGATGCATTTTGCAGCGTTGTAACAGAAAGACAAGCTTACTTCCTTCATCAAAAGTTGTAACTGGATAACGTGCCTCAACGTTAACATATGCATTGTTTCATTATGTTTCATTCATTATGTTTGTAACGTTTTTGAAACGCTTGTTAAGAATGTAAGTCCGAAACATTTTCAGCGACGGGGTGAATGAAAGAAATGTTACATGTTATAAAGCAACTTTTAATAAGATTAAGACTAAAAAAACATATACTATTCTAAACTTAATGGTGTAAATTCACCTGGTTTAACCCATGATAAACCTTTAGGACCCGTCGCAGTTGAACCAGGCATAGGATCTTTACCTTCTCTTATTCGTTGCTTTATGGGACCGTGAACTTCTTCATTATACTCGTCAAATGTAATATAATGAGGATCATCTGTTGGCGGTTTATCGTATACATGCTCCTTACTGCAGTTCACGCAATCTTTTACTTTTGTTATAAAACCAGCACGATTTTGGCTTATTAATTCAAACGCTTCCGAATTCAGCCATTTTGTAATGTTTGTCAAACGTACACAATCCAAAGGCTCGTTAAATATATACTGCATATACTTTAGCAATTGCCAAATGTGATCTTCACCACAACGCCACTGTGGAAAGGCATGACTCAAATCCATGGTCCCTGTAAATGGACATATCAAAGGATGATATATTTCGTTTTGAAAGATGACAGTCTAGAACCAACAATAATGAAAACACAGCTCCATATATCCCACATAACTGTACTTACTGGCACAGTATTATCATCCGGATATTTGTCCGGCAAAAGCATGTTAAAACGAAAGACGCCCTCAGCGTAAAATCCCTGCCTTACGAACAAAACGCCATACCACACTAAGCATAAAAAAAAAAAATCATTTAACTGGTCTTGTCTTAATATGAAATTAAAACTTGCATAAGGAGTTGCCGAAGGAAGGTATAACATATATTCCTCCTATTTTTTCAGCTTCTATCATTTTGCTAAAAATATATTGCAATTATCTAAAAGAGCTTTCCGTTCCTCTTTTTATTAACTTACTATTCTGCTAAAATTTTATATTCTTGTTGTATAGTTGTTAATATTTTATCCTCTGCTTTGTTTCCATCGTGTGTCATTTTTGTGATTTGCAATACTTTTTCACGCTCTGGATGGGTTTGGACCTAATAAAAGTGAATATGAATATAAATTGAACAAATTTTAATTTTATACAAAATTCAAAAATTTGACAGTCAATACAAAGCAAAGCATATGTTTTTGTTCTGTACACACTTAATATAAACAAAAAATTGTGACAGTTGCAAAACTAGGGTTTCCAAGTTTATTTCTTTGCAAAATAATGAAATAGCATAATGTTGAGTTTTAATGGAATGAAATAGTTTTAGTTTTAATAAAGTTCGCGAAAATAAATTCTATCGCGTGTCTGAAGGCCATTAATCTGTTTATCATAACTGAGATATTATTTGAGTTTAATTTTAGCACCAATTTTTTATTTTAATTTTTTTATTTATTATTAATTATTTAAGCAATAATTAGTCAGTAAATCAGATAAACAATTATAATTAATTAAGGTTAAAATGGAATTAGCATGCCAGTAAGACTATAAAGTCTTTTTTGGCACAAATTAAAGTATTACATAGGATATCCGCCTGAGTGGCCGAGTAGGCAAGAGTCTCGACTAGCAACTCAATAGTCGTGGGTTCAAACCTCAAGTGCGGTAGAGTTTTTTAATAAAAGCCGATAGCCCTAGATGCTAGTGCTTTAAGACTTTAGTCTTAGAATTTATTCTCTGGCTAAATTTATAATAATAATAATAATAATACATAGGATAATACGAACTTCAGTGCCGTAGAAATTCAACATAATTACATAATTACTCATTACAGGGAGGATTATAAAATTTCCTAATTGCTGACTTAAACCTACAAACACTAACCATTGCCTTGATATCAGAAGGTAACGAGTTCCATAACTTGACAGCATTGATAGAGAATAGCCTTGATGATTTCAAATATCTGTTGTCGGGAAGAATTACGTTCGTCGTATGTGTGGCTCGAATTTTCTTAAATAGATATTTTGGCGTACAAGCATAAATGAGAATTTAAAATCTCTGTCGAAAGCCGCGATTTTCTGTAGTCTTTGCGCTTATTAAAAACTTATCTGGCATTCTCTTCGACAGCCAACTGTGGCTTGGCGCTGGTTAAGGTTGCCGTATGCGTTGTTTACACACGAGACATTTAATTAATTTCAATTTGACTTGAGTCGGTATATACGAGTAGGATAAAGATAGTAACTTAAACGTAAGATGACTGCGATTTACACCTTGCTTGACAATGTCAATCACTGCATCAGCCATTCTAATATTAGGTAGAGAGTCAGAATCATAAACGTTGGATAATATCGCGATCGCTTTTGTCTTATCCGTATTAAGTTTTAAATTATTGACAACGGATCAACGTGAGATGCGAACCAAATCACCGTTAACTAGCTGAATCAGATTCTCCACCATCACCCGTGGCCGAGATAAGTATATTTGTGCATCATCTGGCATCATCATAAATGAATAGTGCAATCTTGACAACAAGCAACTAAGTCGTTAATGAAAATACCGAACAGGTTCGACCCTTATATAGCTAAAGGGAAAATTATTATGTTGACAAGATAGGACATTCTGTTCTCTATATGAACTTCATGGATTTCAATAGTTTTTAAAAACTTGCTTTGAAAAATATACGAAATCGTGCTATTTCTGTTGAAGATAAGAAACCATTTTCGAGTGTCTTGGCAATCATAGTAAATGCGTAGCAGCAACTATAAATAATTTCAAATAATATTCAAAATTTCTCTTGTAAGTAAAAATTATATTTACTTAACAGATTAAGAAGTTAAACATATATAATATAAACTAAATTGAGATTATAATGCCTTTCAAAATTGTAAAGTGAATGGAATAAAACTGAAATATTTTACAAATAAAAAAAAAAAAGAAAAAATAATTAAGAGATAATTTGAACGTGGAGCGAATTGGAAACGTTATTATTTGATTAAATGCCATTTTAACAGATTTTATGCCATCGTGAGCACCTAGTTAATGAATGCGGAAAAATAAGAATGAGTGATAGCGTAATAACGGGCAGTACAGATATTTTAGTACAAATTTGTGTTTATATATTAACATGGAATGTTGATGGCCATTCTCCGAGTGCACCTCTAAACGACGCTTTGTCCATAAATAGCACTGTCTGCCCGTATGGTTCACGTTTGCCAGATATTTATGTAATAAGCTTTCAAAATACGCAATACGACGAGAGAACAAACCACCACCGTCGATGGTCGTGGAAAATCGGTGACGTTTTAGATCAAATGGGTTACAGGACTATCGGCTCTGAGCGTATGCGAGGTTTGCTAATTACCGCTTGGGCTCGACCGGAGCATATGAATAACTTGAAATATATAGAAACTCGGCACATAAGAACCGATACAGGCTGGGGCAGTAAAGGATCAGTAAGTGTACGCTTCAATCTTTACGGCGTAGGAGTTGTTTTCCTGTCTTGTGACTTCACTGCAAGCGATGAAAACTTCCTTGAACGCGTACAAGAATTTGAGGGGATTGTACATAACCAGCAATATAAAGCACGCAACTATCGCGGCGTATTCGATCATAATTTTGTTTTTTGCTTTGGCCATTTGAATTTCCGTTTAATTGGTGACCAATCATCTATTTTTATAAAATCAACTGTGAATAAAGGAAATTTTAGAGAACTCTACAAATTTGATCAATTACAACAGATGCGTGGTGCGCCTATCAAACTCGCATTAATGAGGGAAATGCAACCAGATTTCCCACCCACCTGTAAATTTGTAGAAGGAACTATCGAATATGATCTACGTCAACGTCCAGCATGGTGTGATCGAATTCTACACTATTTTCATACGAGACGTTTTAGTAAACAGCTCGACGTAAAGCAAATAGCATATAAATCTCATGGAGATTATATCTTGTCAACTCACAAGCCCGTTTCAGCAGAGTTCCGCCTCATTATTCCTTCTGGTGCGCCAAGAGACGATGAGATTAGTGAGTTGGACGACGAGCCTAAGGTAATTTTATTTTCTGTATGTTTCTACTTCTTCATATTATCTAGAATCAAAGGGTTCGCTTTCGGGTGTAAAATATCGTCGGCTTCTTGCATGGCAACACTACAAAAAGACGTTTGTTTTGAAAACGAGTATGATTCCATACGCAAGGCGGCAAAAAAGTATAGCTTTCAGTTAACGCTAGATATCGGTGTAAAGTTTTCTACATGTGTTTGCCAAATTTGGCATCTATTTAGAGGTTCCGCGTAGATATGCTATACAACTTATAATAGTTCCGAAAATTCTTGGACCAATTAAGCCTGTCGCTTTCGCCACTTTTTTGTGATAATCACCGTGTACTTCGCTTAGGAAAACATTGCCTGCATGACCGGTGATATTAAAAAAAAGAAAACGAAATATAAAAAGTTATCTTTTCATTTATAATGTAATTCTTGGAACCTAGATATGGAAAATATTCACCAAAATGCGGTTACACGTGTTTTATATAGCTATCATTATTTATTTCATTTTTGAGCAGTTCATGGGCATATATTTAATCAATTTTTTTGTAATTTCTACTCGAATCTAGGAAAGCAGGTTCGTACATTCCATGCGGCTTTTTTGGGCATCACTTAAACGAATATTGGGATCATGTTGGCGATTCAAGATAAATTTCTGTAATTAGAAAAATTTTTGTAAACTTTATAAAGGATAAAATTACTACGATTATCGGATTTGTTTCATTTGTTCGGCCGATAAGTTATAATTGCGGAAAAGAGAAAAGTTACGCCCAGTCCGCTTCATACTCCATAGTATTTAATGATTTCAAATGTAGTTGATTGTAGTTAAAATCTCTAAATTGTGGATGAACCAACGCTTTAATTCATGACAATTAGAAGGCGCGCACCATTTTTTTTTATTTATTGTATTGAAGAGAGGAATACGAGTGCGTTTGTAGTAGAGGATATATTAAGTTAGTGAGGATGTATCTAACATGCAGAAGGGCTTCAGAGCAATTCAGAGTCGTAATCTGAATTAATCTAAGAATATCTGTCCGTCTGTCTCTCTGATGACAGTCCGTGCAAATTTGCTTTGACGATTATACGGTACGGATAAAATATGGACATGTTTTGACCCAAGGTTAAACGCTATTGAAAATGGTTCGGATCGGAGCATTTTTTCGACCACTACCCCTATAACGCTTTATTCTAAAAAGTCGTTGCATGGAAAAAAATTGTAATTTTGGAAATTTCTCCGTAAAATTGGCTAAGTAGTAGAAGTATTTCGGTACGAAAAGGTATAATTTTCAATGCTTCATGATGAAAATTATATCATAATCGTAACTTAACATAAAAAAATGAATTGTACCAAATTTGGACCATCTCGGTTTATTTTTTGAATCCTATCCTAATAAGAATTTTCACGAAAATTTTTTCTTTGTAGAAAATTGATCCATTATAGTGATTTCATACAAAACTAAGGATTGTGTTAAACGATGTGGTGTAGAGTATTTACACGTCAGTTTTGTCCGACTATAATGTTCTTGTTTTAAATTATTCATGAAAAATTTTTAAGGTCTCTAAACACCGATCAGAAATCCTTTAAAGTCTGTCGTATTTCAGTTTAAGGCCAATTTAAGCTGCCGCTTTGCTTGATAAAATCTCAGTTTCATTTGATATTGAAGGCGACCTGGGGTCTATTTCTAATTTTTGCATTTCATTCTGATAAGTTTAAATCCAGTCCGAGTCCATTAACAACGGTTGTTCGGATCATAACTTAATCCAGATAAGACGACATCTGTGCGAGGAATACTGACGTTACGACGTGATCGTTTCGATGTGCTGCTGCTTACGCCATTGGGTCTAATTGGCGATTCATTTAGTGTTGATTTTTGGGTGGCTATAGATACTATCTTCACATCTGTTCTATAAAGCACGTATAGGGTATTACAAGGCAGCGTATACAGGCAATGAGATGCGCATATAAACCAAAGCTAAACTTTTTAAACAACTTAGTCTTAAGAATAAGAAAAAGGGCCAGTAAAAATTGCATCCAAATTATTCTGAAATTAATTGCGGTTTTTCGAACAATGACATTATTAGAATTAACTCTTTCCAATTCGAACATATCTGTCATAATCAAAAAAGAAAAAAAAAGTAAATAATTAACTTGGACTTTGTTGCATGACAGTTTCTTATACATATGAGAATATCAGCTGTTTTTTGTTTTTATTTAAGATGTAATAGGTTCAGTATAAAGGTTAGTAGATAATGCAATAAATTTGCAGTGAGTAAGTTGAAAGATGTTTCTACAACGGTTTTTACTAAATTCAAAAGGACAATGTTTTTTTTCAACACCAAGCCGCTGCCTCAACTATGTGCAAGGACAGGAGCCAGAACCAAAAATGCGCGAGTATTTCTATTACATCGATCATGAAGGGATGGTTGGTAAAATAAGGCAATACGTTCTTCTTTTCTGATGTTTAATACCTTTTTTTTTTTTCAGCTCTTTCTTGACGATGCGAAAATGAAAAATTTTACTTCGTGTTTTAAAGAACAACAATTTTTAAAATTTTTCTTCACGCGGGTGAAATTAAATGATACCGAGCGTTATAAAAGTGAATTCCCTTATCTGTCGTTATGCGGACGAGAACGTAATTTCATTAGATGTGATGATACACCTGTTGTGTTTACCCACATTGTTGGTGAAGGTATGCATTTACTGAATAGCATTCACTATAAAGAATAATTAAAAATTGTTTTGATTTTTAAGATGATAGAATAGTTTACAATCACGGCGAGAAGGTTCTGATAACAGATTTTCAACCTCATAAAATCTACATGAATCCTGACACGGGACGAGTTTATCATCCAGCTTGGCCGAAAGTTGGCAACATCGGTTTAATTAGATCAAAATTGTCTATTGAATTGAGTAAACATTTTGAATTTGCCGAAGGAGAGCACAAGGGACCATCTCATATACGTTGGAAAGGAGAGAGGCTTAAATTGGAAAATGAATGGGTCGACCAGACACAACGATATGGTTTGCATTCAAACAAGCCAATTGAATAGTCTGTATGGAATTAAAATTAGGAAAACGTTTAGTATAATTATAAATAAGTTAGAAAATGAAATATATAGTAAGGATAATACCAAAAAACTGATTATCTTAAAGAAAATGAAATTGAACCTTTTTTAAAACAATGAAAAATTATAGTCTTTGCTGAGTGTATGTGGTAGTCCAGATAGTCCAGACAATATTTTGGTACACATTCCATACTGCCTCAATTATTCCCGCCCTGATCGATTATGCATAGGTTTGATGCAATTCAAGTTTTCATATTGATTTTATTATCGTAAGCTTAAACTGATACCGCCGCGGTCCATAACGGTTTCGCATAGAATTATTGCCACCGATCATCAATCAATGTTTGCATCAATATTTGCAGCTCGTCTCTGATTACTGCAGTTGTCAATGTGATTTTCCTTGTTGTATGTTTATTACTAGAGCCCTTGTTGATTCGTTTATTTTGTTGGTCGATGGGATCCCCTTCCATCTTGGATTTGCTACAGTAATTCGTGCATCTCTCGTACTTCCATCTGACCAAGGTGGAGCGAAGGTCTACATTGATCATCGTATATAAACTTAAGTTGCTTTCCCTTTTGTTTGTTTTTCGGTTTATAATCAGACTTCAAAAAATTAACTAAATTAAAGAGAATGTGAAAGAATTTTAATAAAGAAAAAAAGTTTCCAATCAGAAACCGAAAGTCGTATAAGGAGCCAGACATGAATTTATTAAATGCTTTGTTTTGCGATTTATTATTGTTTTGTGTTCTTTTTTTAAAGAAAATCAAAAAAAAAAAAAAAAAAGTAAGAACATTATAGCAAGGTCACTATTAAATGCCCTATACCACATTGTATAACACAATTTTTATATTTATGATAGAGCACAAAAATTACATCTTTTTTTAATATAAAATTGCTATTATGGATAAATTTTCATCATGAAATACTAAAATGAGCCTTTTTTGGTCGCAAAACAACAACGATTTTCGGGAAGTCCTTCCATAAGGCAGGATCCAGAAATGGGCGTAAATGATCAAAATTTTGTAGAGCTCATTTTTGCATGAAATTACTATTATGGGTCAGTTTTCATGACCACATATTAAAACTGAGCAACCAAGGATCAATTTTCGAGTAAATTTTTTCCATACAATGACTTTTCAGAATAGATCGTTGTAAGGGGAGTGTTCAAAAATGTGAACCGATCCAAACCATTTTAAATAGCGTACGTTCTTAGGCCAAAACATGTCGTTGTACCAAATTTCATCAAAATATTTCATAAATTACGACTTGGACAGACATCAGACGGACAGACACGCTTAGATTAATTCGGGTTATGATTCTGAATCGGTACGATAAAAGGTTGGTTCATCTCATGGCCATCTGCGTGTTACATACGTCCGCACTAACTCACTATTTGCCACTATACCACAAGCGTGGCTGCGATTGTGCCAGTGCCAAAGTATAAGATATATCTGTAATTGGATAAACGTACGCGGATCTCTCGCACCGACGAATCTACTTCGTTAATTGCACGAAAGTTTATTAAGTTTTGTTTAGCTCCGCCATTTTCATCTTTGAATGCAAGTCTAAGTCCAAAAAAAAGAAAACTTCCGTCGACTGAAAGTTTGTCAAGGCGAAATTATGTTGCCTTTGTCGATTTGCCTTTCTTTCGTTAGTACGGGCAACTTTTTTGTATTAATTTGTAATTTTTTATTACTTTCGTTGGTTCGAACTAAACTATTAAGCCAAGTTATTGTTTTATCGTGACCGTGTAACGTCAATAAAAAATTTTGATTGTCCGTAACAAATAATATTTGGAAAAAATGCATATTAACAATTTGCAACACTTCATGCTATGACCGTAGTGGACAACGATTAATCCGAAATTATTGAGCGATAAACTGAAGAATATTTTCGTTTGGTTCTTTTGAAGTCTTCTTGCCTCTGGTTTCCAAACACAAATTGTATATCAACTTATCTAAAGTCTAACATTCAATTGTTGAACTCGCTCTTTAAACTCTTAAAGAACTCAATCATCACATATCCGTCATATCCGACATATTTTTATAGTCATCACCGAAGGATGAGAGGTATATTCATTTTATCAAAACGTTTGCAACGCCCAGAAGGAAGCATCAGAGACTCCAAAGCATATATATTCTTGATCAGATCGATTTAAGTACGTCCGTTTGACTGTCTGTCTGTAAACATGTCTACTGTAAACATTCTCCTGCCCGCAAAAATGAAGCTATCGACTTCAAATTTCAAAGATTCAAAGTTCATGCACGCCATTTGGTATTGAAAATGGGCCAAATCGGTCGAAGGACACGCCCACAGGATCACATAAACTGAGAACACCACTGTTTTTCAAAGAGAACGAAAAATTGATTTTTTGCTTATTACTCATAAACCGTAGCAAATACATATATAAAAACGTCTGCGTAGAAAAATGGAAATAATTCGCTACCCCTATCCAATATTATAGCGCATCCAAATTGAATTAGTTTTTCAATGCCTGCATAACGCGCAGCAACAGGCTTTAAAAACCCCACAAAGTATACAAATTCTTGGCCAGTATTAAATTTGGCATATACCGAAACCTGTGCACCTATTCGTCTGTCCAATTGTCTGTTTGTGCCAGCTTGTAATATTTGTGGCAAACATTCCCCCGTAAGCGAAAATGAAAACATTGCCTACAGATTTGCAAAAGAATTTGGAATTGACCTAAACTTTTCAAAGGATACGCCTACACGCACACATCGTCTACACGCCTATACGGCAAAATCTTTTATTTGGAAAATAGAAGAAATTAGCTGCGCACACTCCTTATTGTAGAGCATGAGAATTTTGTTCTTTTAATTTTTTTGTTTTTCTTGGGGTAAAACAAACGGTGATGAGTATAAAAGATTCGATCCCGACCGATTTTTACCTTTCTTAGTTGTTATTATACGATATGATCGGCCTTTCGTAATAGCTTTTAAGATCACTACAAATACAAATAACGCAGTTTACTCGGTCCAGGCATATGTTCTGGCATATTAAGCCAGACTAAACATGTTGGAGATTAATTAGTGCAAGCGAAGCGATTTATAGAAATAATGGCGGTGTTTGAAGAACAATAACGCGCTTATTGGGTTAGATTTTCGTATCGTATCTAGTTAAGAATTAATCGAAGCTATTGCTGCTAGAAAATATATTTTACATTCTAATTCCCGAATTCTTAGAAACCGGTACATATCGGAATAAGCAAAGGTTAAGGGTTCACAAAAAAAAAAAAAGGAAATCAATATTAATACATTGTTTATATTTTAAGGTTTTAATTAATAATTCATCTTGCATTTTCTATATGTCTGTGGATGTATTCCCATGAAGATAGCTTTGAACTGATATTAAAATGATGTACATGACTATACATTTTCATTGTTATTATTATTCGTTAAGCATAGAATGTAAATTATTTCCAAATGATTTTAAAATTAGAGTTTATTTGCCTTTTAACATCATTTAATTTGTACGTAATGCCGCTCATGTCACGTACGAATATGTGCAGTCATACGTTGTGTACGTTGTGTACGTGTGCTTATTTTGATGTACAATTCATTTACGCGGAACAATCTATCTGACACTGAACTTATCGAAATTTTTTCCGGAAGTAGTAAAATATTTTCAAGTTTAATTTTTGTAAAGAAAAAAATGAAGAAGAAGAATCAAAACAAACCGGTTTAAGGCAGACGTTTATAGAAAATTATTATCGGAAAATTGCAGTGGTTTTCTGTTCACTTTAAGATCATTAAGCTGATATTGCTTGAGTATATTGTAAAGGAAAACGGGTACTGCAGACCCATCATCACCTTACACCACTTCATTTGATGCAGTTATTCAAATAAGGCCATTTATTGGAAATGGTCGATGGTGGACTGATCTGCGGCATTATATGGGTTGTCCTTTCCGAATCATTTTCAATAGCGTTCACCATGACGGTGTACCAGTTTTCATTCAAACTGTTAGTTTAACTTCATTCACTAATCTTACTCGCAATTATAAAACAGAGTTGCAGCAAACACTACAAGATTCTAAAGTGTGTGAAATAAAGTTCAGGAGAAATGCTTTAAATTATGTAAACTTTCTTTCATTCTTAATAAAAATATCTTGAAAATTGAGATCGTACGAGTGGACAGACGGACAGACAGGTTTATTCGGATTCAGTGACTCTGAATCGATAGCTATACTATAAGATGCATCCATCTCATTTCATTTCATTAATACATTCTTGTGTCGAAAGTGGTGTAGGGTATAATAAATCAATTCAATTGGATCGCCATGTAGACAAAACTCTACGAGTAATCCTTTAGTGCGCGAAAAAACCTTTCCATAAAAGTGTTCCATTTCCGAGACGCAATTCATATATGAAAAGCGACATTTCTTTGGATTATTCTTTTAAAAAAGGAAAGTTAAAACACTGTAGCAATTATTAAGAAGAAAGAAAGTGAAATTCTTGTATAAAAAGAAACTTTTCATCTATCACGTTGCGGCAAGATAAAGTGGGTATTGGAAGTTACTATTGCCAGGTGAGTATTAAGGATGGTTTTAGACGAATTTATTTACATACGAGATATGTTTATTTGTGACGCACCTCGTTGTCTTTCGTATAGAAAATGTATACAGTGTACAATACTCTTTCTACTGTAACTTAAGAATAATTTATATCTTTTTTTGACATTTACATGTGATGGGTGATAAAGATCGGTGTTTCACTTCGGGAGATATTTCCGATTTTTGAACTTACTAGAAAAAAATTTCTTTATTTATTTACTGCATTCGTCCAAACATCTCCATTATGCGTTTGTCACGTAAATAATGTTACGAAAATGCAGCATTTGATGGGTTGAGTTTTCATGAAAACTGGTCGCTTTTCTAAGAAACCCATACCCGAGATTACGGGTGACCTAAACGATATTGATTTTCATCGTTAGAGGACAGTAACGATGATGATGATGAAAAACAATGAAAATGGCTTACTTAACTATTCTTGATTTTGCAATTTTGAGGCAACAAAGTAGGAACCTTACAGGGAAGAACACATTCCCTCGATTAGCTAGCTACCCCTGAAAACCTATTCTAATTTTTTTCGAATTAATATATATCGACTGTCATTGTCGAACAAGCAAATTTGGACATCAGCAAAAAATGCCCCCAAAATGTCCTTCCTCCCATCTCCTGTTAATCCTGCTAAAATCCGTCAATTTCTAGGTATCATGTTTCTGTAGCACTACCCAACTCCTAACGCCTACTGGGGCAAATATGGTTTTGATTATATACAACAGACAATGATGGTACATAGGTTTGGGAAAATAAGATCCGTAATTCATTTCCGTGGTAGTGCACAGCTCAAGCCCGTTGGGCACCCAAAGCATGGCAGTCTTTATAAAACAAGACCGGTTGTGGAGCACTTGAATAAATTGCTTGTGAGCGTGGCAGAGGCTCCCTATAGGCATGTGTATGTGTGTGTGTGAGCAAGCGCCTTTTACTAAGGAACTCTCTTTATGAAACAATACTTACGCAATAGCGCCCAAAAACGGGATTTTAAGTTCTTTATTTTGTGTACACCATCTGGATATGGATATGCTTTGGGTAGGTGTAGGATAAGAATCAATCAGAATCAAATTCGCAAGTGGTGTATTAAATAGTGTAGTATAAAGCGAACAACCTAAATCTTACATTAGGTGATTATAGACCGGAACTTGCAGAGCGGTTATGCTCGTATAAAAAGTATGATGGGAATAAAGGAGATGTGCGCCGTAATCTAGAAAGGGAGGTAGAAGTTAAAAAACACCGAGGTCCCACAAAGCCGAGGTTCCGCCAATACAAGGGCTATAATGAAAAAAAATGCTGAAAATAGATGCAAACTTCCAGTTTGTAAAGATTTTTCACGGACGGAGTACATCAAAGGCAAGGTTGCTTTGCTAAATGCATGACCACTTGTTTACCTTTACAATAATTTTAGTAATAAATGCATGTTGTTGTCGAAAGTTTGCATACAATTATTTCCTAAAATAAATACTCAATATTATCATCACCTGGATTTTTAAAATTATTTTTTACGTAACTTATGACTGACTAAATTCGTATAAGAAACGATTTTTTTAAATTTAAAATAAAAATTCATGTACTCTTAGGATTAAAGACAATGTGTCACGCATCGAATATACAAAATAATTTTCAACGTTTTATCATATCTGTCTTATGAGTAATAAGTAGAGAGAGTTAAAAAAAAATTGAATACCTTTTAACCTTGTTTGGTATGGGTGAGTATCAACATCAAACATCCACACATAGGCACCGACGGACAGACATGGCTAGATCGATTCAGAATTTTACGAGGTCTCTGAAACATTTGTTGGGGGCATTACAAACATTATGACAAACTGAGTATACCTTCATTTTTCGCTAGTGGGTATAAAAATAACTCAGCCCAAAAATATTTATGCAATCTTTTCATTTGGAATGAGAAAGATTTCTGAGTCAGTAAACTCTTCTTCCTTCGTTAATTATTATTTAAAAATATAACTGTAAAAAACGAGTGCAGCCGTATAGTGACTCTCGTTACCAAAGACGATAATTTGTGGCAAGGGTCTAACGTGGGTTCCTGCCTGAAAGGCTTAACCCCACGGTGGCCCAAGCCGCTTTAAGCGTACTACGCCCCCTGGCGAGTTAGACAATCCCCACAGAGTAGTGGCCTAAACAGCACCAGAGTCCAGAACAGTTTATTGTGTATGGAACAATAAACCCCACTCTGGTTAATGGCGAGGCCTAGCTGCACTCAATTGTTCCATTTTAGCTAGGAGCTCGCCAACCACAACCACCACGAGTACTCCCCGAAGGGCCGCACCCAAGCAGTCAGGACTCACAAATTGATCAACGCTAGCTTCCGCCATAAGGCTTCCACTGTGCTGTTGATCAATTACCACCATTACCCGCAGGCATCCGTGACATGTGTTCAAAAGTAAAAATAGGTAAAAGGGGAAAAACCTTTCTGTCATATCCCTTTTTTCATTTTTGCATGTATTAAATTAATTTGCCAGATATCTTCTATTAATCGGCCAAAGGGAAGGCCGTCCGTCAATTCCTTTTTGCATTAATAGTATAATTAATTTATTCATTACGATTTTAAGGACAAAGTCCATCATACACCCGCAAGCATAAGTGGCTTTGCGAGGCGAGCCTCCTGACCCCCGTGGCTCTCAGTTTGTTTTACAAAGCCTTAGGCATACTTTGGGCGGATGTTAAAACAACCGTACTTGCTTCGGATTCTCCATACTTTCCTGGTTGCCGGCACCAGTGAACTACTTTTCTTGAAATATATAGGTCTCGGGTATTGCACTGACATGGCAGAGTAAACTACCATGCACTCGCTAGATTACTACCTTCAACGTACTTAAAAACCATTCATTCATATATTTCCTCGGTAGTAACCAGCTATTGAGTGAAGAGCTCTTCTTCCAGCCAACCCCTCCACCATCTCTCAGAAACTCGTCGCCGAGTTAGCAGCCCAAAACCTTAAACTCTTCTTAGCCGGCCGAAGCCGTTGCCCGGGGATCACCACTGGGAGGTGAGAGTTTCGGTACATCTATGCTACCCATCAAAGCATAGTTTATCTCCCCACCATAGACGATAAATAAGATTTGCCATAAAAATATTTACACGAAAGTTTATAGAGCAATAGGCATCGCTTATCACCTTCAGTAGCGTAATTTATTCAGCCAAGTCCCTTTGCCACATGTACCTAAGCCCACACAAAATCATTAGTATAGGCTAAGCCTTTCGAATTCTGACATGTCTAACATGTCTAACCGCATCAGCCATGTCACTCTCTGTGGATGCGGCTTCTTTTATACCAAACATTCGATCGAAATTTGCCTCTATCTGAATGTCCTTCGAAATTGTGCTCAAATTTACGAATACCTAGTTCAGCAAAAGGCTTCTGTTCTATAAAATGGTGTCGTTATGTATACGTTTAGTAACGCGCACTGGAACCTGACTGACTGTTAATGAAGACACGATTAAAGATAATACAAACGTGCAATGTACAATGAAACAATTTATGGCGTCTCTTCAAAGCCCTACAACTGATTAGGAAAGTCATCACTATCTAGTTTTATATTAGTTCGTATACCCCCGAGTAGAATAAGAGCGTATCAAACTTGTTTTCCCCCACTAACTACGTGTGCTCTTGGCCAGGTAGGATCACGTTAGCAAAACTTGCAAGTACGTTCTTAATTGATGACAACAGATCAAATTTCAAATGGATAAGAGTTCGCCAACATACTTTCTATAATAGATATTATGAAATATATACCAAGATTAAAGGATCATGAGGAATATCATCAATTATAAAGAAGTTGTCATTTATGGTTCTACAAATCAACATTTACACACACATTGGTCAGAGTTATCTAGGGGAGATAAGATACGTGAAGCGTTGAACGCTTCATCGTAAACTTCGCCCCATTTATACTTTTAGAAATTGTTTGTAGCGAAGCTCGTTGCTAACCTTTGGCAAATTTAATTTGCCGCCCGCTGTGACCATTTAAAATTTTATGACATGTCATATATATGACAACAGTTAGAATAAATTAATTAAACGAAAAATATTTATATTCAATTTAAATGCAAAACTAATTAATTTACAATAATTTCATGATTCCATCTTACTACACACTATACAGTTGCAGCTGCAGTAAACAAAACGTAATTGTTTAATTATTGGGGAAGCAAATTACATACGTACCTATATACATATTTATTTTTTATTCTTCGTGTAACTATGTTTCACTATATCCACCATAAAAGTCCTATAAGGTTTGTTAAATATTCGTAACGTATAGGTGACGATATTCGGAAGCACCTTGTCTGTTCACCTTGTTCATATAATACACGATTTTGCTGTCGTTAGATTGACTTTAGAAATTAGTCAAGTACATGCGTTTAAATATTATTATTAAAAATCTAAGAAAGAATAAAGTTGTCCTTAGTTAGTTGTCCGCCATTTTGTTGCATTTGCTATAATCCTTTCATGTGCCAGAAATGCAGCAGTTATGTAGTTTCTAGTGGCACGAATGATCCTTAATCTCCTTTCTTTTTAAAAAATGTATCCTTCTTTCGGTTAATGGGTCTGAAAAATAGAGAGAGCGAAAGAGAAAGAGAAAGAGAGAGAGGGAGAGAGAGAGAGAGAGAGAGAGATTCACTTTTTCCATTCGGCAAAAAACGGTCACCAAAATTCAAAGCTTCACGGAGCCGTTCTTTGTTAAGACGTAACAGGACTCTAGCGGTATATAAGCTATGGTGTTATGCAGTATATATGTAAGTGTGAATGAATTCTCAGGAATGTTAATTTCTGTCACTCTGTCTGCAATGCATTTTTTCTGTATATTTTAAAAAGTTGAAATTTATTTGTCCCGAAAAACTAGCCTGATGGTGTCTCTCAACATGTGAAGAGGTATACAAGTCAAGCATACAATTCAGCATTTGTAAAGTTTCGCCTGACCAAACGCAGTAAATGAACTGAACAAACGAAACAATTAGGTCAAAAATTAATCTCATTGCTGTGATAATCACTTTACGGTAGTAATCGTTTCTTTCCTCGATGTGCTCTAAAGTTCATACATATGATGCTCTTGTTTGAATGGAAACGATCTTTCAAAATAAGTACTCTTTACTTAGTTACTAACTAACGTATAGTTCTTTAAACTTTAGTGGACACTAATCTCTTTCCTCATTCCTTGCAGTTTTTTATTAAGAGAAGCACATTGGGAGCTAAATATTAAACACAGGGGCAATAGCGCAGACAAGTAGTTAAGAACAATGATTATATGATTGGTATACCCGCGTTTCAACTGTCATTTGGGCAGAACATAATTTAATTACGATCGCAGCTATAGTGAATGCTAAGACGGTAAAGGCAGAACGTTGATCGGTGGAGTACACATCCCACAGGGTTCGACCATTTCTTATCCATTTTCACATTCTCACCAGTTTCACTTCTCTTAGACCCATCACCGCATTTAATACCCAAAGGGTGAACATCCACTATTTTAATGACACTCCTGATCATATGTTTATCGGAGGGATTTAATAGAGGAAAGTATGCGTTAACGCACTTGAATTTTAACTAAATACTTGTGCAATTTAAAAAATCTTATTAAAACATATAATATTCCGAATGATTAAACAGGCGACAGTGACCAGTTGAAACACCGTAGTAGCGGAAAGAAATCTCACGACATAACCTCAAATAAATTAAGCGAAAAATGAAACCGGTTTATAGCTCTGGATATCGTTCATTCGATTGTAAGAAAATTTCACATTTTATCCGCAGCTGTAAGCTCTTCCCCTGTATGGGGAGTTTATAATTCAAACTATTGAGCTGTGGCCCCTGGCTGCCACATAGTCTACTATGCGCGGATATTCTAACCTTAGATTTATGAAAACCTGTTAATCTGGTGCGTAAATTTTGCAAATATGAATGTAGGAAGCTGAAATTTATCAAAAGCATTTTTTGATCGATTAAGGATTGCAGGTAAAAAAATGGGCGTGATCAGTTTAAAGGCACGCAAACAATGCAGAAGAAAATGAAAAAAATGCAAAAAACACTGACAACTTTTTCATATTTTCGTCTATAAAAGATATTTTTCGAAAACCTATGACCCAGGATATTCATTAGGGTCATTAGGGTCACTTTCATCTTCTTTCAAAATATGGATTTAATCTTTGACAATGCGCTAGAATAAAAGGGAAGTAAGTAAATAAAAGTTGGTGTGTGCGAGAAAAATGGAGTATATCTACATATATATACTTATAAATATATTATATACATATTTGGAATATATATATATGGTTGCTGCATTATACCATCAAAAACAGATGTCTAATATTTAAAGATGTCGACTTCTTTATGCTAAATTTTTAAAATGAAAAACTCGTCAAATCGATTGGTTCCGCGAATCGAGCGTTAAATAAAAATTAGCGAAAGCAATACCAAGTTAAATATATTTTTATTAAAAGACAGACAATGTATGTAAAGGTTATCAAAAAAGGCTCTCGCTAAGCCGTCTATGATTTCTGCTTTTCTTTTCAATTTCACAGCTCGTATATTATTTAGAGGTCATAACACACCCATTTTTCTGCTTTGATTTTTATTTAATTACCACAATTAAGTGTTTTTTTTTGTTCTCTTTAAAAAATAATTGAAATTGTAAAATAGTCAAATTTTTCATGTGGGAAAAATTCCAATGGCAAACAATATCGTATGTACGCAAAGTAATTTGCCCGCGCGCGTTTGTCGTCAGCCACCTTGGGATAACGGTTTATTAGATTTGTAGTTTTACTGCAAGATTTAGAAAATACGAGTAAGGGATTTCTCGAATCAGCTATGAATGTAATATCGAATCGTCGTCTGTACGCCCATCCACAGGTTAGTTTAGGTTCATAACTGTTTTAGATTAGGTTTGAAAATGAATAATCCGGTAAACATTTAAGAATCTAAATAAGATTTAAAATAAAACTTTTGCCGGGCCATGCGTTCCGATCGACTGAATACCATGACTAACGAAAGAAATGTTGTAACGATTATTGTGATTCAAGCCATCAAGCAAAAAAACTATTCTCGTCTTGGGGCAAGAGTTTTACATTCGATATTTAACCTGATAATTTTAAAAAAGTTGTACAACTTTTACGTAATTGGAAGCTTGATAGTTAGGTAATTAGAGCTTTCAGAATCGGTTAGGTAAAGGTTTGTATTTGGCAAGAGATGAAAAATCTTGTTAAAGAAGTTGTTGCTCTCCCGCATAGATTATTTGCATTCTGATTGTGATTTATGAGTCTAAGCCAAGAACGACGAAATTTCAGGTTTCTGCTCTAATTTTTTCGGGGTGAGTGTTTTAAGAAGAGAGCGTCAGAGAAAAACCAAGAGCATTCAATATATATACGGATATGTAATAGGTGATATAAAAGGTCTCCGCGGTTTTTTTGACACTAGATAGTGTTGATGCCTATATATCGTGCGATACTCACTTGATTGTCTCAAACGAACATGCGTTTGAAAGGTGACATTTTTTGTGCAGATAATTTTCTAATTCTCTGCTCGTGCCAAAAGTTACATTGATTTGAAAATATATCTGATGAAATACGCTATGTGATGCTTTTTTACTCTAAAAAAATGCCGAAAAATTTCTGTTAGAATGCTGTGAGTGAACAAAAGATGTAGGAGTTGTTTTGCTCGATGTCAAAGACGCACCTTGTTTTGTTCGGCCAGTCACTGAAAAAGTCGATGAAATTTTGCAAGACCGGCACGCAACGTGTCACGAAATAGCGGACGTACTAATAATCAACCACTTGACAGTTTCGAACCATTTGACCGAAAAACTACGGCGATCTTTTGTATCACCCATTATTTACGTTGCAGAGTTTCCGAAGCCGATATTTGAATGTTACTAACAATGCGATGAAATTAATATATCTCCATTCTACAGTAAGCGGGAGATAAAAAAATGAAATTGCATCTCATTAAGTGCATGAGTAAAAGTAAAAAAAAAAAAAAAAAGCAAAAAAAAATCTTTAGCATATAGAAAAAAACCCACTGCCATATCGGTTAATAATATTTGTTTAACCTTTATACATGATCTGCATATAAAATAACTAAGATTGCACTTATGACTAGAAACTAGCAATTAATTTATTATACCAAAAGAAATTGTTCGCATAGCGGAATTAAATAGAAACGATGCTTATATCATTTAAATTAAAGACTTACTTAAATCCAGCACTGAGCGAGGTGACGGACGATATGACGAGAGTCTAACCTGATCTTTAATGTTAATGCTATTTTATTTGAAAGTCATTTGATAAGCATTGTAAAATAATTGAATATATCGAAAGTTAACCTCCACGCACATATGTACGCAGCCTTGGCCAATATTCATCAGATATGCTTGCTTACATACATATACGTAGTGTTATGTCATTATCAATATGTTTTATTTAAATAAAATTTTATATAATAAAAAAGAATATTTCGCTTAATTTTTATTGTCTCTAAGACGTCGTGACCCTGTTCTAGTGAAAACCTTAAAAGCTGGTTTATATTTAAGCCGCGAGTCTGGTTGGGTTTTGCATAATCATTATCTTAAAAAAAAACTGTTACATTTTTTTTTTTTTTGAGAAAGACGACTTCTTTTGCACTGATTATGCAGATATACGATATTAGGCTTGTGCGGATGTATGCGATACCTAGAAGAATTTGATATCTCTTTCTCTGATCCGATATATTGTTATGTATTCAACCGAAGACGAAAGCTATTGACAATAGATTTTGATCGGACCACTTTAAATAGCTTTTTAGTGAATGAATGTGAAAAATTAGGGCGGGACCGAGCCATTTTTTTTAAATCTTCCATATAAATTTTTTCACTAAAGGTATGTTTTTCTTTTTTTTATAACAGTAAGGTCCAATTTCTTGTACTTTATGAAAAAAGTTGGTAGAAACTAGTAACTGAAAAATTTATGTATTTACAGTGACGTGTCGTAACTATACATAGGTCTGCACTTCGAACTCTAGCTCACGTAAGAATTTTCGTAAATGTTGAGTGCAAAGTGTAAATTTTTGATAATTTGTGACAAAGGTAGGTGAAGACTTATACAAGGCGAAGTAGTGTAGAGCACCCGGCCTTGTCCGAGTATAACGTTTTAACTCGTTTTTAAATGAATAAATTTAAATGATAAATATTTCTTTTAAATCGTAAATAATCAACTATTATTAAGTATTGATGATAACCTAATTATTATCTTTTTTTCAATTTTGTAGCTGAATTTCTCCATTTGACTCTGTGAAAACGCAAGAGGTCTTTTACCGAGCGAATATGTCTAGGCCGACACACAATCTTAGATAGATCAAAAATTACTTTCTTAGGATGCACGAAAATGAAACAAGTAAGAACATTATAGTCGGGCGATGCCGACCCCTACATACCCTACACCACTTCGCCTTGTACATTTATTTGCTTATTTTGGTAATAACACACCAAAAACTACACATTATTTTCTCGCAAAGCGTGCATATTGGAAGATTAAATTTTCCCTCCATATAAGAGTTTGCGTTTTGTGATAGCGCCTACACAAGTGGGCGTCCGAAAAAATAGACCTATGCGCTCCAAATTGTCTGCCGGTAATTTTTTCTTGTTGAAACAACTCCTACGAATTATTAAGATATCACGGGATATCTCATAAGGAGAGGGGTAAGAAATAGACCCATGCTGTTCATATTAGGTCCACATAATTTTTTTATTTAATTACTGTTATGAGGAAATATTCATCACAAAGAAATTAACAATTGGGCTTTTTTGACATGCGGTAGTATCCAAAAACTAGACCTATGTGGTCCAAATTCGGTAAGGTGAATCTCTTTGTCAATTTAGTATTATCAGCCAATTTTCACCATGAAGTATTGGGATTTTGACCTCTTTACCATATAGAGCTTTCGTTTCTGTAAGAAAGATTGTATGAAAGCGGGTTCAAAGAATTGCCCCAGCTGGTCTAAAGTTTCAATACCAATTTGGAATGCCAAAAATACCACTACTAAGTCACTTTTGCCGACAGATATTGAAAATTGAAATTTTTTTTTATAACGACTTCTCAAAATAAGGCATTATAGGGAGGCGTTATATGGAAAGTGTATTGATACGAACCATTTTCAATAGCATTCATCCTTGGATCAAAACAGGTCGCTCTACCAATTTTCATCAAAATTGCGACCTATAGCTTGAACAGAAGTTTACATGGATAGACGGCAGACAAACAGACGGGATCAGATTAATTCAGATTATGATTTTGAACCGATCGGTATAATAAAAGATGGTTCCATCTTAAGCCCTTTTACGTGTTACATATATCCACACTAACTTAATATACTCTGTACCACAAGTGGTGAAGAATATGCAAACTGTATATGATAAGAGTATAATCAAGAGGTTCAACAAAAGCTAGGGCAACCATTATTCATTTTATATGCACTCTTGACAGTCTATAAAGCGAAAATTAAGGAAAGCTTTCAATTGTTAGTCAATGAGTAAAAAGCATATTCATTCCTACCTTCAGTTTGTGGTCGGGCAAAATGATTTCTCAAGGCTCAATTCTGAGAGTCCGTTCCTCAACTAAGTCTTTAAATATTTGAATGGCATATGATGCTATTTGAAGTTGTTGCAATCGTTAATAAAAGGTTAGATGTTTCCCCAAAAACTTGAAATGATTCATTTGAACGGCTTTTGTATGGATCTTGTATTCGATTTTCACTTCGCAGACAAAGACTTTTCACGAGCAAATGTTCTTTTAAAACACATTTCATTGGCATATTTGACTTTGTCTATTTGCTATTTTGCTATTTGCTCTTTTACTTTTCTTATAGGTCTTTGCATGGCCGCACCAACAATCCAGTACGCTATGTACAATTATTTTTCTTTGAAAAACTGAATGCTTTATAATGCTTTATAATAAGACATGTCAGGGAAACGTTTTTTTGAAGAGGAATTACGAATGCTAAGAATCAAGGAAATATCGAAGCGATATAAATCGACATTCTTTCACTTTGCATGTAGCTTTATCTTATGATGAGTATAGGGTGTTACATTTATAGGAGCCGAACAGATTCCAAATTAATGATAGGCTTTGGTTAAAAATTATAAGCTTCGAAGTCATAAGAAAAAACTCAACAAGTTGTGGTGGTTTTCTCCACTTTGACGATGGACGATAAGGATGATAAGCAAGAGTAAGGCAAACCGCTGACTAATTCAATAATATCGACGAAAAGGTAGTAAATAGTCAAACAAAAGAAAATTCCATAAATTGAATTACAACGGAATACATTTGTTTCAACCAAAATATTTACGTTTTGAGATTGATCGACAACTAAATGAGTCACTTAAGTTCAAAGGGTGCAGCCAAACACGGTAATGCTTTTTAAAAAAATAAATGAATCAAAGTTATATCGTGATTAGTAGAAGTATAAGTGCTGATAGTCGGCGATTACTTACAGTAATCACTCATACGAAGGTTCAGGTATTCAAAGCCTTTGAATCCGCGCTGGAAGCCTACAATGCGTAATTGGGAAAATTATAGCATCGTAACGGAGGCCTGACTCTCCCCGGCCAGGAAAAGTTCCGTCTTATTCCCCTAGTTCTTCGTTTATTATAGTCACTTTAGTTAGGAAACCATGGCCCAAGCGGATCATTAAGGGTCCAAAAAGTAATAATGGGCTGAAGGCATGGCAACAGGCTGTGTCGAGGAATAGTGACAGTTTGTGATTGGGAATACATGGAAGACGTAGAAACAAACGTAGCCAAGCGATACTTAAAGTGTTACGATCTGCTTTAGAAAATAGTTGTAAACTATCAGGAGAGTGTTTCCTTTTTGTTTCTCTATCTCGACAGTTGGGAACATGCCTTTGCCGAAGCATTAAGTATTAAGCACACCTTGGCTTGCCGTCATTTAAGGTCTTACTACACGTAAGAGCATTGGCGCCGCTTTAACATTCGACCTTGCCTTAGCCCATACGGAGCGGGCGTAAGTATTCCAATTGTCACTGGATCTCGTCAAGTCAAGGCGCTAAAAAATATGATCTTTAAAAGGTATTAAATTCAACCTTTATGCTTGATTTCTCGGTTCTTCTAGTCGGTTCAGGTGATCGATCGATGTACCCTTTATCGTTAAGATGATTCTTAATTTTTATTTTTCAACTGCACGTCGAGAGCGTTGCACATTCTTGTTAAAATCTTGTCATTTACTTTGCGCCTCATAATATTGAATACAAAATTTTTAAATTTCAGTTCATTCCGCTACACTGTTTGCTACACAGCAAAACAAGTATAAATATACAAGCAATCTGTTGGCGATGATAGAAGTTATTGCGTTTTATATATAATACTAAAACAGTAGAGAGGCTAACACACCTGATAGATTTACTAGAAAAGAAAAAGGTTTTCATTCAAAAATTTTCCACTGATGGCTTACACCATTTCAACAGCATCAGCAATAGCAGCAGCAGCAGCAGCAGCAATACTAACAACAACAACAATTGAAAATACAAAAGATAACATACACAACAGCGGATACCAGAGGTCTGCAAGGCAAGATAGATGATAGATAGCTAACTGTTTGAATACATGTATGCTTATGTTTCACATGCAACGTAGACTTGCCGTCTAAGGTAACCTGAAAGAGAGCAAGTACAGGTAGTATTTAGTCTTCACACAGTGGTAAATGCCATTGATTGAAAAGGTAAGGTGACGTGAATTATTGGCAACAGAGTTGTTGGGTGGTAGGGAAGGAAGAGGGAGCTGAGAAAATATAATATGTCTTCGGTTTACACCGAATCCGTAGATAACTATTCAATGCTTTAATTTCAAAAGGCCGTATGTTGGAGTTTAAAATCCCATTCTTAAAGGGGTTCCATGTACCGAATAGCACGAAATAGCGCTGCACGAATGCAAGATAAAAAGAAAAGAGTGTTTCACCTATCGGAGCCGTTTTAAAATTTTTCGCGCAATAATTTTGTTATTTCATGACCTGTATGGCGATGTCCTTCTGAAAACAAACGTCGTCTAAATTCGTAGGGTCAACTTCATGCGGAAAAATATCGTACTCATTCGCGGAATAAGTGAGTCATGTAACATTGCAGTGTAACGTCTAAACCAGTAGTAGTTTTGAAAAGTGAGTTTCCCTTCCAGCGCAAGAAGCTTATTAGGTCCTCGGTTGCTATAGTTGAGGGGATTATTTCTTTTGACTTCTCATAGCTCCGGATAGGACAGTTTTTCTGCTTTACGTACTTAAGCAGATACAAATAAGCCTCGTCACTTGGATTGCTGGGTATACCAAAATTCCTTATCGTTTTCAAAAGCAGCGAAAAATCGAAAATGACATAACCTGTTGAAAGGCCCTATGAAAGGCGCATATGTTTGCTAATTATAGCCGAACTTAAATAAAACAATTTAATGGACGGACATGATTGAACTTAATCTCGCTATTTACACTGGTCAAGAATTTTTGCCCTTAAAGAGAGTAATTCACTTATGACCTTTGGTAAGCATCTCAAGCATTTGAAAATATGATTATACCGACTGTTGTGGTGGGTAATAAAGATTGAAAAAGGTGAGAGGTAATCGAATAGAGTTGAACTATTATTTCATTATATGTTGGTAGAATTTATCAAGGCAACTTATCCAATGTAGCAATTACACGTGCTTATGGATTGTGGAGGAAAATACTTTTACACACACACGCAAACAAAAATAAGCGAATCAGTGACAACAGCAAATACAACAACAATATTAATAATAACGTCAGCAGCAACATGAAAAATCAGTCAATCATATCTCAATCAGGGTTTTTTCTTATGCTACCCACATACCCATCGTTAGCGGCATATTAAGTTCATCAAATGTTATGAGGCATGTAAGAACAAAAATTACGCGTTCCCTCAGTTACTTTTGTGCGCTAAAAAAAAAAATCCATCTCATCATGTATTATAGAGGTTGTGTTGCAGTTAGGTTATGTAATAGGCAGACTTTTGTTAACATATCGTTTATGCCGCTGTACATTTTTAAAGAAGAAATCATCGAAAAATCGAACAACTTGAAGTAAATCGAAATTTACTAATAAAAGATTCGGTGTAAGCCGAACGAACATAACTGCATTCTTGTTTAATTCATTCATTTGATGTTTTAAATCGTATAGAAAAATTGCAACAATTTTGGTTAAACATGCAACTAAATGGAGTGAATGCTTTTTTGTGAGAAATAAGAGGCGATGCCAGGGATCTTGTAGCTTAGATGGATTTATTACGATTTTTTGAATTGAATTTTCAATCATAATGCATTGGCAAGAAATAAATGGCGATTATATGTGAAGGCTAAGGGTATAAATGTAATACCGAATGCGAAGCTCTTCATATGAGTGCTCTAATGTCGAACGTTCGCCGTCTTTTGAAGTTGCGACATTTGTCTTAATTCCTTTTGTCGTCTCAGTTTATTACATGAGACTAAGCATTGAATGTAAAGTCCTTCAACAAGGCGTCGTTTTAAGGTTATGTTGTTCTCTTTTTGAGGTTATGTTGCAGTCTTTTATTATTTCAATTTATCAGAAGCTCCTATTTAATTAAAAGTACTTCTCGACGCAAGTACGTTTGCGTATTGTCGAGCAGAAAAAAATAAAACAAATATAGCCTTAAGTTGCGTTGATGGGCAGAATCAGAACATTTTCTATTTCCAAAAGTTGCTCTTGAGCACAATAGCAAAGCAAGCTATATAGTCGGCAAGAGAAACTTGCTTGAGATTGCCCACTGAAGTTCATAGTATGAGTTGGCGATTGAGATAGAAGAGACCGCCTTTCCTGAAGCGTAATAGTGAAAGTTTATAATAAATTGCTTTGTTTTGTGCTTTCCATTCATAATTCAATGGAACGCGTGCCTCTTTAGACATTATATAAATTAAATGAACATTAAAGGGAATAATAAAGTAATTAAGAACCGAAGGTGTAACAATTTTTAATTGTTTAATTGGTTATCGTCAAACACGAACAGGGTGTACCAAAACTGCTTAGAACTTTCGATATCGTGAAAAATTTGAAGTCTTTTATGGTCCAAAAGGGGCAAACAAATGCAGCTGCACCTGAATGAGTGAAGTGAACATTTCTTCAAAGTCTTCCAATTTAATACTGGGATTTAAGGAATAAGTGAAGTGAATACATTTTCAAAATCTTCTTATTGAATAGTGAGCTCCAATGAAAAACTTCAACAACAGAGTACCTAGATTCCATATTTTGAAGAATTATGTAAAACCAATGAATATACGCCGCCAATTTGAGACAATATATAGCATTCACGCATTAGTCCGCTTTCAAATGAAAAATGTTTTAAAAAAGCTGCAATTATCTGTTGACAGTGCGCTACACGATTTTGAGAATAAGTCCGAATATGTCTTGCTATTGTAACATGGTATACCTAACATTTCGCATCTCTGACATGTATTTAGAGGGAAGAGTAAATTGAAGCGACGTGGACTGAATCAAACGCGCTATAATTTGCAAGTTACATCTGAAATAATCAATACAGGCCGTAGCAATCTATAATGCACTCTTGACTCGAACACCTAAATTATCATGAAAGGTGTCTCCTTGGCAATCTAGAAAGCACGATTGACTCGAACACTATTGACGCGAACACCTAAAATATCATGGAGGACGCATTTCGCGGTTAGAAATGTCTATTCTTGGCTACGTTACTTTTTCAGGCCATTATATCTTAGGCGAGGCTTTCTGGTTAATTTTGATGCGCGTGCTGTCGCCTGATCTAGTGCATCATTATATTCTACCTAAGTATAAAGATAACAACAATCATTAAGGAGTAGAAGAAATTTGTATCAAAAGTCAATCTATATCGAGACACCCTTTATCAAGGCATGTGACTATAACTCTAGATATACACGCATCTGGTATTCTGGTATTCTGTCATCATCTATAAAATGACATGAAATTGATGAAATAATTGCCTAAACATATTGACTTTACAACAATAGATTGTTTAATGGTTGCCAATATTTTAATAAATAAACGTAATAATCAAATATTAAAAAGTTGACTTTATTTTTTTAAATAAACACAATTTCGTATGATAGACTAAGAATTTATTTATTTTTTTTTTTTTTTTTTGAAGAAAATTTTAAATTCAAGCAATAGTTTTATTAATCATAAAATCCGTAAAGGTTATATTGATGCTCAGACATGACAGTCCGTCGGCATGAGCAGATAAATTGCGATAGGAGAATTATTTAGTGATCTCAGTTAAACTGTTGTTGATATACGTTGGTTATATGTTGTTGCTGTATTTGGGATTTTAGCTTGTTTTTTTTTTATATTTTTTTTATTTTTTTTTTTTTTTATTTATTTATTTTTTTGCATCAGACATCAGCAACAGCAACAACCAACAATCAACCAACTTTAATATCAGTCACTAAACGTACGCGAAACAGGTAACTACTGCTTGAATTAAATCGTTCCGTTCGCTAATTCAATTCAAATTCAAATAACTGAAAAAGGCGCGTAGTTCACGATACGTAAACTACTATAATACTTAATATGTATACTTGTATGTATACAAGCATGTATTATTATTATTATTATTATTATTATTATTATTATTAGTTCTATCAAACACACAATTGTTGTGTTGTTATTCTTACAACAACAACTTTTTGTTTGTACAATTGCAAGAAACGTATTTTGAACGTAAATGATTAACTACAACATTAGTCAAAATGCATTACAATGAGAAAAACAAATAAATTTTCTTAATAATTGAAATTTCTCTTGAAACGAAAACAACTAATTAATTAACTTTAAGATATCTAAGAATAAATTTTTTCATAAATATAAACGCGCAAAAGAAACAAAAAAAAAAAATTAATAAATAAATAAATAAACAAATACTTTATATAAAGTTATTAAAGCAGTGATCATTTATATCTTACACGATTACAAATTACAAAATCGTTGCGGAAGAATGTAAATAAAACAAGAAAAGTCGTTTTACTTATACTTAATTGTTCTTTGTAAACTGTTCACACGCGCAAAAAAAAGAAGCACAAAAAAAAAAAAAATGTAAAAGAAATTTCAAGCTGAACGAAATTAAAGGAAACAATATTTACTAAGCAAGTGCTAAAAATATCAAATTTATTTATTAAAAACAACAACAAGACGAAAAGAAGTTCTTATAATTCGCAAGGTAAATACAAAAGAAAAAAGAATAAATAAAATAAATGAAATATTTATAAATCCTTTATAGTCATCACATTTCTTTCGAAAAACAAAAATAAAATTTTAATACTTTCTAATATAGCGTGGGTGTGGCTGTTTTCATGATTTTTATATATGCATTTGTAGGAAGCATCAGAAACCCCACAAACTATATATATATATATATATATATATATATATATATATATTCTTGATCAGCATCAAATCCTAAATCGATTTAAGCATGTACATCTGTCCGTTTGTTTTAAACATTCTCTTGACCGAAAAAATATAGCTATCAACTTCAAATTTGACGGGACCATTGGAAGTTTTTGCACGTAGATTGGTACTGAAAATCGGCCAAATCGGTCGAAGAACCCGCTTACAGCACCAGGTAAACTGAAAATACTTCTGTTTTTCAAAAAGAATGAAAAATTTGTTTTTTTGCTCATTACTGATAAACTGTAGTATTGGCGATGGTCTCGCGTTTGTGTATAAAAATGGAACAACTTGACCACGCCTATCCAATATTATAGTATATCAAAATTTAATTGTTTTTTCAATACCCTCGTAACACGCACAATTTTTCGCCAAATTTAAATTCGGAATACACCTAAGAATGTCTATCTGTCCATCTGTATGTCTGCGCAACCACAAGCTTCAAAAAACCCATAAACTATGTAAATTTTTCGTCAAATTTAAATTTGGAATGCATCTAAACATGTCTATCTGTTCATCTGTCTGTCAGCGCAACCCTGTTGTATTTGCAAAAAACATTCTCCCAATGAAGATATCGCCTACAAATTTGCAAAAGAATTTGGCATTGACCTAAGCTTTTCAGAGGACACGCCTACAATCCCCACAAGTCTCTACGACAAAAGCTTTATTTATTTTGAAAATAAAAGAAATCAACTGCGCCCACTCCCTGCTATAGAGCATGAGAATTTTGTTCTTTTACTTCTTTTGTTTTTTTTTTTTTGGATTAAACGATGCTGGGTGTAAAAGGTTCGGTTCCGATCGAATTTAATGTTCTATAATAAACCAAACTTTTTTTTAGCAGAGGTTTTCTATTGTTACATTGTTTTATGCGCATATTCCTTGACCGATTTGATCCATTCCCAAAGTCAATCAGTGCGCAAGGAATTTCAATATTCCTGCACTAACCTGAAATCAATATCTTATTTGTTGCTGCCGTGACCACGTTTACCATGTACACTTCCATAGATGGAGAGACGGACATGCGTAGATCAATTCAGAAACTGATAACGATCAATAGCTTATATGGTTTATAGCGTCTCTAAAGCTTGAAAGATTTTACCGCAGTCTCTCGATGATGGGCAGTCTCTCAATAAAGACAAAGGTTGATAGCCATTGTTAGCATAAGGAGTGATATTCAAGAATTTTATTTATATCTTTACTGATTAAGGGGCGAAAAAATATTTGATCTAGAAGAGTAAAGAGATGCAGAGTCATTACATAACCTAAAGCAGATGATATTATATATATTTGGTCGCCGTCGTTTGTAACGCATTAAATAACATAATGTAGATCTCTTAAAAGAATTGACTTACCTAAGAAAGTGACCATTCAGACTTTTCCCTTTTTCGTAAAAGAGGATCGATCCTGTTCTTAACCTGGAAAATATTACAGTATATTTAAATGTGTCTTCTATTAGGCAAGTTAAAAACTTTGCGACGTTTTTCCCGTTATATATGACTTCAAAGTAACATTACTTTAGTAAAACGAACTTTTCTAAGCCAAAAATAACACGTTTGAAAAGAGACAATGAGGAGGCATTTCATCATATGACGTCACTGTGAAAGCATATTTCGAGTAGTGAAGGAATGGAAGCCCTCTGGATAAGGTTGAGTACAAAAAGCAACTCGTTACTTAGATATCATGTGTATTCCCCACAAAAACGTTAGCTTCTATAATATCCATCTGGGAATTTTTAACGAAGGATATAAAAATCGAATCGAAAAAGTTGGCGGCCTGGGAATGACGTTAATGCGCTCAGTAGTGATATCGCATAGGCGAATAGAGTTTGACGTTGGGTGAGCTTGAAAGGGGATCGTGGCTCCGGAGCTGCTTCAACTTGACCAAATTAATGACTGACTGACTCTATTGTTAATACCTAAAGCTGTTCAAGCGCACGATTGAGGTAAGGCGTCCGGAATTTATTAATAGAGTAGACGTCGTTTTACAGAGATGGCATAATGGCTTCATTAGAAACATGTCAAAACATCTTCCATTAAAATATTGCACATTTGTCTTAGTAAAATTTGTTTAAGATATAAAAAAAAACATGTTTGAAGGAGCTTGGTCCTTAGTTGCCTACCAGAGATCAAGTTCAGCGCTGCTTACCTGCTATTCAGAATAAACCGCGGCTTTGAGCCCAGAACATAAAATGGATCCACTTTAATAAACTCAATTTTGTTGAATGAAAGCAATTTGTTTTTTCAAACAACAGGTGATGAATAAAACTGAGATCTGGGTGTGGGGTCTTTTAAAAAAAAATCGAAGACCATTTATGTTCGTGAACAAAAAAAATATATCTGAAATATTAGCGTTCTATGAAACAAATATTTTCATTAGTTATCTAAACGTTGAACGAACAAATGGCTTCTTAGCTACACCACATACAACGATCAAACTACAGATGAAAAGCCTAATAGAAAAAATCCATTTGTTTTTCTGCTTTTTTTTTTTTGTATTGACTTTGCTTTCTATAATCTCTGCTTTTTTGCTCTTGCTGTTCAGTTATATGTACATCTGTTACTTATTCTGTTCAATAAAACATTAGTAGCACCCTATGCAAAGTAAGGTTCGATACAATTTCAGCGAATTATTCGGCCATTTATCGGATTGCATAGGTTAATCGTAACTCGTTTGTTCAGTAAACAGACGAATCGTTCCGGTATTAATTATTGAAGTCTTTGGTAAAGATTAGTGGCCGGATTAATGATAGATTAGCGGGCGAGCAATATTTTGCGTTCTCTGCATTTGGCAAAAACGGCCGAATATAAAACGCGAAAGCTAGCTTTTAGCTGCATGATTATCCGCCTGCTTTATTATGTAATTTCTTCAGTGAACATGGTTTTTAAGTTCTCACATTGAGTAATCTTTACTCTGCGCAGTAGATCATCTGGTTGGTAATCGCGTATGGAAAATTTAACTCTCGCTTAGGTTTTCAGCTATTTGTGCTAAACAGCTGGTGGTATAAATGAAAGATAACTTTCAGTTGCCCGATTATTCCTCCGTTGCTGATTTCTAGAAGAAGAAGAAGATTTTTTAATTCAAATATTACATGTCTGTACACACTTTTGATTATTAAATTTATTATTCTTTTGCATACATTAGTGACATGGTCATGTCTACGACATGGGACATTTAAAAATTCAACACATTCACGAGCAATCACAGGTACGATAACGTCTACTAAAAAAATTATCTGAGAAATTCCATTAGACGATCGTGATGAATGCACCACAGCGTAGTTAGTTGAGCATCTAAATTTTGAATCCAGAAAACTTGACATCATTAGATAACCTTTCTATATTTTCAGCATATACAATAACCCTTATGAAATTCTTTATGCTCTCAAACAGCTGACTTCCTTTACCAAATCTGCTGGATTTGCTTTGTAATCCACTTTGATTCCTTTTAATACCCATCACCGAACAATGCGTTATGTTGTCAAGAGATATGCAAATGACAAGAAAAAAGTTTGAGAGACCCTACAAAGTATATATATACATACTCTTGATGAGCATCAAGTTCGGAATCGTTTTAGATGTATCCTTTTGTTCATTTCTGTAATATTTGTTGTAAGCATTCTCCGGGGCACAAAAATCAAGTTATCGACTTTAAATTTAGCAAAAACATGGGCACTTCGCAGATTGGGGATTGAAAATGGGCCAAATCAGGGGAAGGACACGTCTATCATACCACGTGAACTAAAAACACCTACTTTTTTAAAAAGAAATAGAAAAGTGCTTTTTTTTATCCATTACTCATAATACATATACAACAATATTGTAGTGCCTGTACAAAACTGGGTAAGAATTGACCATGTGTGCCATACTTCCATTGTTTTTTAATACCTTTAAAACGCTCAACAGCAAGCTTCAAAAACTCCATAAAGTATGTAAGATCTTAGCCAATTGAAAATTCTGAATGCACCTAAGCATGACCGTCTGCTTAACCACTCTTCTGTCCGTCTGCGCAAAAGCGTAATATGCGTGGAAACATTTTCCCGTTTTTGCAAAACAACTTGAAAATGATCCAAACCGGGCAAAGGACACGCCTACAATGCCCACTCGGCTATGTAACAAGAAGAGCGAAAACTTTCAGTTTTCCTCTCCCTTGCTCGTTGTTCACAACACTGCAACAGGTACACGATATAAGTTTCCACAAATCTTTTATAAAAAAGTAGCATAACGTTGATGGGTATAAAAAATTCGATCATTGCCGAATATAATTTTCTTATTTGTTACTACTTACTTTTGTTAACTCTCCCACTGTTTAATTAACATTCACAGGCATCCAAAGCTTGTAATCAATCTTCTGGCAATAACTCTAGAGTTAACTGACTACCTTTACATCTCTGCCTCCTAATAAAGAAGACCTGCAGCATCACGTTTTGCTGAAAATCGTCCTAACTATTGCTATCAACTGTGAACCCAAGAGAACAACTTATATTAAAAAATAATCACCTTACCTGATATACACATCCTGTTATTAACAGGCCTAATGCCTTCACCTAAACAAATAAAAAAAATAAATAAATAAGAAAATTAAGCTCGGTTGAGATCGAATCTTTTACACCCATTTACTGGAAAAAAAAAACAGTAGAAGTAAAAAAACAAAATTCTCATGCTCTGTAATATGGAGGGGGCGCAGCTGATTTTTTCTACTTTCAACGTAAAAGTTTTTGGCATATGGGGGTTGTAGACGTCGCCTTTGAAAAGTTTAGGTCAAATCTAAATTCTTGTGCAAATTTGAAGTCGATAGCTTCATTTTTGTGGCCAGGAGAATGTTTACAACAAACATTACACAGACGGACAGATGGACACGCAGAGGACTACATTTTCATGCACGTATGTAAGCGAGTGTACGCGGCTGATTTATTTCTATCTTTCAAATAAAAGTTTTCGTTGCATAAGCGTATGGCCGTTGGAGATATGTCTTCGGAAAAGTTAAGGTCACTGCGAAATTCTTTCGCAAAAGTTGTAGTTGAGATCTTCATTTTCGCCAACGGCAGAATGTTTTCAGCAAATGCTACGCAGTTGCGCAGGCAGGCAAATGAACAGACAGACATGTTTAGCTCAATTTAGAATTTGATATGCTGATCAAGAATATGTACACTTTGTGGGGTCTCTGAAAGCTTGTTCTGAGTGTTTCACGAAATGTTACTATCCTTCGGTGATGGATACAAAAAAAAAAGGAAAATAGCTGAATTTTCATTTTGTGTGGGCGTAGGTGATGCTTCCTACCATTGCAGAACAAAAATGGAAAATTACATCTGTTGTCGTCACTGAATAACGGAGAAAAACTTTTGACTGGTTTGGATTCTTTTCAAATTCTTTTACAAATTTGTACGCGATGTATTTGTTTTTGCAAACGAGAGAATGTATACCACAGATACGGAGTAGTCAAAAATTTACCTCCAACCAAAAGCTCCTACTTCCCGATCCATGCTTCTTTTCTATTCATATATTTATTTACTTATTTTATTGATTATTGTCCCAAAATAATTGTTGAGTTGAGTTTCTTTATAATGGAGTCGCGGCCTTTTCCGCGTTTGTGAGGTTCCTTTTGTAGCCTGCTCTTTTCAAATGTTTCCAAACTGCGATTGCTGTTTAGTGCCTGCACTATTCTTTCTAGCTTGCGTGCCGGTCTTGCTCCACCAATTGTAAAATTTCATCGTCTTTTCGATCAGAGCAAGGTATATCTTTGAAGTCGAACCCTTTCTTCGTTCGTTCCAGCATTCTTAACGTACACTTTACAAATTGTTTTTTTTTTTTTTGCAGCGTTTTTACATTCTTTATAGCGAAAAAGCATCACATAGCGTATTTCTTCAGATATTTCACTTACTTTTAAATCAATATAATTTTTTACATGGGCAAAGAATTAGGAAACTATCTGCACAAAAAATGTCGGCGGAAATGTCACCTTTTAAGCACCTGTTCGTTTGAGATAACCAAGTGAGTGTTGCCCGATATGTATACATTAACACCAACCCGTCAAAAAAACCCGCGAAAACTTTTTATATGAAATGTCACCTGTTAAGCACATGTTCGTTTGAGAATATCAGGTGAGTGTTGCCCGGTACATAGGCATTAAGACAATTCTGCCAAAAAAAAAAAAAACCGCGAAAACTTTTTATATGAAATGTCACCTGTTAAGCACATGCTCGTTTGAGACAATCAGATGAGCGTTGCTCGACATATAGGCATTTACACAATCACGCCAAAATTACCGCGAAGACTTTTTATATGACCTAATAGATGTGACGAGTAATGAAATGTTTTATATCAAACCAATTAAAATTTCACCTAGTTTGTCTCACAAATTATTCGCTGGTACATGGCTCGGCATTAAAAGCGTAATAAAATTTTTTGAAGATATAACGTTCCCAATACAAAAAGGATAATAGTCATTAGATCTGCAGTTGAAATGACTTTTTGTCTACTACGAATACATTGTTTTTTTTATATATTGCTTTGAGGCGACAATCGCACAGAAGGCGTAGATAGTTGCTCTAGGAAGTAGTAGAGGGCTTTGACAGCGCTTACATTGAAGACTATCCTAGAATCATCTTTTTAGAGCCGTCAGTGACATTGAATTCGTAGAAACTTCACGAGAGGGTTGCTTTTTATTCTATTTAACTTTTTTTTTTTGTAATACAATCTGCAGACATTTAATGAACATTTCAGATTATTACAAACGTAATGACTAAACTAATATCCGAACTTTGCAAGACTGTTACTGACGCGAACAGGTAGACGTAGAAATGTAATTTCAGTGAATTTAAACATTTTTTTCATTTTCGTTCACGATCATGTCAGTAAATGTGAAATGATTCGATCTGCTTCGCAAATGCGTAATTCTTTATGATTTTATTGCCATGTGTAACGATGTAAATAATTATTTTGATTGTTTTTGTCTTTCTTTGTTCACATTTCAATTCTTTCTCTTTCAATTCTCTTCTCATGACATAACTTTCCTTATATGAGTTTCCACATACGAGTTGTGTATAAGTGCATAAGTACAAAAAATACAATACCTACTCCGAACCAATTATGATGAATGATACCTTAGGCAGAGGTAGACGCACACGACGCGACTACAACTTTCTTTTACGGTTGCGTAAAGTTAAAATGCAAGCGAAATTTTTTGTAATTTCAGGGCTTATAGAGATAACGTTAATAAGATCGCTGACGGAGGGGCGCTTAACGCGTACAATTGTACTAAATATTAGCTAAAGTGGAAAATATTAATCTTCCTGGAAATGATTCATTGATTTTATATGCTTCCCAAAAAATTAAGCTTAATATTATTTAGACAACTTATAATCAGTTCACATATTCTTTATTAAAAATTGTTACGCATAATCGATAAACTGCTACACGTGCAGTGATAAGCAACAGCACTGATGGTTGGTTGATAGTAAAAAGCTGATTACTACGCCGTAGTGAACTTTGCAGGAAAACTTGTTTACTGTTATATTGTGGTCGATGTTAATGTGTACCACCAATGAAGAAGTGCAGAAAAAAAGAAATTTCACTTGTGTAATTCACACGCACCACAAGACCAGTATGCTATGTAAACGTTTATTAAGTGAACGGCATGATTTAATAAAAAATATCACAACAATTGACAATTCCCCGACAGGGAATAAAAAGATTTAGTTAAAGGAAAAACAAAAAAAAACTGTTTTTTTTTTTGTTTCTTTTGAAAAAAGTCTCCTATAGTTTACCATATCTAAATGTTTTAATTTTTCTTTGTTTGTATTAAACCTTAAAAACTAATATGAAACTTATATCCGGTTTCGTGGGGAATTTTAGATACCCCAACTAGAGTAAAGATGAAATTTTTCATTATCAAATATCTAAATTGTGCCAATGTGAGTGAGTGACGTTAGCTTGTAAGAATTAATCTTATGGGCTCAGAGTTAATGAGAGGGATTAAAGTGAAAATATATGTAATAGATTTTTTAACCCCTTCTCGCTCTTTTTATAATATGATGTAGATGCTGGGAGGATGGATGGACCTGAATTAGGATTAATTTTGTAAGTAAAAAATGGTTGCGAGGAATGTATTAAGATTTAGGTCTTCATCACTTTTCTGATGTGTCGCCATCTTCACGATCGATGGATAGACGGATGGACGGCTATCTCTGGCTTCTCATAAGGTTTACGAATTAGCGCACCTTAACCTTGCGTTGGGGAATGCTTCTAACTGCAACAACGGAACAAATCCAATCATATCTTACAACGGTCGCTACAAACTGATCAGAATTATCCCTTTTTTATTCATTTAGTCGTTAAAAAAATTCTAAGACTAAACTCTTAAAAGCACTATCATCTAAGACTTTTATTAAAAACTCTAGCGCAGTTGAGATTTGAACCCACGATCGTTGACTTGCTAGTCGAGATTCCTCGCCTTCGGCTACTCGAGCGGATAACTTTCAAATAAACTTAAAACTTCATTTAAAATGTCACCGAAAATTTATAAAATGCATCCGCAAGCTTTTGAATAATTGGTGTTTGCAAAAATTGCGATCAGCAGCTAAAAATGATAGAGAAATGGGTAATACTAGTGTACATAACGGTTGAATTCGATGGTTTTGACTTTCCTCTACTTAAAGTAACTGCTTTCCATTTAATGTCATTCAATTATGCAGTGTATGAGGACGCTAATCATCGAGCGCTTCTTCTTCCTTCAAATTCATTACTTTTGTTGTTGTTGTTGAAGAAATATGCTGTCGAACCCCACTAAATACGCTCCGCGGCTTATGGCAATAGTGCTCCATCATAAACTAGCTGCTGATTCAATTGACTGAAAATGCCATTATTTGGGCACTTTTTCCAAGAGTTGTCCAGGACATACTGTTGCAGGTCGAGACGAAAGTTCTGTCAAACTCTGCATACTCCGGTGGTGCCTACTCCTGATTAGCACTTGTTCAAATCGATGCAGAATGGCTTGGATGGCACGCAGATCCGCAAACTTAAAGAAGTGTGAAAATGAGTCGGTGCCAAACCAATTTCATTTGTTTCGACATGATAACGCCATGTTGCCAAAAATATTGTAGAAAATAATTTGCTTAATATATATATTGTACCAATTTTTCATAATAAATGCATTTTTCAACTGAAAAAGTCATCAAAATTTTTGCAAAACCGTAATATTTTTGGAAAATTGTTGTTACGAAGATCTGGCAAATATTTGTCGAACAGCCAAGTAAAGGGCAACATTCATCAATATGATGATACTAAGTCTAGTATAGGGATTTGGTTCGACCTTTTCTTTTAAATATCTCGTTTCGTCCGGCAGCTTAGTTACATGTCGTACAGTCGGTAGCGAGAGTCAAAAGTCCTAAGAGGTCTCCCAGGCTACTGTCGATATCTGAAATCGATAAATTCATATTTTCGTCAATAACCTCGGATATATCTGCAATATTGTCTTCAGTCTCTTCACTTGGAAGCCTTACTGTCAACGAAATATTCAAAGACACATATAACGAAATTTTGGTACTATGTTTGCTGTTATTTGCCTATCGAACCGATCTGAAGCAGCGCTTTGTCATGTAACGTTACCATGAACGAAGACCAATTTTTATGCACTTCAATCTCCTCCAATGGTCAATAAGTTAACAACCGTGCACGAGGCGATTTTTATAATCATTAAATAAACAATTTTTTTTAAAAACGAGATAATCTAGTTCCTCTATAACAGAGCTGGGCAAATGCTAGCCCAAAAGACGTTCAGAGGAAATATCTGGTTGATCTCTATAAGCCGATATGTTAAACAAAGCAACTATGAAAACAAAAATTAATCATCAAAGAGCTTATGATCTTAGATCGAATTATCAGGACGTGAGATCTACGCGAACGATCTGAGGTGCTGATCTACATTATAAATATTTTTCCTTTCATATACGGCTTGTGCACTGTCAGTAAAAATACTTTGAAATTTTCGACTTTTATTCATCGGTGGGTCACACCCCGGCCGGCAATATTGGATTTGTTCACAAGTTTCAGATTTTTAGGTTAAAACTAAGAGCTGACATTGTGATTCTGATGTGGGCAAGCAAAGTCGGGCGTTAATAATAACCGTGAAATGACTAATTCCAAAAGGGCTAAGAACACATTGGGAGAACAAAACTGTGGGTAATTTTCTCCAATTGATTTGCTAAGGCATATATAAATACCTTATAGCGAAAAAAAAATTTTTTTCTTTAGAACACATTTTCGAGCTCGCCCGTCTTTGAAAATATTGATTTAAAATCCTCGCGATCATTTAAAAAAAAAAAAGAAGAAGATCGTTTTTCCCAAAAAAAGAACGCAATAAAAGCCATGAAAGCAAGCTAATCAAAAAAAATCCGATGTGTTTCACTAGAAAACGTTATTATGAAACTGCAGCTGAAATTTGGAGTCAATCGGTTAATAATGGAGGTACGTTGAAAGTACGTTCAACGGGTCGGCTAGAAAAATGTAATTTCGCGAAAAATCCGACTAAAGTTTTAAGTTGCCATTGTTTTAAGGCGATGCACAAAATTTGATTCACCATAAAACCTTTCGTGACTGCTTAAGGGATCATTGAAAACAATAAAATAAAAAAATTCGCATTATTTTTTAACTAATTTGGAATATTTTTTGATCATAATCAGGATTTTTTATGATGGGGTTTATTCATTTTGTTTTTAACATCCAAAAGGAAGTTTCAGATATCCTACAAAATATGTATATTCTTGATCAGGGTGAAATTCTGAGCTGATTTAGCCATTTCTATCCGCCAGTCAGGTGTTTGTACGATATGGGTGTTGGTACGATATGGGTATCAAATAAAAGAACTTGGAGAGTAGAAAGCGAAAAGCATTGTGGTGAACAGGTGAGGTTCGACCCTTGCCGAATATAACTTTCTTACTTGTTCTTCATTAACATAACATTTTCAAATCCTTTTATGCTTCGAATATTTTTTATTTGGGTAAAATATTGGAAACCTTCAGCATTGATTGGTGTTTGTAGCATTACCCTTTTACCATTCTAAGAGATTAAAGCCCCTCTTTCAAATAAAACGATGAAAACAAGTCCTTGCAAATATGGTACACTTGAGATATGTAAAATACAAAGAGCTTTCTCAAGATTTCTCTACTCCTGAACGGAACGGTATAGGCAACAATACTTACATGTATATCAATATTTATCTAATCTGACATCATTTATCTGTTTTAGTAGACGTTAGACTTCGTAGGCAAGAGAGCAATAAAGAAATTTAAATAGCAGTAGTAGTAGATATAATTGTATTTATATATCTTGCTAAACTTTGGTTCCCATCGTTCAATGCATTGTATTATCGTAAATTCTGTAATGATTACATTATTGTACTAACTAGAATACGGCCTAGTAATTCCGATAATGAAATTTAAAAATAACACTGCTTACTTACTTAAAAATTTTTTCTCAAGGAAATAAGGACAGACTGTTATTTTTTATTGTTATTAAAAATGGATAAAATTGCTTTCATTTTATTTAATTATTAAATAAACATAAGAAAAAAGATATTAATCTCACCTTGCAGCGAATATATTTACTCACTACATAAGATAAATATCATGTAGTGTGAAAAGTATTGAACCTTTCATTCGGATGATAACATTCGTCCTCTAAATATCAAATTATTTTGAATAGCAGCAGGTCTTGTCAATATCATTTAATAACTGGCGTTTGGAGCCGGTAACTGTGCGAACTGTGTTACGACTTAAAAATGGATAGAATATTTTGACGAAATTTGCCCACTCTCCACATAACGACCTATTCTGCAAAGTCGTTATACGGAAAAAAATTTCAATTTTCAATATTTAACGGCCAAAGTAGCTATGCAGTAGTTATTCGGCGTTGTAAATTGCTATGAAAACTTTGGACCGACGAAGACAACTTTTGAACGATCTCTCATATAAGAAATCTGAAGTTCATATGACAAAAAAGTACAAGGCACGGATGCCTTATGATTGAAATTATATCATAATAGTAATTGAACATAAAATACGTAATTGTACCAAATTTGGAAAATCTCGGCTTATTTTTTGGAGACTATCCTAATAAAAATTTTCACGAAAATTGATTCTTTGTGGAGCGGTAAAGTTTAAATTTTAATATGTTATGATGAAAATTGCCCCATAACAATAATTTCATACAAAAATGAACTCTACAAAATTTGGACCATCTACGCCTATTTTTGGAACCTGCACTGTATGAGGATTTTCACGAAAATTGATCTTTTGCAGAGAATTGAGGCATCTAATGGTCGGCCTTGCCCGACAACAATGTTCTTACTTATTTTTAATTAGGGTTATAGTTGGTACGTTGAGGCTACGTAAGTGCAATTTTCCGATGCCTGGACTTCTATAGATCGTCATCAAGAAAGCAAGTCGTTATATGGTAAGAAGATGTAATTTTTTAAAGGTACAGAGCTTTTAAAAATCGATCTTCGCCTGCCATGATAATTTCACACGTTTTAAACTATGAAAGTGTTAGTGTTTGAAATAGTGTACTATTTAAATAAATATTTGAAAAATGAAAAAATTAGTAATTTTGCGAATATTTTAAAATGTTGTTTCGCTTTCGAAGATGTCCTTTTCGTTAGTTTTTCACCTTCGTTATAGGAGCACAAGAGTAACTCATATAAAATTTTAATTTTTTATCTCAACCTTTTGGCCTTGAAAAAATTTAACAACAGACAGATAGACTGAGCAAATAATTGAAAACTTTCTTTTCACAAATTTTTTTATTTGATAAGCCAGGCGATAATTCGCCTATTTATTATTTCACGCGACTTTGGGTACAAAAAAAAAAGTTAGCAACCATTTAATAAAGCGGCAATAAAAATGCATGGTTGCTATATACAAGGCGTTAGGAATGTGGTTTCTCTTTAAAAGCTTCAATAATAAATAGTTGTTAAACGTTATCGGACTTCGGACGGCATGGTTACCGGCGCATATCGTCATCAAAGATTTCAATGTATATTTCGAACATCTTCTGTAGACCAGTGTTCGCCAGTTGTGGGCACCAAAAAAAAAAAAAAAAAAAAAAAACGATAATATATATTATATATATGTGTAAACTTATACCAATATTCTATACCTTGGATGTTTCAAAATTCGCATTATTAGAACTTGAATACTAAATACATATATATATTATCTTATCTTTAAACGGAATGAAGAGAAGCCAGAAAGGGATCGTAAATTTTTCAAAACTAAGCAACTGACTTACTGCCAGTGTTACGTCAATACATTAAAATTAAACAAACAAAAATGCTGCATTTGACTTGGCATGACATCACATCGATTGCATAGCCATTGTTTGTTTGCTACATGCTGGCGTGTCAATCGATCGTATCGGTCAGTTATTGGTCTAGAGATCAAATGCACGCACATTGCTCATAAATATTTCAAATCAAAAGGGACAACCTGACAATCTTTGTATAAAACGTTATAAATTAGTGAGCAACTTACTCGCTACCGCTGCTAACATTTTAGAATTCATTTCTGGCCATCAGTATGTCATGTGCCGAGTTTCATGTAAGAAATACTAACACTAGACGACGAAAGCACGAAATAGAAATGAACCATGCTAAGGGGAACTGATGAGTTTCATCGGCTCCATAGAACTTATAAGTAAAATAGCAAATCTAACTCATCCCCTCATTCTTCTTACCGTGTTCAAGAAGTAGAAAAAATCTATTCACCTTAAGGTGCGTACCAAATATTTGGCATTTGATTCGGGTATGAAAAAAAGAAAACACGAAATACCCTGTCAGCAATAAATGCCGGCTGGAAGTATTTTAAGTTTGGCCGAAACATATGAAATGTTAGATCGATATCTGCTATTGTTTTCAAGATAATGATAACAATATTTGGAAATTTTCCCAACTGTTGCAACCATGTTTGCCCGGTCAATTCATATCCGTTCTTAATGTGATTCAAAGCAAAGATATGTGCATCAGCTTTTAAAGCTTTATCTGAAATTTTTTTATCTCTATTGCTTTTAACAATGGATGACGACTAATACGGGGAATAGATAAGCAGGGAAATGGGCAAATAGTCTTAGAATTCCACACGAATAAAGAATGTTCATAGTTTATGCTACTTAAAGGCACGTGTATGACTTTTAAATGCAATAAGACATATACACCGGTATATTTTGACGCAGAAGGGCACATGGATAAGTGAACCAAACTGCATTTGATAAGTTTTCAGCGAAGTCTAATATGTTGAAAAATATTAGAGTCATCTCTTTCCTGAAAGAGAAGTCACTGGCCTTAAAAAGTTCACATTATACGAAGGGGGGATTATTGTTAGAAATGCGATTTATTAGGTTAGGACTTGTCTTAAGAAACGGTGGCATTCAATCTATGCAAACTTAATGATAAATGTGATGTTGCAAACTCTTTTAAGGATATCCAGACTTTCGGACCCAGCGAACATTTTTACTCTCATTTCTCTGCGACTATTTTACCAAGCTCAGCCATCAATTTCGTTCGGGAGTGACCGAAGGATCTTCGGTTTCGATCACCAATAACTAAGTTTGCTCTGTAGCTGTCGGAATGGGAGTCGCTGCAGTCATTGGTACTAGATCTATCGGTACTATGAGCAACACCGAGAATTTATTTATAGAGCTGCTAGACTATAAAATCTCTGCCTTTCAGCCAGCATATAAAACGTCCTTATAATTGTTCCTTGCCTTTAGAAGTTTTCTGACTATTTCACCGATTTTGGAATCAAACCGTGTTAAGGCGATTAATAACCGACATGGCATAGAACTGCAGCTTCTCTGACTTTAACGCAACTTGAACTCTTCTCCCCTAACGCCAGCAGCTTTTTGATCTTTCGCTCGTCTACTTACTCTTTATTTTCTTCTCTTTTGGATCATTCTCTCGTGTCTCGATCATCATTTCTTCTACTATGATTTCTATCACCATGGAATAATGATTGGCTTCTATCCCTGCAGCAGTCTTATTTTAAATATTATAAATACACCTGTAATGGGTTTGAGATTTAATTGGTGGGTAAATAAAATTCGTTTTGAGGCATTTTCTATGATTTTCTTACCCGTTTCTTTACACGTTTTCTTATCTCACTAATTACGATAATTGTTCTGTAGAAATTATTGTGCATATATATATATATGTATATATACATACATATATATTTCATATATCAATGCGTGCATATATTGATTGTAAAATATAAACTTTATACGTATGACCGTCAAGAATTTCAGATACTTAAGTCTTTGATTGCTAAACACTCTCACATATCAATAACCCCGGCGATTAACAAAATATTGTTTTTATTGGAACCATTCACTCACTAGATTGTTTATTTTCAATCAAGTTGACAATATATATATAAATCGTTTCACCAAAATTTTCAGTTCTTTTTCAAACAGTTGATCGGCATCGATCAACGAATATAGACAGAGTTTATCAGAGTTTCGTTTAAACAATTAATTATAATTTTTACAAAAACTAATCATAATAATCATAATAATAATAATAATTATAATAATAAAACAATAACAATAGTATTAATTAACTCGTTAAGGTAAAGGATAATTTAAATAATGAGAGCAAAAAGTGATTTAAAAGAAAATCTAAACTATAGTTAAAAACCCAATTTCGGGATAATCAAAACATGAACTTGGAAAATTTTGCACGTGTCCATATAAAGATCAGGATCACTTAAGAGTGCCTTTACTCGCGATGCAATATAATTTTTTTAAATCAACTTAAGTTAAAAAGTAGTGAACAAAATATTAACAAAATATTTTCCGCATAAATGGATCTACGTATCATTGTCCTGCTTATGCTCTAATATTTTAGTGAACAATTTTTGGAGCTAACTGCACTTAATCTTAAAGTAAAATCAGCCGGGCGTCAAACAATACTTACTTACCTTCCAGTTTTAATAACGGAACTTTCCGAATTCCGTATATTTGACATGGCATTCCATTCCATGGACACATTGGCATCGGCCTTTGTCGCTTCGAACACCTACGTACCACATATTTACTCTAGATGCCCAGTATTAAGTAACTAAATAATTTACTTTATAAAAAGTAAATTCAATTAATACATTACTTCAAAGGCCGATGCAATGCGTAATTAACGATCGCAATTACTTTTCTTTAATCTTTTAATCTTTTTTTTTTCGTAGTTTCTTTAACTATATGCTATATTTCCCATTCGGTTCGTTACACCCAGATATAAACTATCGATATAGCATAATTTTACCATTTCGATTGTAAGGCGCAGTAAAAGTATTGTACCGAATAGTGTAGACTGAGCATTATTTCAATTATTCGAGCGTTCCTGAATTCACGCATCGTCCGCTTTTCGAACTCAGAAAAGTCATCGAAATCTACACTAAAAGTAAAAAAAAACAAAGTAAAACGTGCTCTTTTATCCCTAGATTCGAAAATAGTCATGTTCTCCAGGCAAATAATTCCATGATAGGGGGAAAAAAGCCTTAATCGACCAATGTAAAGACTTGGCGAATCAATATTTTTTCCACGAACGACTTCAAATTAATAAGAATTCCCTGTCGCTGTTATGCGTACAAACACATCTTCAACTTTCTTATTAGCTATAGATCAGTTCAATAGTCGTGATTATACCCTAATCATTTGTTGCACCGGGCATATCAATTTGGAGCGGATGTACACAACACCCAGAAGAAGTTGAAAAAGAGCGATTCCCATTTCCAAATCGACCTAAAATTGTCCGTCCATCCGTCGGGCCAAGGTCCGTCTATGTCTCAAATTTTCATGTATTTCGATGAAATTTAACCAACCAACACTCTTTCTTCCAACGATGAACACTATTGAAAATGGTTCGGATGGGACAACTGGTGTGAGTATTTAATAGAGATTAGAGAGAGATAAGACAGATTGTCCGTCTGTCCGTCGGTCCGTGATATGTCTATGTCGCAAATTTTTGAGCTAGTTTGCGGAAATTTAACCAACCAACTTTCTTTCTTCCAAAGACGAAGACATTGAAAATGGTTCGGATGGGACAACTTCTTCGAGCACTTTTCATATGACGCTTTATAAAAAAGTCTTTGTATGAATAGATGTATTTAAGAAAATGATATGAATATTTAATTGAGATTATAGAGAAATAAGAAAGATTGTCCGTCTGTCCTTCTGTCCGGAGTCTGTCTATGTCTCAAATTTTCATTTATTTTAATGAAATTTAGCCAACCATTCGGATGGGACAACTTTTTCGAGCACTTTCCTTATTAAAAAGTCCTTGCTTGAATAGATTTATTAACCAAAATTGTTTAGGGTATTTAATAGTTGGCTATGGCCGTTTATTTATTTTAAAAAAACGACCACTTCTTGGACAATATTTGTGACACGTTAAAGATATGAAAAATTAATTCCGCGATGGTTGTAATAAATTATCAGTGAGATTACAATTCGAATTTTATTTATTGCCTTAAGTAGTTATTGACCAATCAAGCAAAGATGCCATTCCCGTGATCATAGCTTTTTTTTTATTTATTTATTTTTTTTTATTTGTATTGTTGCAATGTTTTCTAAGCTTGATAAGACTAATCTTATCGTCGCAAATTGCAAACAAATTGTTTATTATGAATTAAGGATTAAACGTACGTTTTGCGTGCAATTCATTCAAAAAGATAAAATAACTATAATTATAAATCAATTGGAATATACCCTCTTATCGATACGCATTTGGAGATAATGTTTCATAATAATATTTGTTCTTTTTTTTTTATTTTTTATTTTGCCATCTTGGCAGATGTCTTTAAAGGATACTAAAGAGAAGTCGACTTCGGTTTTCACAATAACCGATTTTCATTCGAGGTAAGTTCGAAAGAATTCAAATATATTTTAAAAGCTTAAGTCATTTTTAAACAACGTTGCAGAACTAATCTCACAGAGAAAGGTAAACTTAGTGACGAATATGATCCGTTCGCTCATCGTGATCAGGAAACGGGCACATCAACGAGTGGTGCTTTAGCGCATTTATTGAAAAGTTCTTTAGGTACCGGTATCTTGGCCATGCCAATGGCTTTTCTTAATGCCGGTCTAGTATTCGGCATGATTGGTACTTTAGTAGTGGGATTTCTTTGCACATATTGCGTCCACATGTTGGTAAGCTATACGATTAGTGTTTATTTATATTTTGAAATGGTTTTTTAACTATGAAAATTCAGGTTCATTGAGACATTCTCATGCACTTAAATTTGAAGTGACGTATTGCTTACGAAGAATTTATCAACTACTTCAAGGTTCTCTACTTAAAACTTATTTATATTTATAAAGCGATTAAATTATTGTTAAAAAACCATAACAAAAAAAAAAAAAAAATAACGAAAACAAAAGATGATCTGTAATCGATTTTTATGCTTCGGTTCTAGGTGAAAACTTCACAAGATATGTGCCGTGAACTTCGAGTACCTGCTTTAGGTTTTGCGGAAACTGCTGAAAAAGTCTTCGAACACGGTCCCATAGGTCTGAGGAAATATTCAAAATTTACCAGGTATATTAAGTTATCAGATCTTTATTGTCATCACTCTACATTTGTGGACTTAACCGTAGAAACGAACCTCCGTCACATAAAGTTCTAAATTCTCTTCACCTATTAGGAGATCAATTATTCTTTATAGTTGACATTAGAATCTAATTGACACTATCTTCACGCCACGTTCAATAGTTCGTAGACTATTTATACGATTGATGATTTTTTAAGCTCACGTGCTTGTTATTAATACTTTTAAGATCACAAACATTATAAATATACATCGACCAGAATTACCTATGATCACTGTTTGCTTACCGTTAAAATTCTAACGGAAAACAGGATATGCAAAAATCTTCATTGACAACTAAAATTTTTTACTCTAATGGTGTTTAGGTTTAGGGGCTTTCACTCGAAGCTGTCATTTTCATGAAAATCCGCATATTGGAGGGTTAGATTTTCCCTCGCGCGTCCAAAAATAAACCTACCTTTTCACCATTTAAAGCTTCAGTTTCTATTGGCACGGTCCAAAGTTTCCACACCAATTTGGAATGCCGAAATACAGCTACTTAGCCACTTTTGCCAGAAAATTTTGAAAATTGCAATTTTTTTCAGAATAGGGGAGCGATCCAAAACAAGTGTACCTATCCGAACCCTTTTTAATAGCGCTCATCTTTGGGCCAAAGTGCGTCAGTGTACCGAATTTCATCAACCAATGTCTAAAAAATTTGCGACTTGCAGCTTGAAAACAAAAATATATGGACAGAAGTCAGACGGACATACGGACAGACAAGCCTATAATAAAATTTGGGCCTTCCTTAAGCTCTTCTTGGTGTTACATACGTCTGCACCAACTTAATATACTCTGTCCTACAAGTGAACAAGCCTAACATTAACGGGAAACTTTATATATCTGCGATCAAAGGTGGCCAGGTGTTCAAAATTCGTTTAAAGTGAATGTAGCTTTCCTGCATTGTATTTATTTGTTACTCATTTTTTTGTTTTGCTTTGTTTTTTTTTTTTTTCTTTTTACAGACAATTTGTGGACGGTTCTTTGATGGCTACTTATTATGCTGCTGCTTGTGTATATATCGTGTTTATAGCGACTTCATTTCGTGATGTCATCAATTGTGATTTAGATATCAACTGGCATGTGCGAATTTATATCGCGTTAACTTTGATACCGTGCTTATTTATCGGACAAATACGTGAACTGAAATGGCTGGTACCATTTTCGGCAATGGCCAATGTATTCATCATTGTCACCTTTGCCATAACACTGTATTACATGTTTAACGAGCCATTGGTATTTGAAGATAAGCCATACATAGCCAAAGCAACGCAATTGCCATTGTTCTTTGCCACCGTGATATTTGCCATGGAAGGTATTGGTGTAGTCATGCCCGTAGAGAATTCGATGAAGAAACCTCAGCATTTTCTGGGTTGTCCAGGTGTTTTAAATACCTCCATGTTAACTGTGGTCACATTGTACGCAATTATTGGCTTCTTCGGTTACATACGTTTCGGATCTGAAGTACGCGGCAGTATAACTTTAAATCTACCGTACGGTGCACCGTAAGTAAATTTTGTGAAAAATAATATATAAATTGATTTTACGTAATCTATCTCTTCTACGCGCATAGAAGTGCATTCAGATTTTTGGTTAGGATGAGATTTTCGACCGATTTAGTCACTTCACTTTAGTCCATCCTTCTATCGGTCGTAACTTTCATAATAACAATTACATGAGCTTAAAATGCCTCTGAATTCTCGATCATTTTTCGAGCGAGATACATTTACTTATTTGTTTGAAAACTGACAACATTTTGAAAATATCAAAAAGTTTGAAAGAAATTTTTCTGAACAGCCCCCAACCATAGGAGAGATCCGCAATTCAGTTTCATTTTTGCAGGTAAAGAGTCAATTGTTTCGTATGGAAAATTCCATCAGTCCAACTTTCATAATCTCTGAGTAATGAGCAAAAACGGAATAATCTTCAGTTTATGCTCCACTGCAGACCCCTGCCCTGACCAACTTTGCCCATTTTCAACACCAACTTGCGTGCAAATGCTTCCAATATTTCTACCAAATTTAAAGTCGATATCTTCATTTTCAAGAACAACACAGACGGACAAACATTTCTTAATCAGTCACAGACTTTATATATAAATTATAGGGTCTCTGAAGCTTCCTTTTGCAAGGAAAAAAAACGGATTTCCCCCCCGTCCGTCAGCGTTGGGTGTAAAAAGGATTTATTATTACTATTATTATAAACTTAGTCAGAGAATAAATTCTAAGACTAAAGTCTTAAAGCACTAGCATCTAAGGCTTTCGGCTTTATTAAAAACTCTACCGTACTTGAGATTTGAACCCACGACCATTGAGTTGGTAGTCGAGACTCTTGCCTACTCGGCCACTCAGGCGGATAAAAAAAAAAAAAAAAAAAAAAGGATTAAAAAAGGATTAAAAAAGGATTTAAAACTTAAATTAAATTTTCTACATAAACTTAAAACTCAGTTCCAAGTTCAGGTCATGACTGATACGAATCCGCTTAGGATGCTCCATGAATACTGTGTTCGAAATATGTAGTGTATGCAGTATAACGAGGTACGCGTATCTTCATGGCCAGAAATCATAAAACTTTTAATTTTTCAAGTTTCACCTAAAATCATTTAACCTGAGATAGCTTTTACTTCTTCTGAAGCTCACACTCTTAAAGCAATTTTCACCGATTGATGTAATAAGAGCAAATGCGAAACAAGAACTCGAACCGATAAATAAATAAGTTGGGAGGACTTCATGTCTAAGGCTTGAAGCTTTGCATTTTTTTCGCCCTTTTTTTTGCAGAATTCAAAACCTTACCTTACTAACTAGTACCTGTTTTTCATTTACTTTAAATATTGTGCGGGTTTTTTTTTTTTTTTAGTTTGGCAGATGCTGCCAAGTTATTAATGGCTTTGGCGATACTCTTCACTTATGGCTTGCAATTCTATATACCGAACGATATTTTGTGGAGTAAAATCAAGCATAAATTTGATCCGAAAAATCATAATATCTCACAAATATTACTAAGAACAGGTATTATACTGATAAGTGGTGGTGTTGCGGCAGCCATACCGAATCTGGAACCATTTATTAGCTTGGTGGGTGCAGTGTTCTTTTCATTGCTGGGTAAATGACTTTCAAATTTTCACATTTATTTCGGAAACTTATTACTGTTATTGTTATTTTCTTCAATTCATTCAGGTATTTTTGTGCCGAGCTTAACCGAGACGGTTCATTTGTGGCCAAACAATTTAGGTTTTTGTAAATGGAAATTGATTAAAAACATAATTTTATGTATATTATCTATTCTCGCTTTAATTACCGGTGCTGCTGTTAGCATAATTGAAATAATTAATATGAACAATGATCTCCCAGAAGCCAGTGCGCAGTGTAAAGCGGTGTAGTTTATAGTAAAAAAATTAAGCATATTTTGCAAAATTTCATTTATCCATTAATCATTAATTAATATTAAGTTTATGCTGTTATGGTAGGAATCAAGCTGGGCTTGCCTTTAAGCAATAACCTTTTTAACTTAAGTATCATTTTTATTTATTTGTTTGGTGCTACATATATTAAATATTTTTTTATTACTAGATGATGTGCATTGCGTTCTTTGTATGCATTCACTTTTTATATATATAAATATATATATATATATATATACACACAGATACATTAAATATATATTGCGAAGCATTGATATTATTTTTAATTTCATTAATTAATTAATTAGTTTATATAAGTTAATTATTTAATAATTTATTATTTAAGTATCGCCTTAAGATCGAAACATGTAATGACATCAAGATTAATTTAGAATATAATCTAATAAAATTTCAAATTAAAAAGACATATATTATATATTAAAATTTGAAAGATGATCTTGAAATTTCTGAGCTATAAATTCTAAGATATGATCAGTTGAATCTCGGATCTGTTTAATTTGGTTTATCTTAACTCGTAGATCAGGCGTTCAGATGTAATGTAACAAGGAGAATTTAGATCGCTCTAAACTGAACGATCTTCTTCTTGCTTTCCCGTTCGTAACGCAAACGAAATTAATTTTATTCACTTGTACAAGTTTTGTGCCATTTCTAATCCAAGAGATAACTAGCATCGGACAATATTGTGATTTCTTGATACCTCAATATACGTAAACTTGCTTATATCAACTTTTGTGGAAACAAAAAAATATTTCCAAAAAACGTAAAGTGCGATTAACGATTTTTAAAAGGATTAAATTGAGATTTTTTGTGAATATGATCCACAAAGTAATCCGAAGCGCATAATAATGCCATGATGTATGCTATGGAAAGTATTAAGATCGAATCCAATGCCGAAAAGTCATGGCGTCCACATTAAAGGGCGCACACTTTGTCATGCTCCAATCACCGGAAAAGGCAATCAAAAAATTAGCCTTCAGTTTGACCGCGACCGCGAAGCTTAGAAATAGTAAACTCGTGAAAATATATAGACAAACGCATGGAATCGATATCATATTCAAAGCAACACTGGCGCGCTTGATAAGCCTGCAGTCGGAACTCATCACAAATAGTCATTCGTCAGCGATTCTCAAAGGCCTCTATCTACACTGTGGACAGACAGACAGACAAACTTAAATCGATTCAGAAAGATTGGGTTTATTTCAAGTTCGTTCGGGTGTTGTAAACATCTTCACAAACACTGCACTAGAAAGAGGCAGAAGAATAAAAAACAAGAATTATCCAATTTGACAACGGCATGCACAGCTTTGCGCTAAGTAATTGCTCAGGCTAAGTAAAAGATCAAAATGGTTCATCGTGAGATTTCAGGACTTTTCAAGCCGCGAGAACTTTTGTATCAAAACAATCATGTTCTTCTCTCATGTTCTTGAGACAGGCACATGTCCGTTTTGATATATATTCTTTAATTTTGGTTTTCTTATTTTGACATTTTTACAATATTTGTTCCAATACCTTGCAATTCAAGAACAATTTTTATTTTTTTTATATTAACAACCAAAAAAATTTGGTTTATCTTTATTGATTGCGTGAAGAATTTCACAAACGGTTAGTTAGCTATATATAGGCAGAAAAAAAGTACAACATTTTTTGTACATCATGATCCGTCCATCTGTCCTTGTGGGAATTCCTCATAACATTCTTTCATTATGAACGCTTACTTGTCACTATTATGTATTTTAGAATGTATGTATGTCAAGTTATCGCTAATGTTGTATTACACTTACTCGTGATCGCCAAATTTTTGCGGCGATAGTAGATTAGTTCTGGGAAAAATCTACAAATTAAACAAATTTTCTGATGACAATTTTCAAAAATATTTTGTTTTATGAATTGCTTTTTAAAATCCTGAAGAAGAGTTTAGCACTGCTTAGTTATCTTATTTAGTTATCTAAGAAAAAGTCTTATGCAATGGATGGCGAGAGCGTGTCTTTAAACGAAAGTTCATTTGCAAAATATTTTTACAAATCTGATGGCAGCAGAAGCTGTAAGTCTTTTGAGAGGTTTATTAAGATTCAATATAAAAATCTCTAGGAAGATGCGATCAAAGTTTTTTGATAAATGCAAATTCGTGATAAAATTAACTAAAGCAAAATGATCAATGATCAACCTTTGACTAAAATAAATAGTTGAGTGAAACTAAAAAAAATTTACCACATGTCCGATTCGAAAAGAATGAATAAATTAATATTTCTCACATTTATTAAGTATGTATTTTTTTCTTTGAAGAGAAGTGAAAATATTGAGACAGAAATAAACTTAATGGCCTAAAGTCTAATCAAATGTTTGATGAAAGGAAAACGATATGTGCTTAAGAAATATGTTTTTTTTTTTTTTTAAGTAAAAAGTAAATACATAATATATGAATAATGAATGATTTTTTTAATATTAAGATTTTACGTAAAGTACACACAAATAAGTAATGCCTCATTTCTTCGGTTGCTGTTCGGATGTTTCATATAGCTGCTTAATAGGGACCATTTGGCGCAGACCAAATTCATGGCCATTTTTCAAAAAAAAAAAATCAACCTTATTTTTATATACTGAATTTTCAACTTTTTCAAGCGTTTCAATTAATTAAATTTATATAAAAACTAAACGTGTACTCAAAGATTGGGTCATGTTTGTCAACTTAATATTTAAAGGTAAGCATTTAGGATTAATCATTTTAATCAAGTTTCTTATTTTTTCTTTTTCTTAGCATTCTTTTCATTTGTAAGCATATCAGTTTTTCGTTTCTGATTAGCTTTAGTTTGTTGGGTTGTAGCCTGTGCCCCGGAATTTTTAGCAGCCTTCTTTTTCTTCTCCTGCCGTTCTTTTTCCTCCAATTCGAGATTCTCTCGTTCAATTAGCGTAATCAACGTGTTACAGCGTCGTTGCAATTCTAAAGCGGTACGCGACTTTATAAACCAATCGAACCGAAATTGTGGAGATGCTCTATCAAAATATATAAGTAAAGTTTTACTTTTCACGGTGATTCAGCTGCTAAACATAATTAATTAATTATAATAATTTGAGCATCAATTTATATAATGCTTGAATGCCAAATTGAAGAATTATTTACTCAGCCTTTAAGAAGCCTTTCTTTAGCTAATAAATGTATATTTGCACTCACCTTATAGCGGCACGTAGCTCCTCGTAAACATTTTCCTTATCAAAACCTAGCTTGTGCAGCATGCATACCAAAAATCGATCTTCAATTTCGGTGTAATTTTTGCCCTTATTATTTCCATATTGTAGACGCAACTGATGGAATGGTGCTCGATAACGTGACATCTGCATTTTTCAAAAAGAAATATTTAAAATACACTTATTTTATATTTAAAAATTTCCGACCTTTTGATCTAATGCTTTTTTAATGGATAAGCGCCGTTGAATTTTAGCTTCACCACGCTCAATTTGCCCCATAATACGTTCAATGTCTTGCAATTCATGGCAACGTTCCCAGAAAACCGCATTATATTCGATAACTTCCTCAGGTGTCTTACCTTCAACATCCTTGGCTATGTTTTCAATATCGTCACGACCATATTTTTCGTTAGCCTTAATAAATTGATTAAAATCACGTTTAGTCCACGTAGTGAAACCCTGCGTAAGCAAAGCCTCTTTTTCGGTCATCTCCTCTTCAGTCAAAGGTTCAGCCTCATCAATTTTACGTTGCTCTTCCCTTTGCACTTTGGAAGCTTCCGAGCCTAACTCGGGATTTTTCGGTACTTTATAGCCCACGGTTTTACGAAAATAGTATATCTCTTGATCGAGTAGTTCAAATAAACGGGGCGGAAAGAATTGGAAGTCTTGGACAATTGGTTGTTTTGGCGGTCTTGGCGCTTTGGGAGCCTTGGGTTCTGAAACTCTTAAAGCTTCGCGAAAATAGGCATCAACGGCATAATTAGCCTTCCGTTCACGTTTAGGTGGCTCGATCCAATTGCCCAAAGCATTTAGCTTATGTTTTTCACGATAATCTTCGCCTTCAAATTGATACACCGAAGTGGAAGCACCAGCTTCACCATTTGTATCCATTGTGAATGTACGTAATGAGCTCTCTCCTAATGAGTCTAGTTTAGCCTTTTCCTCTGCAGTTTTAGCTTCTCCTCTCTCCAATATAGTGTCAATATCTTCATCAGTAAGCTCAGAATCCTTGGAGGCAAAAACATGATTCGCGCCGAAGCGTATGATATTTAACATTTCATCTTTATTCAACTGGTTTCCAGAATTGTTAACCAGGCGTCCTTGTTGTATAACCAGTTTATCTAAACGCAATTTTATCTCGGCCCTTTCGACTATTTTTTCTTCTACTGTGTTCTCCGTAATGAAGCGAAAAACACGCACTTGTTTCTTTTGACCAATGCGATGAGCGCGATCCATTGCCTGCAAGTCCATTTGGGGATTCCAATCAGAATCGTAGATGATGACCACATCGGCTGTGGCTAAATTTATACCTAAACCACCGGCACGAGTCGACAACATGAAAATGAATTTGGTACTATTGTCCATATTATAATCTTGAATTTGGCGATTTCGATCTTCATGGGGAGTCTGTCCGTCCAAACGACAATATTGATAATTACGCCACAAACAATAATCTTCTAATATATCCAACATTCTAGTCATTTGGGAAAATATTAAAACCCGCGAGCCTTGAGCCTGTAGTTTTGGCAACAATTTATCAAGAATAACCATTTTACCAGAATTATTAACCAAATGAGTATCGGTAGTGTAAGGTGGACCGGGCTCAGCCCCATCGAACAAATAAGGATGGTTGGTACATTTACGCAGCTGCATTAAAATATTTTGTAATCGCATCTTTTCCATCTTACCAGCTCCATTAACAATGTCGATATCTTTCATCAACACTTTAGTATACCATTCTCTCTGCATTTTCGAAAGTCCTACAAATATTTTAATTTCTTTTTTCGGTTTCAACCTCTTCTCGACTTCCGATTTCAAGCGTCTCAAGAGAAAAGGTTTCAAAACAGCATGTAAACGCTGAATTAAAGCATCATCACCTAAACACGTATTAGTGTTAAACCATGAATCGAAATCTTCAGAGGAATTAAAGACATCAGGCAATAAGAAATTCAGCAGAGCCCACAGCTCGTGCAAATTATTCTGCAAAGGCGTGCCCGTAATCAACAAACGATTTGCAGTTTTAAATTCGCGCAATATTTCTGATAACTTGGATTTTTCATTTTTTATACGATGAGCTTCGTCGATAACCATGTAACGCCAATTAAACTTTTTGAAAACTGATTTTTCACGTATACACATTTCATACGAAGTGACGCATACATCCCATTCACCTGGCAACAAAATGTCTCTAATGAAAGTATTTCGTGCATCTTGATCACCGATAAGGCAAACAGCACGAAGGGAAGGACACCATTTTTTGAATTCATTCACCCAGTTTTGAAGAGTGGATTTTGGTACAACCACAATATGTGGGCCGGCTTGATTCCTATAAAATTAGTATAATGATTTCATTACATGTTACAATTTTTAAATAGAATTATCAGACGTACTTGAAATGTTTCAAATATCCTAACAGGGAAATCGTTTGCAATGTTTTACCCAAACCCATTTCATCAGCCAGTATTCCATTGATGCCATTTTCGTATAAGGAAATCATCCAATTTAAGCCACGTACCTGGTAGTCGCGCAGCTCGCCATTCTTAATATAACTGGGTGATGCTTCGAAACGAAATAACTCTTTTGTTTGCGTATCTTCCGCCAGAAGTTCTTCATCTTCCTCTTGTTCTGTCTTGCGATGACGATGACTGAAGCCAACAACAAAAACCACAAATATATAATGAATAAAATTAAGTACAACGTTCTAATAAATTTATGAACACTTACTCAGTATTTGAAGGTTCTTTAATCTTTTTGGGTCTCCCCTTCGGTTTTGTAGGGCTTTTTGCACTGTTAGTCATAAAATGTGTGAATATTTCAGTCTGCTTCAATAGAAAATCAAACCGTTTGCTACGATCAGTTTCAATTTTATTATCAAACTCGACTTCCTTTTCTGCCGAGGAGGAAGTATTTTCTGAATTGGTTTCATTCTAAGTGAAAAATGTAAACAGAAATTAAAAGCCGGAAAAATATTAGAACACAGCTGGCCAATCGGCGTCTTTTTCTTGGGCAAGTTCGATGCTTTGTTTTACGAACCACAAAAAATTTTCTTACCGAATTTTCCTCGTTACCCTCAAGCTCCTCAGTTTTTCCTTCATCTTTAGACATGTTTTCTTAATTATTTACTATCTTCTTTTTTTAATTTCAAAATACTTTCATGAATTTAATTACTTTCTTCCTTAGACAGCACAAACCAACTCGCACACTTGCACAATTTTTTGTGAAAAGTGCAGAGATACCGTAACATTCACTTATTTTCGAATTGTTATTAGTAAGTATAAGACGGCATTGGGGATTTAATTTAAATATTAAGGAATCAACCAACAATCTGTCATATCAGGTCAGCGGCCGTATATTTTAGCAGCCTTACTCTATACCTATAAATTGTAATTTCTCTTAGAAGTGCAAGATAGGTAGAGTATATTGTAATTTCTCTTAGAAGTGCAAGATAGGTAGAGTATATTTTTCCCTGTGTTATTCTCGCCTTAATCCCCCACTCTGTCTTGTAAACAACGCATGATTTTTTTTTAAATTTCATTCTTTACAAACAAATTCAGCTTAAGTGATAACAGAGAAAACTAAAGGGGCTAACACAATGCGGCATATTTTCGTTTTCAGGTTAAAAGCTCCCAAGTGGCCAACACTATGTACCCGCCCTATCATATAACTTTACATTAAAAGAAATAAAAATTGGTGAATACAATCAATCGGGACAAAACCTTTATATCTCGAATGGCTAAGTTTGCTTCTCCAAAGTTTGTTAGGTATCTGGAATACACCGTTCGAAGACACACTTTCATGGCGGCGAGCACGGTTAGTCCGGCATTCAGCAGTTTGCCTGTCTAGATCGGTCACGATAGCTCGGGCAGGACACAGCGCACTTGCTTTGCGTGGCGGTCTGAATGGACGATACACAAGATTAATGTAAAAGCAAATCAAATTTTTGATTGATTACAGAGATGGACGTAAACATAGGCTTCACTAACGCAATTAAATAAAGTAAATGAATTATTTTAGGGAGCTGAAGAAATGGCGTATCATTCCTATTGTCGAGTTGGGAGTTAACTTTTTACAGAACTTTATGGGAACTGACAAATCATATGGGCTTGGACGTGTACATACAAAAACAGAAAGAAAACAACTCACAAAAAGAAAAAAAAAGCAATTTGTTTTAAAGTTAGAGACCATTTAAATAATTTATATTTATCTTACACCAATCATGCATTATTTTGTACGAAATGAAAAAAACCAATAAAGACTATTTTTTTTAAAGTTAAAAAATGTCCATCAATTTGTTATTTGTTTGTAGTGTCCAAATTATGAATTAAGATGTACAACAAAGGTCTCCCGATGGTGGCTGTGCTTGCGGTTGCTAAATTTTTCCACATGAATCCGCATGTTTTGTAAATAAATTTGCGCACATTTGAAAAATCCATTTTAACTGAAAGAGAGATATTTTAGGCACTATCACCATGGGAAGTCATAATTCATTCGAATGAATTTAAATATATCTCTCATAAAGAAATACTTACACAAGCGAATTGAACTTTTATGAAGCTGCTCTTCGAAAAATTCATATAACAAATCAAAACCGCCCGATTTCATCCTTACAGTTTCTTGAAATTTTTCATAGTCATTTAGATACATTTGCTAAAACAATGTCGTAAAACACTCCGTCACATCACGTGGTTCTAAAAATTGGTCATTCGCTTAATTTTTTTATCTAATCAATCTTCTTTCTTTTGTTTGCTTTTATATTAATTTCTGTATTGTTATTTTTTTATAAACTCGTTGTTTACGTTTACGTTGTTTTTTCTTTTCTTAGTTCTAAAACCATACGCTTTTGTTTATTCTTTCCGATAAAACAAGTCGGTAGAGCGGCTGTTCAGCACTTGCGTCTTTTTAACGCGAACACGAAAATAATGCCTCTTTACATCAACTCTCTAAGGATCATTTTTCTTCGTTTCTTATATCATTAATTAATCAAAAATTTAATTTGGTTTCGCGTTAACTTTTTTACCGGATTTCCTTATATCTTCTTATCAAATAATACGGTAACTCGGTTTGGCATTGTGCTTACCACTTGGGTCTTATCATCCCAAAAATCGGAATAACGCATTATTTTGTGAAGACCCTAGAATCACATGCAATAGAAATTGAACATGGCATCAAAAACTATAATGGGAAAGTCAGCTGGTTAATTTAGGCAGTAGAAGGAATCGAGTTAAATTTATCAATTTTGCAAAATGTTGTTAATGAAAAGATTTTGTTGTGGCTTTCAACGCATCAATGCTATTACAAAAACAAGGCAGCCCGGTGATACTTTGGAAGTGAGAGTACGTCATTGAATTAAACTATTTCTTATTGTCAAAAAAAAAAAAAGGTTTTATCTGGCAGCATTACTTTGTATTTACATAGGGTTGGATCAAAAGTGTAAGGCGCTTAAAGAACAATGTATTTTTTGATATCAGCGACGGTTCTACAATGCAAAAATTTCAAATTGTTGTTCCAAAAAGTGAACAATTGAAAACCATATCTGCCGGCAATTTGGTGAAAGTTGTGGGTCAATTGCAAGTGGCACCGCAAGGTCACTACGAATTGCATGCTAACAGCTTGGAAACTATAGGTGTAAATATTAACTAAAATTGCAAGATCTAAATCAAAAACATTGAAATTTCGATAATGGGAAAACTTTTAGCGGAAGGAAACTTAAATTCTGGATATCCCTTTTCTCCAAAACAGCAACATGACCCAGAATATGTCAGAGAATATTTGCATTTAAGGTCTCGCACTAGTTGTACGGCAGCAATTATGCGTTTAAGACATAAAGCTCAAATGGCGTTGCACGAGTTTATGGACAAACATGATTTTATACATATCAACACGCCCATACTAACTACTAATGACTGCGAAGGCGCTGGAGAAGTAGGATATAATGTAAACTAGAGTAACATATAACGAGTAATTCTTCTTTCAGGTCTTTACGGTGCAACCCGACTCCAATGAACTCCTTAAACAAATGTCACGTCCTTCTGTTCCTTTAAATCAAAGTTATTTTGATTCCAAAGTTTATCTCAGCGTTTCAGGTCAACTGCATTTAGAATCCATGTCTTATGGTTTGGGCAATACATACACAATAAGCCCCGCATTTAGAGCGGAAAACTGCAAATCTCCTTTACATTTGTCTGAATTTTACATGTTTGAAGCTGAATTGGTATTTATAGAAAATCTCGAGGAACTTTGCCGTTTCATTGAAAAAATGATTAAAAGCGTGACAAATGACATTCTAAAATCTAGTGAGGCTGATATTCAATACTGTCAAAATCAGACTGTGAGAGAAAACTTTAATCTTCAGTGGCTACGAGATGCTTGGCCAATATTAAGCTATAATGAAGCTTCTGATATAATCCTTCGAAATAAAGAAAAATTCAAGACTGCTGTTAAATCTAATGAAGGCTTTTCGAAGGAACAAGAACTATTTTTAGTCGACTACTGTAAGGCTCCCGTATTTGTGGTGAACTGGCCAGCCGCCCAGAAGCCCTTTTATATGAAAATTTCACGCGAAGATCCTTCAAAAGTACATGCTTTAGACTTGCTTATGCCGGTGGTAGCAGAACTATGCGGAGGTAGTTTGCGCGAATGTGACGTAAATCGATTGCAGGAACATCCCCATTTCCCTGAAGGCTTAGAATGGTATCTGGAATTGCGAAAGTTTGGAGGTTTACCGACCGGAGGTTTTGGGATGGGATTTGAGCGCTTTCTGCAATTACTAACTGGAGTGAAAAATATTAGAGACGTTATACCATTTCCTAGATATCCTCATAGTTGTAAAATGTAAAAAAATAAAGTTCAAATTAAATGCTAATTCAATTTAGAAAGTATATCTTAGTAATTGGCTACTACCTTGCAAGCTTGCTTTATCGTTAATGCTCTAAATGCTCAAGGCAGTATCTCTTATGTTTTTGGTGTCGATAGAAGCGGTGCCTTTTTTTACTTCTAATTACAGTCAAAAAAGTATATATTGCGACTAAAATTTTCAATAAAGAATTTTTTTATTTTTCGCCTGGTCGGCTGAGTGGGTGAAGGGTCTCGATTACTCAATGACCGGGGCGATGAAATCCTTTTCCTTGAATGCCCTAGAGGCGCTATTGCTTTAGAAAACGAGACTTGCCTGAGTGCACGTAGACTGTCGAATATCGGCAAATTAAAAATGGGAAATCTGGGGCATCCTAGGTGTATTAAAAAACGTCATGGACGGGCAAACTTTTGCACTCTGCACTCTGGGTGGGATTAAGGGATTGGTATACCGACGGTTCAAAATCGGAAAATGCAAATCTTGGGCTGCGGTTTGTTGCCCGACTTTTCAGAAAGCCGTATATAGGCTGAATGTTTAAGAAGACAGAGTGGATCTGCATTTACTCAGTCAAGTCCGTAAAGGGGAGAATGATAACATCTAGGCTTGTGTTGGAGTGCCATCAAACACTGAAAGAGCTAGGCAGACGCGATCATGTGCACCTAATATAGGTGCCTGGCCATTCGGGTGTTGAGGGTAACGAAAGGATTAACTATCTGGTCAATAAAAGAGCCCGAGGGATCATGTTAGGTCTCGAAGCTGTCTGTGGCGTACCAAGGAGTTATATTAACAGGCTGCCGTCGCTATGGGCACAGGGGGAAATCGGATAAAAAGTAAAATGCACTGAATATGCACATGTGATTTGACAACCGAAGAAGATAACTATTTTTTTATAAAATAATCAATAAATTATTATTAATGTTATATTTAATTTAGCCAAAGAAATAAATTCTAAAACTAAAGCACTATCATTTAAAGCTATCGACCTCATTGAAGACGCTGCCGCATGTATAGCTCAAATGAAGATACATTATCAGCCTAAAAATGGGTTACTTTTAAAATGATTATGGTAGACACCGCGATTACTTCTTTCTTAATAATATTAGCGATATATATATCAAATAAAGAACTTGATGAGTAGAATGCGAAAAGCATTTGTAATAAAGATTTGATATAATAATAGTATATAAAAAACAAAAAATTAACATTTTAAATATAATGAGATAAAATAACAAAAATATAAACAATAAAATGAAATTTATAAGAATCCATTAGAAATAAGTGACAATGTTTTAAAAATGGCATAGTTTTTGCTACTGATTTATGTTATTTGTAGTTCTTCTATAGTTAGCGCGGTTGTTCAAAAGGGTCGTATGGAACTACCTATGGACTGTGAATTGCCCTACAAAAGTATTGTCGCGTGCAAAATGAGCTTAGCACTAAGAAGTCCTTTTAGCGAATTTTTCGTTTTTTGCTTCCAACGTTATTCTCTTTATTAGCAAATACATCAGATTTACGTTTGTGACCATTAGTTTGTTGGGTTCTAGCTGACGTTTCAGAACTTCTAGTCGTCCTATTCCGTTCTCTTTTTTTCTTTGCGAAATCCTCCTGATCAATCATTGTGACTTGCCCTTGCGGCTTCAAAATACCAGAAGAGCTTTCGGTCAGCGTATCTAGTTGGAGCGTATCTTCACCAGTCTTAATATCGATCCTCGCAAGGAGAGCATCAATGTCGTCGTCAGTGAATTCAGACTCTTTAAGAGCGGAAATATGGTTCGCACCAAAGCGCATTATTTCTATTATTTCGTCTTTTTTCAAACTATGGCCAGCACTGCCACGCAGAAGTCCTTCTTGTATAACTAATTTGTCTAAACGCAACTTTGCCTCCGCCCTTTCGACTATTTTTTCTTCTACCGTGTTCTCCGTAATGAACCGAAAAACACGTACTTGTTTCTTTTGGCCAATGCGATGAGCGCGATCCATTGCCTGCAAGTCCATTTGGGGATTCCAATCTGAATCGTAGATGATGACCACATCGGCTGTGGCCAAATTTATGCCTAAACCACCGGCACGAGTCGACAACATGAAAATGAATTTGGTACTGTTGTCCATATTATAATCTTGAATTTGGCGATTTCGATCTTCATGGGGAGTCTGTCCGTCCAAACGACAATATTGATAATTACGCCACAAACAATAATCTTCTAATATATCCAACATTCTAGTCATTTGGGAAAATATTAAAACCCGCGAGCCTTGAGCCTGTAGTTTTGGCAACAATTTATCAAGAATAACCATTTTACCAGAATTATTAACCAAATGAGTATCGGTAGTGTAAGGTGGACCGGGTTCAGCCCCATCGAATAAATAAGGATGATTGGTACATTTGCGTAGCTGCATTAAAGTATTCAACAATCTCATCTTTACCATCATACCTACTCCATTAATAATGTCAAAATCCTTCATCAATATTTTAGTATACCATTCCCTCTGCATTTTCGAAAGGCCTACAGATATTTTAATTTCGTTTTTCGGCTTTAGCCCATTTTCCACTTCTAATTTCAAGCGTCTCAAGAGGAAAGGTTTCAATACGGCATGTAAACGCTGTATTAAAGCATTATCACCTAAACACGTATTAGTGTTAAACCATGAATCGAAATCTTCAGAGGAATTAAAGACATCAGGCAACAAAAAATTCAGCAAAGCCCACAATTCATGCGAGTTATTTTGAAAAGGTGTGCCCGTTATCAATAAGCGACTTTGTGTTTTAAATTCACGCAACGTTTCTGATAACTTGGATTTTTCATTTTTTATACGATGCGCTTCGTCGATAATCATGTAACGCCAATTAAACTTTTTGAAAACTGATTTTTCACGTATACACATTTCATACGAAGTGACGCATACATCCCATTCACCTGGCAACAGAAGTTTTTTTAGCAAAACCTGGCGCTCATCCTTTTGACCTATCAGGCAAACGACGTCTAAAGATGGACACCATTTCTCGAATTCATTCAACCAACTTTGAAGAGTCGATTTGGGTGCGACAACAATGTGAGGGCCGCCTTGATTCCTGCAAAAATGAATGCAATTATTCAGTCATTTGCGACAGTGTTACGTTCAATTTTAAACCTACTTGACATGTTTCAAATAGCCCAACATCGAAATCGTTTGCAAGGTTTTACCTAAACCCATTTCGTCAGCCAGTATGCCATTGATGCCATTTTCGTATAAGGAAATCATCCAATTTAGACCACGTATTTGATAGTCGCGCAATTCGCCATTTTTAATATATGGCGGTGAATTTTGGAAATTGAATAACTGTTTGATTTTCTTTTCTGTTCGTTCCTGATGCCTATATCAAGAAAGAAGCGTACGCATGTCGAAAAGTTAAATTTGTATTAGCGTGTTTAATAAAGGCTTACTCTACTACACTTGGGGATTGTTTGTCTTTTTTTTGTTTTCCCTTTGATTTTGTAGGATTTTTCACATTGTTACTCATAAAATGCGTAAATATTTCAGTTTGTTTCAATAAAAATTCAAAGCGCTTGCTACGATCAGCCTCTATTTTGCTTTTAAACTCCAATTGGTCCACGGCTGAAGAAGAGGTATTGCCTGAATTAATTCCATTCTGATTGCAATAAAGAAAGTAAAGAATAACGTGGAATACTTTAAAACAATTCACGCAAATACTTTTGTAAAAATTAATCTCACCAAATCTTCCTCATCTGTGCCAATGTCCATTTCTTTCCCACTTCGATATACTTCCATTTTGCGATTATTTATTTGAAAAAAATTTACCGCGAATTCTTCCTTATAAATGTAATGATGCCAACGCCTTTAAATAGAGGTTAAAAAGGAAAAAACGCGTTTTCATGTGACGAAATAACAAAACTTTAAAGTTGGCAAAGCATAGTGCATACTGTGCTGCAAAACACTGCGGCTGTAGCAAAGTATAGAGTTTGAAAAACTGAAAATTTTGTTTACTAATTACTAGTGATTAATAAAACGGACAATTTTTTAACGTTTATCAAATAACCGTATATTATAAACAGACATGCCTTACGTAGGCATACACAAGCAAATTATTTTTTCACAGTTGGTGCATGATCGACGATGCAAAACAGTAATTGTTTTAGGGCTTAAGCAATTACCTGATATTCGAAAGCGTAAAAGTTGATTTCAAAGTTTATTAAATCTCTTAAAATATAGCCAAAATTGAAAATTAATGAATGTTTTGAAAAACTTTTGAAAGAAAAAGCATAAATTTTTGTTTCCTCTTTTTCTTTTTGATCAATAAAAACAGATTCAAACAAGGCAAAGATTTTAAAATTCAAATCAACGTAAAGTTGCTCATATACAACAAAGTATTTGGAAATCAATTTTTTTGCTGACATGTGCGAAAATATGGAGTAGTATTCGGGAAAATTTCTGCAACTGGCTTACCTTGCCCCTTTATTTCCATATTCGCTTAATTGTACCTATATCTTTGTAGATATCAGGTATTTGCAAAAACTTTGATCACTTCTTCACTTGAAAAGGGTATTTTTTGTGGAAAATTGCTACTATTTATATTAATCAAAATAGTTTTCATCATTTTTTACAACATTTTACAATATTTTTGGCAACATGGCGATCTCATGTCGGAAGAACTTAAGTTGATATGGCAGCGATCAACTCACCAACCCATTTTCGCATTTCTTCAACTTTGCGAATCACGTGCCAGCCAAGACATACTGTATCAATATGAACAACTGGTAATCAGGAGGCGTCATGTCTGATGAGTAAGCTGGGTATGGTAGAATTTTCCTTTCAAACTGCAATAGTGCATCTTGGGAAACTCTTGCAACAAGTGGCCAAAAATGGCATTTTCAGCCAGTTCGTGTCGCCACTTTTAAACCTTTCAACCCAAAACCAACAACCCAAACCCAAAACCATTCAAACATTCTCAATTGTATGGAATCTTTATACAAATTACTGAGAACATATGCGCTTATTCTCGCATCGATGGCTTTTTTATAAAGAGACCTGTTGAATGATTGAGAACGAATATGCGCTCATTTTCTAAAGGCGTACAATACATGTAAAGAAATTTATTCAACAATTGGGTTATCATAGAGCAGCACCACCATAAGCCTCTGAACGTGTTTGGTGGGTTTCGGGAGTCGATTTCTTCCAAGACAGAGTGGCAGACACACAGGCGGACGGACAGACTGACTGACTGACTGAATAAATGACATCCCGACAGACAAACTGACTGACTGACTGACTTGCAAACAGACAGGAAGACTGAATGACTGACTGAGTGACTGAAATTTGGAGGAAGAAGTATTTTGAGGTTCACATGATGAGCGTCGGCGTACGCGGCATGAATCTATACTATTAAATGGCTACCTGTTATTTTATACAGAGGAATCATCGAACTTAACCGTTACATACAAAGAATTTACATTTCTTTATTATTTTCCCTGTAGAAGTCAATGATCAAAATTTTTACAAACCCCTAATAAGTTTCATTGCAAAAATGTATGTAATGTATTGTACAAACATATACTGCAATTAAAGAAGACGATTTTTATTAAGATGATTTTTATTAAATTGCAATGCAAATTTTTTTTCGTTTTCTTTCTGCCGTCGCATTGGCAATTTACGTGGCGAAAGAAAGCTCTTATTTCAATAGATATCCTCCTTGTAAACGCGTTATGTTTTTCTTCTATGCATACAATGAATAGCATTAGTTTGCAGCGATGGGTTAGAAGGATCAAAAATAAACGTGGAGCCCTTGAACTTTTCGCACATGAAATTCGTATGTAGTAGTTTATATAAATCTACAAACATTATTTTCTCCTTAGTTAATATCTAATAATAAATTGATTCGTTCTTTCTAGGCTGATAATAAAGCCTATTCCTTAGATAAAAATGAACAGCAAGATAAAATGGATAAACTCAGCAAAAGGTGATCTTAGTCGCCAAATGCAAGAGCTACTAGCAATATGTTGGTGCCCGTGGCACAGAGTTTAGTTGGATTTATATTAATGCCTGGAGTCTAGCGTTTTACTGGTAAATTGGAAGATACATTTTAGTTGAATTCATCTATATTTGATTTTTCCTGTTAGATACAACATATAACAACAGCTGTTTGAAGGCTTGAGGCCAGTTAATGTATTACTTGTTAAGATTAGTTTGGTTGTTGTCTTTATTATAATTAAAATTAAGTAATGTATTCTAAATTAAATAGATTATCAGAAATATTCTATAATTTAAGCGAATTTTCATCTACGGTTTACAGTCATTTGCAATCGTCAACAAGTTTCACTAGTTTTTACCATAAGATAAATAGCGCAATAGGCACTTTAAGCAATATTAATGTCCAATAACAGTAAGGGAACCGCTGCAATTGTTTACATTAACATTTACTAAAATATGGAGTTTTTACCAGAATTTCCGACATACGTTAACAGAAACGAAGTGTTGCAATTTATTGTAAACAATTCCTCCTGACACTTTTATATATATTGCACCGGTCTTCTTCTTGATGCTTATAAATATATTGTGCCGGTCTTCTTCTTAATGCTTATAAATATATTGTACCGGTCTTCTTCTTCCTCGTAGCTAAACTACACCACGTGAACAATCGCTTAATTTCATGTCACGGCAAGCAGTTCCTTTCGGTTTTAAAACGTATGCCGGTGTTACTTCTGAAGTCGAAGTCTATTACTTTGAATTTTTTTTTTTTTTTTTAAGTAAGCTAGAGCGACTTCTATGATCATATTTGATTCCGGAAAAGCATGTGAGAGACCACACTAGAGGACTCAAAAACATTACCAAAAATTTAAAGCCTAGAACGTTCGTAAAAGTCTAAAAGCAAACCAAGCAATCTCCCTGCCTACGAGACTTTTCGAGCCTCTTCGCGTCATCCAGATTACAGCGCTCTTGTAGCTTCTCCAAAAAAAAGCCTAAAGCTGTTAAGATTATAAATACAATGTAAAACACAAATTTTTTATGAAAATTTTTAACCGAAATTCTTCTTGCCTTGTCTTCTTGCTTAGGTAAAAAAACACAGTAAACTTAATATGGTACAAAATCTTCGTTTTCCCAAAATCAGTGATTTAAGGGACCTCTATCCCTACTTCGTAAACTATTTTATTGCACTTCCAACACTTTTCGGGCTTTTTCTTTTCTAAGCTTTCCAAAAAAAAGTTATTAAGATTGAAAGATATATTTCTCCATTCAACGTTCATTTCACCGTTGCATCGATTATGTAGTTTTATGTAACAAGCAAAAAAAAAAAAAAATTTAGTGCCGTGATAATACTTGAAAGTGATTTCTTTAGCAATTTCTTTGCAAGCTAGCAGAACCAAGTCCATCTAACCCTTCATTCTTGTAATGTGATTTTGGTGTTTTCGGTATCAGTGGTCGTAGCATTAGATAGGAGAATTGAAACTGGCTCTTTATTATTCCTTAGCACACTCCATATTCGTTCCTGTTTTTTTTGTCACGACCTGATGGATTAATTTTTTCGTAATACTACCAACGACATGGTTATCAAATATACTGCTCCGGAAGTACGCACACAAGTGGGATAATTTGCTTATTTTTATAATTGACTGGTTAGCATCGCAATGTTTTGCTAATGAGTTATTTGCATGAAGATGGATTACATTATCTTGGACAGGCGCGCACAACATAAACAGTCCAAACATAACATCAACAATACTAATAAAAAACGTAGGAAATATTTTTTTCGTGCTAGTTGGGTTGAAAATTGGGGGTTACATATATTACAAGTTGCCTAAGGGTATAAATATTTTAAAACAAGACGAAAGCTGACCCCCTCGTTACAGAGCCCTTTTATGTTTAAAAATGAAGCTGTACAAAACGCCTTCCATTTTCTTCGCAGTTCTATTTTAAAGACAATTGAAAGATTCCAGTCGTAGTTCCATAACGCATTTAAATTTACTTGTATATACATTGATACATAATATATGAAATATATATATATATATCGATTACGGATTGTAAGAGTATGTTGTTCTAATTTCTTTTACAACGATAACAATATTGTTAAATAGATTTTTACAAAATAATATGAGAAGAATTAATTCTAATTTACAATCGAGTGTATACAATAACACGTGCTCGGAAAAGGGAGAGGCGAATTTATAAATTGCAGACATGGGAAAGGAATTTTTTTTATATAAACTATATATTTGGAATGAAGACAACAAACACTGTAATAATAATTCAAAGCAAATGAATTTAAATTTTTTGGATTAAATGTTTTATGGAATTATAGGCAGATGAAAAGAGTAATCCCACATCTTTAATAGCATCCGCAGTACATTTATCAAAAAGTGGAAGTCAAACAGTGCATTTATTCCAACTGCCCCAAAAACTTTTTCTCTTAATACGTAACAGCAGCTTTCTTTTAAACCGGGTAACTACGCTACTGTGTTAATCATTACTTCAGGGAGGTTTATTCGTATCCAATCAGTTTTTTATGGAAAACATCTGAGCTATTTTGCTAGCCTGACATTTTAGGAAATCATAACTTTGTTTCACACCCTTTTTAAATGATTCTGCTTTACTGACAGTCTGCGCTGGATGATGGTGCTGCTGTTGCTGCTGTTCAAGATTGGATTTTGTCGTGATAGATAGAACTGCCGGCGTTGGACTTCGAACGAGAGCGACATGTTTGTGATTAGGAAACATATTACATAAAACAAAATTGAAACCATTGGCAGTTTTTAGGCAATTCGACTTAAATCGTTCGACACCAAAAGCTCTTATAGCCCGGGAGAAGCCAAAAACTTGTGAACTAATGTAAGCATGACGAATAGCTAAGGTGCGCCCGTCCTTCTGCTCGGTATATTCGACAATTTCATCAACTTTCTGTAAGAAAAATTTGTTATTCCCCGGTTTACAATGCTTTGAAGCGATTGAAGTGAAAAACATACCATAATTTTTTTCATGCCAATGTTTCGCGTGAATGTGGTTAAAGTTTTGTTCTTCGGATCCAAAATAGAATCTTCAATTATTTTAATTGGAGTATTTTTATAAAAACGTTCACCCCATTTAGGCACATGATTAGTTTTAGAGAGTATACGCCGCGAATACAGCTTACCGTCACGCACTTCCCGAGAAATTGTGTCTTCTGTTAATACATGATTACTAAAAAACTCCACTACTTATAAGCAGTTCTTAATACTGGAAGAAATAAAGAAAACCTACCTGGAGGGATTGGGATAACGATTCCAAAATGCCTGCACCACTTGCTTCCATGAATAGTCAAACACAGTTTCAGTGCAGCAATGGGATGAAACAACCATAATTTATGCAAGATCTTCAAAATGTCTGCAAATAACAGGTATTAATATAATTTTATAAACAATGTTCGGGCAACATCAGTTCATTAACACTTTATTATCTGTCCAAACACAAAGCGAAACTGTTTTTGTTTTACATAACAATAACCCTGAATTGAAATAAATCCAATAAATGGCTAAAAATAGATTTAGATGTAGGTTATAACAATCATATCATGGTAATATATAATTTAATACAAATGTTTTCGAAAAGAAATGGCATGGAAATACCTAGAAAAGTATCTTAAGGTGTGATAACAAAAGTCCAAAAGTATCTTTGGCTACATATAATATTGACGCTTCTGGAGAAAAAAGCCTTTCAAAGTTCTCGTAAGTTTTTTCCAATAAAAAAAAAATTGATTCACTTCCCCTTGCGTTACCTTACCAGTGTTTTTGAAATTATACTTTTACAGCCGTTCTTTTCAGCTTTTTCAGCTTAGTGTTATTATATTTTTCCGTTTGTTTTGTAAGGTCTTTCTTCTCGAATCGAATTTTTTCTTTAATCACGAACTCCAAGAATTATATTACACAATCGAAACGTAACGCCATGCAGCCAATCTTCGGCGGAGTTATATCCTTTAAAATCGTTCGAATGCAATTACTCCGGGTTAAAGGAATTTTTCCGCTGTATTCATTAAATTTTAATTTAAAAATTATACATTTTTATTTTTAATATCGTTCCAATTAAATTTAAAATATTTTTATTCCGCGAATTAATGTCACGACAGAAAACTTCTGTCGAAAATTTTTTTATAATTTGCTTTTGCTTTGTTTCCATAACATATTAGAGATGAGACAATTGTTTAATTGTATCGATATCATAGCAGTGACTAAGCTGCCTATTCGAATTTCAAGTTAATTATAAAGGTTTTTGTGAAGCTTAAGATAAATTTTGTACACGTTATATGAACACTTTTTTGATCGATCCTTGAGATAATTACTTAGTAGTACGTAGCAAAATTGATTTAGTGATATCTACCCACCTAAGTGCGTGTTCAAATTTGTTTCGAAATTAAACTCGATCTGAAATATTTATTTTCTTTTCATTTTTGATAGATGAATTTCCGAAAAACAGTGCAAATTAGTCATAAATCATTATCTCAAAATTTACGTGTTTTAAATGTTTCATTCCAGCCTGCAGATTCGGCCATAACAATCAAAAAAGCTTAATAAAATTATAATTATAAGTATCTACATTGAATCATCGTATATTAAATGTACTTTGAACTGTTTTTTAATCGAATGTGATGATGTGTGGTTATGACAGGTTTGTAGAGCGTATTAGTTTGGTTATGACAGGTTGGGAGAAGGTATTAGTGTGATTATGACAGGTTGGTGGAAGGTATTTTGATCATAATTCATGCAAGTGTGGTATGATTGGTCTGTAGAAGCTAATTGTTTTATATGAACTTCAAAGCAAATCCAATTCAAAAGCAATTAGGAAGACATCTAATAAGGAATCCATTATAAGCATTGAAATTAAACCAAAGCAAAACTCAAAATTATTGAATAAAATTTTCAAATAAACCTATTAAATAAAATTTTAGTTATCGAAAATCCAAAAATAATTTATAGTTATCAAATATTTAAAGTGTAAAAAATTTTTAGTGCATTTTTAAAAAAAAATATATTTGCATTAACTGGTAAGTGGGTTTGTTATTACTTATAAATCATTCTTTATAAAGGAGACCCATCTGAAATGCTGCTAGTTTCGTTGGTGTCTCCGTATGAAATCATATATTGTTTTATTCAGTAATGAAATTTTAGAATAGGTTTTTGCATTTAGTCAAATTTTTTTTTGGTTTACATTTTTAATATTTGCGGTATACAAACAAGAAGGTGCTCCGCCATATTGTGTTTGAAGTTTGCAGACCAAAAAGTTACATTTAACTGCAGAAAAATACCCTGCACATTGTTTGTGAAAAAAATTGTACAGACACATGTGCACACATATATAGTAAAATATTTTACATTATTTTAATATTTTTTCATATTTATTGAAGCAATTTTTATTTATAAGCAAATATCAATTGATATACTCGTATTCCATTTCTTTTTTACTCTTTCATATCACATCTTAAGGCCACAATTCCTTGCGCTATTCTTATTAAATTATAATAACTAAATCTCTATTGATATACTCATGTTACTCATGTCACATGCAAACAAGCTCGAAATCACAGTCTAAAAAGAATTACTTTTAAATTTGTTGTTGGTTGTACATTTGTGCATAGAAGAAGTAGTAGTAGTAACCATTTGTAGCTAGGTTAATAACGTTGCCAGGTTGTATCATCTCGATCGTTTCTTTTAGTCTAAAAATTTATATCATTAGTCTAAAAATGTAATTCATTTGTCTAAAAATATCTTGTGTTCATTTAAAGTTTACAAGGTGTAAATAAATATATTTGTATATATATTCAAGTGGTTTAGGTTTCTTATAAACTTTGCATAATTAATTATCTCATATAAATCGTAATTAGAAAATTGTCCGTTATTAGTAAAAAATGCCTTTTTTGTAATCGTTCGTTTTGTGTGTATGTATTCCCAACGATTTGCTGTGAACAACAGATGAATAGCTTCGTAGGATATCTGTTTTTTATTAGTGAGATAAGAATTCATTGTTTGACCAATATTTGATTTACGTTCCTGAAATCGTTTGACCGCGATCTGGAGAAACTCATCTAGTAGACGATTATTTGCCAGAGCGATCACATCCCTCAAAAACAATAACAATCCCTCGTTTACTGGCTGAGCTCGTACCCATGCCGTTTTATTTATTTTTATTAATTAATTTTAAGATTTACTTAAGAGTCAATTGAACTCGACTGCCATTTTGTTTTAGTTGAGTTTCTTGTATAGGTGGAATAAAATAAATAAATAAATAAATTTCTTCCTTTTTTTTTTGGGGGCAGCTGTAGGGAAACCTTTGATTTATGAAAAGAGAATATTTCGTTTACCTTATAATACAATACAGTTTTATATATTCGATCTGCTACTGTTAAATCTGAGTAGGTGATAAGATTTCGAAAGATGGTCCTATATTTAATTTTTGAATAGACAATTATTTATTTTTAATTGGTTTATTTTGTTTTTCAAACATTTTCAGGTTCTATAATTAATACATATATATATTTTATACGTATTTATTATTACTTATTGTTTTAATTCATTTAATTTAAGTATATATGGCCAACATAGCAAACGAAATTTTTAGTCAGTTGTTGAGGGAGCACCCCAAATTGTGGGGTGATAAACGAAGGAGGACTTGCATGGTAGAATGCAAGAGACTGGCAGATAGGCTGACGGAGACAACGGGGCGGTTAGTGACAGAACAGACAGTTTCACAAAAAATTAGAGCAATTAGACGTTACTTGAGGGATTTAAATAGCAGTAGAAGTAGCAAAATCTCAAAGTTGGGAGATTACATATGGTATGCTAGGGAATTGGGATTGACGAGGGCGGAGGAAAGACTGACAGATCAATTGTACCGGGGAACTGGGCATACAATAATTATCAAGGAGGAATTAGAAGAGAATATAGAAGAAAGTTTAGGAGAGACCACAACACGGACAAGGCCATCAAGCCCAGTACGTATAATAGAAGACGACGGTCCCACCACATCAAAGGAGGCGTCACTTGCCCGCCAAATCGAAGAGCTAAAGCAAGAACTAGCCGAAGTGAGAAGAAGTAAAGATCGCCAAATCGAACAGCTAAAGGAAGAATTAACCGAAGTGAGCAGAAGTAAAGATCGCCAAATCGAACAGCTAAAAGAAGAACTAGCCGAAGTGAGGAGAAGTAAAGATCGCCAAATTGAACAACTGCGAGCAGAACTGGCCGCAGTGCAAAGGCCAAGAAGTTCAGGAGGTTCTTAAAGATGTCGTAAGCAAGTTAAGCGCTTACGACAAAATCGTACAGATTAGTTTCGACGAGGTCTACACCAGTAAACAGTTAAGCTACAGCTGACCTGAAGATAAGATGATCGGCTGCGGAATATCATCCAAAAGGAAAAAGGTGGAGTGCGTCACAGTACTGATGTTCTCCGCGCGGAGCTTGCTAAATCTATTTAACGTTATCCTAAGCGCAAAACCGATAACCAACCATATAGGTAAGCCCAGCGAATTATGCAACGCAATAAAACTGCAGAGGAGATCAGACTAGATGTCCGAGCTGTCGTCTGCGACAGAGCGTCGCCCAATAAGGATAGGGTGAAACGCTTCTTCAATGGCGTTTATCAATTCAAAAAGGCAGACGGCAGCACGAAACCTATATTGCTCCTCTACGACTACATCCATTTGCTCCAATCATACAAAAGAAAATCACAAGATGACAATACCGTAAACTTCGGCATACAATCACAAATTACAAGAAGAAACAGGCCGAAATCATATTTCTGACGACGAAGAAACGTAGTGCAGACCTTATCATCCCCACGAAGTTGCGCTGAGATGATAAAATTTTGCAGTAATATAACACCAGCGTCATTGCAAGCGGATGTGAACACCTTCGCCCCAGGCGAGGAAAGTAATATTGCCGAGCGAACTTTAAATTTATATGAAATGCTAACAACTGTAACGAACGTCTTCCTTCGAAGTTCAATTACGACCAACACTTGGGAAAACCTAAAACAAAAATTGGAACCCGCTAAAGAGTACCTTAATGCGGCCACTCATTGGGAACAATTAGACGTCGACGCTTTGACGACAATACATAATTTTATCAGGCTAATGGACGACCTGATCCTGGCTTACCTTGGCATCCAGATAGAATCATGCAGAGTAAGCCAAGATCTTCTGGAGCGTTTTTTCGTTAACATGGCAGTAAGTAAGAAAAAACGTACGAGACCTTCGCACCATATCCTAAAATTGTACAAAAGATTAAAACGTCGACAAATATTAGCATGGATTCAGAATGGATTTCCACCTCCAGATGACTACCAGCTAATCGATCAATTGAATTATGACATAGAAGAAAAGTCCAAGGAGGCGTTTCAACCATTCGAGCTCGATGGAGAAGTGTCCACTAACTTGACGACAGTTCAACTAGAAAACAAAAATGATAGTTACCTGCGTCTTGTTACCGGTTACTGTATCAGACGATGTATACATGACCAAATAAATTTGCTTCGATTGCCATAGAGATTTGGTAGCAAGCGAAGGACAATTTTGCGAGGCAATAAATGGAGTGCTAATGGCCAAAGATACGAAAAACAACTTGCTGTACATATCAAAATATCTAAATCCAGCGTGGCCAAAAGGCTTTGTCAACGAGATGTTTGACAAAGCGTACTACTTGTTTGACGCAAGCTTGACGGCACCCGAAATAGGCAAGAGAATACAAGCCACAATCGTGGCACGAGTTGAGTTCTTCGCAAATGGAGGTTCATGCTCCAGTGGAGAATAAATTTGCTGGGGTATATATTAAATCTATTGCTGAACGAAAACTCTTGGAGAGAACCGAAACACAAAAACATTCCATCGTTCTAAGGAAAATCGGGCCCCAAAAGCAGTAAAGTAATTTAATTACAATATATTTTCACTGATGTATTACTTATTTGCGTTTTTTCTTTCTTTTATTTTAGATTAAAAAGGTCCAACACAAAAAATATGAAATAAGGAAAATCGGGCTCCAAAAGAGTAGTAAAGTCAATTTAACTCAAATATTTTGCAAATATGGTAAGTTTGTGGTAATCTTTGTATATACTATGTTTTAATTACAAAATTTTCTTTTGCAGATATTATATTTATTATTATTTATTATTATTATTTATTATTATTATATTTATTTTTTATAATTATTGTTATTGTATTATTATTGTAGTATTATTATTTTCTTATCAATGTATATATATTTTTACATTTTCTCAATTATTATATATAGATGCTATTATAAGTTACGTTACGTTTATAATGGTTTCTTTTTACTTAAACTTAAGTAATTCACTCATGACAAAGATACAACAGTAATTTAAAAATACATTCTCTCCTTTATTTATATTACTACTTATTCCATATACCACATATTCATAACACCATAGAAATATATGTGCCTAAGGAGCTGTACGGAGGCTAAGGAGCCTTCTATTGTAAACCAATTGTCTTTCTAACAACCGCACAAAGACCTGTACGAAGTAGTTGGGGAATCGTCTAAATATTAAAAATTAAAGATCGACACTTAAATTTAGACATTGAACAGTGTGTTAATAAAAAAAGAGATCTGTACTTGGCTTTATAAAATATTGATCGAAATAATTCAAAAATCCATAGATGGAAAAGATCTTATAGTTGTCACATAGATTCAATTGAATCATTTCCAAAACAATTTATACTTGTTTGTTTTAAAGTATTTGCAGTATGACCCTTTTCGTATAATGAAAATTGAAGATCATATGACAAAACCGTCTAATTTTCAATGCCTTCCAATGAAAATCAGATCATAGTAGTAATTTAATATAAAACAATTCACTATACCAAATTCGGCCTACCTACCTTATATAAGCAATTTTATGAAAATTTTTATTTTTTAAGACCCAATGTTTTAGTTCTAACATGTTATGATGAAAGTTGATCCACAGTAGTAATTTGATATAAAATTTAACGTACGACGACGTACGCCTATTTTTAGATCTTACTCTATACAAGGATTTGTAGAAATATTTTTATTTTTTAGGCTAGAGATGTTTAAATTTTAGTATTTTATGATAAAAGTGGATCCATAATAATAGCAGTAGTATAAGATACAAAAATGAACTATGCTGAATTTTGAATATGTACCACGATTTTCAAAAAACTCTTGGGACAACCATTCTTACGTAAAGCGAGTCTTTACTTGTTATGAGATATAATTTTTAATATACAGTCCTACAATAGTAAGTTCAAAGAAAAACAGGGTATAATTTTTATGTTCTATGGCAAAACTGCAGTGTAGCGTGTTTATTTATCTCGTCATATGAGCAAGAGGTCACCAACACGTACGGCTATATCACGAAATATCGTAAAATTACTTTTTTAATAAAAGAACCTATAGCTTAAATTACGCAAATTATATGCGTATGATAATGGTAACGTTTTTTCATTATTGAATATATATATATATATATATATATGTATAAGAGGGATACAAGCTATTCAGTTTGAACAAATTTATATGCATATGAACAAATATATGAACAAATTTTCTCACGCTTCGACATCAGCTGATCGAGAATGTTACGAAAATGCAAATTGTTTCAAACTGAACAATGTATATGCATCACATATATATATGCATCATATATAAACAAAAGCAAGGCCAATCTAATAATGATTACGATAACTTCATAAGTTCCCATTTAAATTATGAAGATTGAATAATGATATATATTCCGAGACTAATTTCAATAAAAAAAAAGTTTTTTTAGAATTAAAAAAATTTCGTGTACATTTATATATATATACATAAATAACAAACATATGAAAACAATCGATAAATTTAATATTTCTACGATTTCTTTCATCATAATAATATGTATAGATATATATTTATTATATTATATATAAATACCAGATAAGTTCGAATTTGCAAAAACTTTGTCATCGTTAAAAGTGATGTTTATTTGTCTGTTACTTTTTTAATTCTAAATTTGTTTTGTTTTTTTTTTTATTGAAACTTATCGTATTTATTATTACATTGGCTCTGCTCATCTCTATGAAGAATATTACTTTGCACGTTTATGCATGATTGCTTTTTCTTTTAATGCAGACGAGAACATGGAGCTATATTTGCAAAAGATGCACATTTAAGACATCATCAAGCGTAAGTTGGCCGTAATATTAATCACCACAAGCTTTCGAATCGATTTCGACAACGAATAATAATGAGATTTCCATTTTCTCCTCACATGTACCTTTGGTACTGCTAAGGTAAAAATGAAGAAAAGTTAATGTTTGATAGATATTCTCTTGACTTAGGTCTCCAAGTAAAATTTATGGATGTGACCTATTCATTTAAACACATGATAGTCTACTAAAAATTAAAAGCTTGCAAACAGCAAAAACCGTCATAGTAAGAATATCAATAACTTGCACTCTATAGCATGTATTGATCTAAACTTTAATATGACATCATTTACAGCCCCTTTATGCGCTATTGGTTCTTAAGGGCTTACCAAGAACCGCTGGACATTTCTGATTCTGTTACTCATTTGATAGATGTGGCAAGAGAACTCGCCAAAGACGAGTCTTGTTTTTTAACGCAATATATCTACAATATAAAGTATGAATTGGATGATGAACTTAGTTCATATATTTTTATATCCTACACTTCTTGTGGTACAATGATATTTTAAGCTTGTGCAGACGTATGCAGCACCCCGAAGGTCTTGGGATAGGCCCACCTTTATTATACTGACTGATTGAGAATCGCTTTCTGAATGAATTTAAACTAGTACTTCCACCTGTCCGTCTTGTTTACTTGTCCTCGATTTACAGGCCGTAATTTTTGAGATATTTTAATGAAACTTGGTGCAGATGAGCTTTTCGACCACTTCTCATATTTGGAAAAGTCGTTACATGAAGAATTTTAGGGTGATGTAGGGTATTTACATGTAGATGGTAGTCCACTGTTACTGATAACTGTTTGGCTGAATGAGAATGAAAGGAAATACTTATTTGTTTAACATTGGCATGAAAATTGATATAAACAGAAAATAGACGAGAAATCAAAACAATGAGATTATCTTACATCAGTAAATTTGTTAGGTTGCAACGGATTTGAGTTATTGATTAACTTCTCAAAACGAAAGCTAACAACAATCAAATGTTCGCATTGGCATTTGACTTGATATACGCAAAGGCACAAAGAATACCGGTAACCTAAGCATTATTTGTAATACATGAGTAGATATGCAATAAATTTTGTTTTTGCTTGAAATTTAACATTGTTAACGGTTTGCAATGTTTTCTTTTGAATCTTGTAAAAAATTGTGTTCTCTTGTAAGGTGTCAGTCGTGTCATGTAACAGTGCACAAGTGTTAATTAAAATAAAAATATATAATTAAAAAACATTTTAAAAAGATTAAAACAATTTTTTTAAATATTGGAAATTTTTAAAAAAATATTTTATTTCATATTCAAAAGTTTTTAGAATTGTAATCAAGCAAAACGTTTTGCTTTTTTATTTATCATTAAGCTTCTTTACATTTCAAGCTTTTCTTGCATACTGAGATTCTCTTAATTTCCTTTAGCTTTTAATAGAAAGAGCTTTATATTGCTTAGAAAGGAAGAAACGGATAGACTGCTAAGAAAACAGTAGCGATTGATATCTATGTACTTGCAATGAAATAATCAAAACCAAAATATGTCCAAACGAGGCAAAATAAAATAAGAAAAAAAGAATAGAAATGAAACCAGTGCAATTGTGAAAAATGTTCAATTAATCAAATATACTTAAGTTATATAATTAAGTTACATAAAATTGTATATATATATATATATATATTTGTATACATATATATACGTATCCAATAAATTGCATTAAATCTAAAAGTGACTGAATAATAAAACTAATAATCGCTATTAATAAACACATATACATAGTATACATAGTATATGTGTATTGGATGTTCGAAAAACTAAACTTCTCCCTTGAAAAAGCAGTTAAAAATAACAAAAAAAAAATTAAAAAGTATGGAAAACAATTTTCTTATTTCGCTAAATTGCCAATTAAGCCGGATACAATAGAATTTCCTCAGCTATATAAATAACAAAAAGCAAACAAATTAAAATTCAATTTGACGGAAATTCCCAGTAAAAAAAGCAGAAAGACAAAAATTGAAGAAAAACAAAACAAATTCGCCCATCAATCAAGCAATGTAATCGTAACAAATAAACATATATATGGTTTTTAATTGAAGAGAATGATTTGTAATGTTTGTTGTCCGTTTAATCCTTTAAAACGCTCTTTTAAAAGAAAAAAGAAAGTAAGAAGAGCCCTTATGCTCTCATTTTTGTAATAATACTTGTAAACAGTAGAAAAGCTTATAAGAAAAATCACAATTAAAAATTTAACAATTTAAGAAGATTTAATTAACAATCTATTGTAGTTCAATCTCTATGCTTTCCTTTTACGATGTGTGTGCAGTGCGTATAAAGAATGTTTTTGTTTTTATGTAAAAATTTCTTTACCGATTTTTTTGCACATGTATGAGCCCTTATGGACGGAATGTGTAGTGAAAGATTAAGAGACAAACAATAGCGTGTAAGGGGAGAGAATATGTAAAAATAATTGTACGCATCATTGTAAAACGTTTAATCTCTCATAGAAAAATGAAATAAAATATGGCAACACTTTGGTTAAACGAGAAAAAAGAAAACTTTCTATTCTCTTTTGTTATTAATTTACTCTACACATTTTATTTATTGTCTATGTCTAGTCTAGCATTCTCTCTACTCCCGGTCAAAAGTAAAACAAAACAAGGGAGGAATTTTTCTGGGTTTAAAACGACATCTTAATTACCTGCATTGGGAAGAAAAGTTTATAATTATGATAGAAAACGATAAATATTGCATCGTAGGGACAAGTTTTTCTTAATTGCAAAATGAAACTACGCAATATATGAGCAGTGATTTACAAACGGTGATGTCAAAAAACTTGAGATCACCTTTTTCGTAATTGTGGCTTCCAAAGTATATCTAAATCGGAGCATATGTACATTTTATGGGGGATTTTAGTGCCCTCTATTATGTTATATATATTTTTTGCAATGAATCTTATAGTTACACCATCACTGCAGCGCATATAAAAAAGGAAAAACCGAAACAAATTAGACTTTTCAATCACAAGAACAACAACACAATTGCAACGTATAGCTCAGCTGTTTTATTTGCGTTCATATGCATGTAGACAAACAGTTGACAAAAAAAGACTTAATATTATTAGTGCTGGTATTCAAAAAATTAAATCAACAAAGCCACATCTGTTTTAAATCGAAATTTCCTCTTAAATCATGTTAACTATATTTCAGAACATTTTTTTATTTTAGGGATAAGTGTATTGCTTGCTTCATTGCACAATTACAATGTTTGCAGCGAATTTTCGCTATTTTTAGGAGTAACACAAACATTTGTGTCTAATTTATGAATATAACCGTTTGGCTGAGATACATAAAGATAGAAATAGCTTGAGATGATGCATAGAAGGGACGAATAAGTCTCTATCGTTACAAAAACTTGACGCCCAAATAGATAAAATTATGTGGGTATAGAGTCATTATCATCTCTCTAGTTTAAAAATGATTAAGCCTTTACGGCATTTCAAAATTTGTACATAAATTTAATTCATAACGCTTAGTAAAACTTCAATAACTTTTAGAGAACGTGTACGTGTTTGCTTGAGGAGTTCAAAACATTACGTGTTCCCATCAAAGAAAATGTATAGTATAGTATGTCTATACAGGGAGCTCTAAGCGAAAAATATTCGCTTGTTGCATGTATTAAAATCTGTATATCAAAGTCGGAAATTCCTGTGCAATGTGAAATAACGTGATCTATTTAAGTATAGTGCACGCATTGGAAAAGTGAAGCTTCTCACTCTTCTTTTTCGACAGATTTGTTGCGATATCTTTGCACGAATTTTTATCGGTTTTTTGAAAGATGTTGAAAACTGTAATCCGTTCGTGAATCCTAATATCATCTCAAAAGAGTCTTTCTAAATATATTTATTTAATAATAGTCGTTCTATACCTACCCCTGTGTAATAAAAGTTGATTTATTATTGATTTAATAATTACCGCCAAACAAAAGAAGAGGCGAAATATTTGTATGAGCACAATTTGCCGTAAATCTAGCGAAGAAAAATTCAACTTAAACTCGATTACCTATATTTAAAAAATCTACTCAAACAACACAATTAGTATTGTACATATATAACCTTTCTTAGTCTGTAGTTATTTTATTTTTTTTTTAAATAAATCAATTATTTCCGTATAAATTTTGGTTGGCCGCATGCCAAAAATACCAGCAAAACCAGCTGCATAAATTGTTTGGAAGCCATATTTAGTTAAGCCACGAAGGGATGATTAGTGGGTGAATGTAATGTACACAAATATCCCTAAAACGACCATATATTTGTGTGCACTATTTATTTTTTTTTTCATGTGCACTACAAAAAAAATGAGGACTTATTCGATTTTTCATTGCGTTCGTAACGCTCGTATATAAATAAATGTGCGTAAATATTTCTGCAAGATTTTAATTTAGCGATCAGTGATGAGAACGGTGACAATTACAAATGTTAAGGTAGAGGACCAAGTACGATACAATACAATACAATAAAGGTCACGTCACACGTAAACTATTTATTACTTATTTTTATGATTGTCGTAACGCTAAATCTTCTGAAAGGAATATAGCTCACGATATATCGGCTTATCGGCTTATAATTTAAGCAACATATTCGTTAATAATATTAACGAAGTCGTGAATCTTGCAATGAAAATGTTTAAATTGTTGGGTGTCTAAGATTCGTTTCAACGAGAATATCATTTTTTGAATATTTTTAACTATAAACACATGACCGTAAACTTAATTTCATTTCTAACTGTTTTAGTTAGATTCGCGGTTTTTTTCACGAATCTATTGAATTCTGAGTATTACAGCAAATAAGCAAATTTCAAGTAAAGGAAGAAAGAATTTAGTTCGCTATTGTATTAACAGCTATATGCTGATCAAGTTGTCATCAATTAATCGAAATATATTTTTACAAGCCAGTGTAGATAGAAATCTTTCTCTTTCCGTCTAAGTATACTGGATAGGGCTTGAGTGTAAACAAATATCGTAGTAAGGGAAAAATTGTCGCTCCTTAATTTTTAAAAAAATTTTTGGCTGCTATCCAATCAAATGGGACGAATTTTTCAAAAATTCACCTAAAAAATGCTTATTATAAACAATATTCTTACATATAAGCACGCATGCACATATACATCGTAGATTATAATTGTGATAATGTGCTCTGCTAATTTTCAGGAGAAAACAAAAATCAACAAAGCATCGCAAGTGCAGTAGCCACTCAGATTAACGGCAAGAGACGTTGTTGTTGTTGTTGTTTTTGTTGTTACATGACATCTGCCATCGTTTACAGAGTTTATACGCAAATATATAAACATGGATTGGAGCTGGGCCATAGAAGGTGTTAACAACGATGTGCCACGCACCATGGGACCCGAATGTGAAAATTATATGTCGAATGAACGACGTTGGACGGAGGTGGTAATAGTGAGTTTGGGCTGCCTCTGGATATTACGTTGGGCTAGTAAACGGGCAGATCCTATTTCTCTTCCTTGTGCAAGCAAATTGAATCAGTCGCACTCAACAGGCCGTTTACTGCTCATGTTACTAATGACTTTCGTATTTGGCATAGAGATGGGTTTCAAATTTGCCAATAAGTCTGTGATATTCGTATTGAACCCTTGCCATATCCAAACATTGGTGCAAGTAAGTTTTATACCTTAGGTACGAGATCTTCTATGAGAATTAACAAAAAATTCTTCTCATTTAGATTTATATTTTAGCGGCCAAGCCTAGCAAAGCAACCGTAGCTTTATTTAGAATACAAATGAATAATTTGAACGGACCATTGTTAGCGTTCATATTCCCGGAAGTAGAAAGCCGCACATTGCCCTTTGAGCAAGCCACCTATTGGTTGCAACACGCCTTGCTTTACATAGTACCCGTATATATCATTAGAAATGGTACGAAATCTAGAAAATGCAAAGAAAAAAAAAATACAAAAATTTGTTTTTAGGGATTTATGAAGTTGAGGATATTTACGACTTTAATTGGGTCACGATAGGCGTAATGATTATGTTGCTTTATCATTTTGTCGTATTAAATGCCATTTCTATAGTAAGTATTTTCATAAATTCTTATTACATAAATAATAATTTATATATATATATAATGGTGTATTTTGTCCGGATTTTTAATAGGCTAGCGGAGTTAATTTAAATCATATGTTGTGTGCGGCTGTGACCGATCCGTTTGAGGGTCAAAATTATCGCATTGCTGCTGTGATACATGAGTCTATTTTATGCCCGATTCTCAATAAAGTGACTGTGCTCTTATATTGTAATAAGCAAACAATGAAATCAAATTTACTACGAAAGCATACTTACAACCAAAACACAAGTACAATAATAAATGATAATAATTTGTCAAAAGATGAATTACTTTATCATCAACATTATGAGTTAACAGAAAAAACAACAACAGAAGGGACATCATCGCAGCAACAACAACAACAACAACAACATCATCATCATTTACCGCCCTTAAATGTTACCGAAGAATGTATAGTTAAGCAGCGTAAACATAATATAAGCGAAGATAATGATATTGATATTAGAATTCAAGAACAACAACATCAGACGCTCTTAGCTGATGTCGAAAGCGAAAGGGAATTATTAAAAAATTCGTCTACAACTGCCAAGTGCAACATGTCCGCTACAAAAGTTGATTAGTATTTATTAAGCAAAGTTAATTACAATCCGAAATCTATAAACATTCAAAATGTCAATCTTCTTCGTCTATTTGTTTCTCTTGTTATAGTATGTGATGCGGAAATTTGGGTTGTACAATTATAATAATATGTATGCATTCTAGATGTGCATAAATGTACGTTTAAGAGCGCATAGCTAAGATAGGAAAAAATAATTCGTTAAACAAAAAACCCAAAACAAATACATTATTTTATGTTCTCGCGTTTTGTTATTTCCTGTATATAAATATGTATGTTAATTAAAAAACAAAACAAAACAAAACAAAAAAAATCCATTATATAAAAATATTTAAAGCAATATGTATTTTAATATTAATAATAATATGGCCTTAATAATAAATGAGTCTCTTTAGCAGAGTCTTAATAAGTATTACTTAGTTTACGTAGAACAACAAAGTAAAGAAAAGAATACCATTTTATATTAAATCAAATAACAAAGAATTAAACTTATAATAAATTGTTCATTGATAAGAAAACAAATAAATCAATAAACGATAATAAAATCAATAGTATAATAACAATAATAACAATATTGATAAAAATAATGAAAATTTCTTAATTATTAGTTTGGAATGAAGTTTTCGTTACAGATAACAACATCCACCTCGATGTTGTCTGTTGTTGTTTTCAGTCTCTATTTATCGAATTTTTTTTTGCTCACATTCCGATAGTCATCATTTTGATATCACATGCCACGTATTACGTCCAATTTGCGCCAAAGCAGGGACGACTAGTTTATATCTGTCCCTGACTGGTTTACTGATGAGATGCAATGTTTTGGAAACTCCTCGCACGTTTGCAAACATTGCATGAAATGTGGAAGAGGAAGTCTCGGTAGAGTCTTCATCTACGAAACCAAAGATTTCGTTTATTTTGAACGATTGTAACGAACGAAAACTAGAATAAACTTTATCAATCTTAATTAAGAAGTAAAAACATTTTTTTTGTAATTTTTTTTTTTTTTTCATTCTAAGTGTTTTTGTAACGAACGCAAAATGGCCTCGTTGAGGCCATCATGATTAAAAACGAACAGAATTTACAAAATGCCGTCATTTTTAGTTTTTTATTTACATTTTTTTTTTATTTGTATATTATCGGCTGGCAAATATCACATTCAGGCCGATAGCCTGCGTTGCTAGAGCTCAATGTCACGGCCACACTACAATGTCAATATTAAGTGACGATACACCACGACAGCATACTCGCTCCAGCAGTCAAGGTTTAAACAATCAATTTATAAGTACTTGCACAGATGCGGGCGATTGTGGCCGCTGGTACACCTTTGCCTAGTGCGTCAGTCATGTTAACCACTAAAAATTTGCAATGTATGCTTGCTATTTTAGTGTTGGCTCATAGCAATGGCAGTATTCTGGGTACTTCATGGCACATTGTTTTGCAAATCTTACAGCATCTTGTTTGGATATTGGGCTTAAAGCCATCTACTGCCGGGAGTCTGCAGGCTTTTCCTAAACCAGCTGTAGAGGCTAATATTGGTATACAGACCGCAAAGCAGCATAAACAAGGAGGACCGGTATATTCGCATGATATAGTTTATAAAATTCATTTGCTCTCGTCCTATTTCACTAGATATAAGTAAATATATATATAAACTTGAGAAAATCAAACGTAAATTCTTTTGGTGTAGCTTGCTTGCTCTTCTTCCTTTTTGGTGTCGGTTGTTTGTTCTTCGTCCTTTTCAGCGTAGGTTGCTTGTTCAAGAGTTAAAAGAAATGTATTTCTCTATAACTTTTGTTTACTTTCAAGAATTCTCTAAGCATTGCAAAAATATTTTAAGGAATACTATTGAAAATTAAATCGATACAAACATAACATGCATTATTCCAACGAGGGAAAATACCGAAGTAGTTTCACCCGAAAGGCATTGATGGAAAGGTTTAAGCTGCATGTTATCAACCAACGCATTTGTGTATAATAAATTAATATAAGTATATATATATATCATGTAAAATTTTTTATACGAGCAGATGAAAATTAATATTACAACAATGGATGATTTCTTCTTCTAGTAAGAAATTACCGTCTTTTACTTTAGCTAGTCTGAAGTATTTATAGTGTTTTAGGTGAACAAGTTTGTTATTAATACCATCATTGCCCGATTTGAAAAAATTTTATTTTTGTAGAATATTTCACCGAAAGCGCGCGTAATTCGGGTAATGCCAAAGTTGTATGTATACATTTTTCGGGCATCCGAGAGTAAGCGTCTATATTTTTAGAGAATCTGAGAGTAAGCGTCTATGTTTGTTTACAATTCTGAATAATTGAGTCAAATAAGAAAGTTAAAACATAATTCTCATCGAATTTAAAGAAATTACTTCCCATTCAATAAATAATCTGTAATCATTTATAATAAAATTTATTCGTAATAAAAATAAATTATTTCTAATAAATATTAAAATAACAAAACTAATAGTACAAATAGATAAATTTTTAATGAATTAAAAAGGTATTCCTTATTTTTGACATCACAAATTAATGTTTTAATAAACTATTTAATTATAATCACAATATACATATGTATCTCTTTAAAATAAGTAAATTTACAAAATATATGCTGCCATCTATGTTTCCACGATTCTCTTGCAGCCAGGTGATGACACCTACATTACAAAGAGTGGAACTTTACAAAACTAACTCTCGATTGTGTCTTATAATATATTTTACCGGTGCGTCCAAAACGATGGAAATTTTCTTGCCCATCACTGAAACGAAGTGAAGATGGAAGATCTCTAATAACACCGCGCATAAAAGGTCTCCTTGACAGGCGTTCAATTTCAATGTCTTCCCTAGCAATTTCTGCGTCCAAATACGCCTCTTCCTGCTCATATTTCGCAATCAGTTCAAGCCTTCTTCTTTCCACAGTATTTTTCCACAAATTTATTAATATTGAGAACATGATGAAGCAATGTTAATGATTTTTTCTGTCTATCGATTCGTATATCCAATCAGTTTCGTTGACGTAATTAAGTTGTAAGGATTCAAATAATAATTAAGAAAAAAAAAAAAACAATAAAATGTAAAAAAACTCCAACAACGTATTTACCAGTTATCCATGTGCAATCGAAATGATCAAATGATCAAAGCAATACGCGTTCGGGCCTTCAAAATTTCTAATATTTTGCAGACCGTTAGCTGCAGAGGAGCATGTAGAAGAGAGCACAGAGTTGCTTTCCTATAAATATGAATGGCGAAAATGAAATCTCATTACTTTATGTATGAATTTCGTTTAAACATCGTGAATAATGATGATCTTAATGATCGTACTACATGAACTTTGATAACAATTTTTATATTTGAAAATTTTATTTGCCAAAAAAATGTTTAAAATAATATATTTAAGAAAATATGATTTTATAATGCATCTAAATAACTACCTTTTTTTTGGTTTTTTCACTACTTTGATTTACGTCTCTTGCGACAGTTCATATATATAGTTTATATGTGCGGCATATATATAGGCACAACAAGAGTGTTGCCGTCATACTTGTATATACTTGTATATACTTTTACTTGTATTTACTTGCACTTGTACAGCAGTAAGTCACTGCATATTTATGCGTATATTATAAGTATTTATATTATATATTTATATTATATTATATTAATAAGCGGTAATTAAATGGTTGTGTTTATAAATTGAAAATAAACCGAAACGCAACCAAAAGTCAGCTGACTCGTTAGCGACGGATTCGATTTTCAAATCAATTTAATAAGAAAGCCTTTAAATTTGCTAATTCTAACATAATCCCCAACTCTACACTTTGGTCTTGGAAATGTTTTATGGAAATTATATACAGTTAGTATTATCTGCTTCTCGTTGTGCTTATTGACTTCATTTGCTTTCATTTTGATTCTTCCCTGATATGTGTTATTGTATTTGGCTAGTAATGTTTGCATTGAACGGTTGGTCATTGTTAATAATCGTAAATAAGAACAATACTCGCAATAAACTGTCCAAGCGTACATCGCAAGAACCGTTTAACATGTTCCGAGATATGAGTTCCTTATACATGTTTATTATTATTTACAAGTTGCGGGTGACATTTCTGTACGCAAATAGTGGACGATATTTGCTTGGTGCAGAGTGACAAAATTTCAAAAAATGAACTAATACAATGAACAAATTATAACACTTTTCTTAACGCATATTTTAAAATGTATTCCAAATCATTAAATGAATATATATTAAAACGCCACACATTGATGAAAAAAAAAATCGTAAAAATGAACATGGAATAATTTTCGTACGGCATTTGCCACTTTGTCTTACAATTATTCTTTTTTTTTTTTAAATTCCGTTAAGGCATATATGAAGTTTGAGTTAGCGGAGGGTTTTCGAAGAGAACGGAACGTAAATCATATATTACATTATTATCATATATATATACATTATTCCTCTTGCTATTGCTAATATTTCAACACCTTCTTTTCAGCTGATTACGAGTATTAATAAAAATGCAACTCTACATAATATCAAGAAATATTTTATTAATTATATTAATTGCTATTTCATTCTATCTGTGTAAGTAAATATTCGTGGAAGCTATATTATTCATAGAAGAAAAATGGTGGAATGGTAATTTCGAATATTTGTTATGATTTATAAAGTACTATAAAACAATAAGAAATTATCGGTGGTTACAACTAAAGATAAGTACTAATGCCGTTAACCGAAAACTGTTATATTAGTTGTTTGCAAAAATTTTGAACTTTGATTTCTACTGGTAAAAATGATAAAGAAATGGGAAACACTAGTGCACATAATAGCTCATTTCGATGGTTTTGACTTCCTTCTACATAAAATAAAAGGTTTCCATTTAATATTATTGATCTATTCAGCGTACGCCAACGCTAATCATGGGAAGCTCAAAATTCTTCACCTTCCATTCAAATTCATTACTTTTGTCCATTTATTTGAAGAAGCCCGGTATCGAAACTCTCCAAACATGTTCGGAGGCTTGAAGGGTTGAAGAGTTTAAAAGTGACGACACGAATTGGCTGAAAATGACACTTTTGGCCACTTGTTGCAAGAGTTGCCCAAGAGGCACTGTTGCTGTTTGAAAGGGGAAGTTGCACCACACCCAGCGTACTCTTCAGACATGACGCCTGCTGATTACCATTTGTTCAGATCGGTGCAGCATAGCTTGACTGGCACGTGGGTAAGCAAAGTTAAAGAAATGCCAATATGGGTCGATGAGTTGATCGCTGCCATACCAATTTAAGTTCCTTCGAAATAAGATCGCCATGTTGCCAAAAATGCTGTAGACTGTTGTAGAAAATGATGGAATATATTGTACCAGTTTTCCGCAATAAATGACTTCTTCAAGTGAAAAAGCGATCACAATTTTTTAATATTTATTATCCCCAAATCTATGATGGATTTTCACATCGCCCAGCTGGTATCACCTTAATTATAATATAGTGGCAACTACTACATACTACCACTACTACTGTCAACGGTCATCTGTTCGATTACAATATTTATATATAAAATATAGTGCATCGTTCTAATCAGAATGTGTTGTCATTTCTCAAACAAATTTATAGAAACACACTCTTATTTAAAAGAAATGTTATTTTTAAGTGCATTGTAAATACGTAGGTATACATATACATATATATATATATATATATATATAAAACGTGAATTAAAATATATAAATAGCAAGTAATATGCATGCTCCTGATTAAAATGTGGGAACGAAGCGGAAAATTTTAAGCAATGCAATGTAAAGGTGACGTAAAAGAATGCACGCCTTTCAGTGGGAATTTGTGCAGCTGTAAGCTGTAAGAAGCAAATTTAATTTAATATAATACCGCGTCGTGGCATTTTGCATATGATTGAAGAGATCAGTAAAAAAAGGGAATGCACGGCTAAAGAACATAATAAAAAATGAACGATGTCGATATTTTTTACAGAACAACGCAATATGAGTGTCAATTAAACAAATGGTAAACGAGAAATTAACTGAATATTATCTTGGTTGCGCGCCTGCTTTGTACACATATGCGATAATGAAAATAATCACTACTTAGTATTCTATCATTTTATATATATATATATATATATATATATATATATATATATTAACAAAGATGTGCTAAAATATAAAAAATAATGCATAAATTAAAAAGCTTTCAAAGGAAATTTAAGAATGAATGCGTAAAGGATGACAGTTCTAATAGAAAAGAAAAGTATAGCTTCAATGACAACAACGTTACAACCGCTGCTATCTAATTAGACCTTAGAAGTCTTAAGCTTGCACAACGGACAGAAGGTGGAAAAAAGTGAAAATATATTTGTATTAAAGTGTTCAATATAAATATATATTTTATATTGATTAAATCTTATATAATATGTGTGTGTACTTTATGGCAAATTATAACAACAACAGAAAGAGTAATTTATTTATGTTTACAAAGCAACAAAAGCCTAAACATATAGAATGTCAACAAGTGTTAAATATAAGCGAAAAGATCATTTAAAATCAAATATCTCTATGTACAAATAAATAAATAAATAAATAAATAAAGTAAACGTATCAAGGTTTAAATAAATTTATAGTAATATACTTTTTCCTTTTCGTTAATCGATACTCGCATCGAATAACCCGTCGTTATGCCTATTGCGGCTCTTGCATCTGTAGAAAACATTAGTGGAAAACCTTATAATAAACCTTTCAATAACATTAATAATATTAACGCCGTCCAATCGTGTGACTATAATTTATTATCATCTAATTCAATGCCGGCATCTATACAAAAATCTAAGCAGTCTTCTGGTCTTCCTAGTGCTGTGTCCCATATCTATTATAAACACGGGTTATTTTTGTCCAGTTATCCTACCTGTGCTACTAGCATAGCAATTGTCGCTATACTATTCTCCTGGTAAGTTGAAATTATTATTTTTATAATTATAGGATGCCTCGAAATGTGAATCCTCCGTGACTAAGTGACTATAAGAGGAATCAGGGAATAAAAGAATGCAAGTTTTGAGACTGAAGAGTTTTGTAACGAATACGAGATCCACGTTTCAATTTTGAAAAATAGTACGAGTGCAGGAACGGTAGACGTCTTATATGGCAGTTTTAGGACTGAAGAGTTTTGTAGTGAATATGAGGGCCACGTTTTGATTATGAAAAATTCTATGAGCGAAGGGAACGGTGGACGTCTTACATGATAATGTCATTCGTCCTAGTCTGAAAGGGCTCGTAAATTTTGGTCATTTTATCTACGTTTTTTGGAAATGCGATTATGATCTGCAAACTCTGTCTGCAAGAGCGGGAGATTGTTTCTTTTCTTTACTTTCATTGAGTTGGATTTAAAAATCCTCTAAACAAAAATATTAAAAATCAATGGTTAATCCTTCTCGGACCAACCGAATGAGCTATTTAACTGCGATTGTTATTTGTACGCTTCATTGAAAGTATGATGGCAGATATCGCATATTCGTATATAGACCGAAGACTCTCCCTATACCATATATTGAAAATGTATGTAAGGTTTAACCGACTTTCAACGGGAGGTATATAAGTTGTGCTACATTGCATTGGATATAACTGCGATTTCTCGACATCAATGTGCCGTATTTTTCGCAATATGAAACACACCTTTGCACATAGATATATGGCCCCAAAATTTGGATATGTCTTATGATCCGAAGGTAAAATTAAAATGTTTTTCAATAAATCGTCTCTAAATTTGAGGCACGACAACAATAGCTCAGATGAAGAAGTAAGACGAACGGTGACATTAACGAGACGTGTGATAGTATCGAGATTGAAAATGGACTGAATATTGTTAGTACGAGTTATGTTAAAAATATATAACAATTTTGATCGGAAAGTATTTTTTAAAAATCATCTTATAGTTCGAAAAATACGAAAAATACATTTCACGCTATAGTAAATTAACAAACCGGTCAATAATTCTCCGGATAGGGAAATTTCTTCTTTCAGCTTTTGACAAATTTTTATTTGTTTAACACGTTAAGGACAGTGTGTATCACCGGTGGCTCACAAGCGAATGCTTATGCGAAATAGGAAAAACTGCGCCGTCCTTAACGTGTTAACAATTTCTCGTTCAGTACAATAAGTGCTTTGGTTGAAAATTGTAGCGTTTTCTACAGGCGTCAAAAATTTCGCATGTAATTCTTTCTGATAGAGCAGTGTTTACAGCACTTCAGAGTGTGCATATTTAAAAGCGATAGTTTCATATTTCTAAACCCTTCCAATAAATCATTAATTGACTGATTATTTGACAAATATAAAATAATACACAAAACGCTGACGTATTGTTTACACTGAAAACACCCTCTTCCCAATTATAAATGTAAAAACTGAAAGACGTTAGTATAAAAGGTGTGAATGAATAAGAAAATAAATAATAATACAAAATGGGGGAGAGGAGTGGGTAAAATTGATATTTCAATCTTTCTTTTTTTTTGCTCTTTTTTTTTTTCAATTTCATTGAATCTGTGCAAGCAAAGTGAGAACACTGATTTGCCAAATATTTGGCATCGTACGTAATCTTTACGTCACTAATTTCTAACAAAGTAAAACCGATCCATTATAAATAATATAGAATTCCTCGGGTTCGCTTTTATCACATTCTATCTATTCACTCTAGTGAGAATATAAGAAAATTATTTCGTTTTCGTGCGAAATGATTAATTGAGAATATCTTGATCAGGGAAAATCACGCGCAATTATGAAATTCTCGCACTTTGTCATAGTGTAGAGAATTTCTAACCGAAATAGATATTGAAAGGCAACTTATCTCTTGCAGATTATTTTCAAAAGATGCAATGAGTTGATTATGGGAATGCTTAGATATGTTTTCTTCACATCTTACACTTCATCATCATCACCATCATCATCATCATAATATCTTGTCGTTCAATGATCTACTCACTCTACTCACAATGATTGTAACGCTTGTAGACAAATGGATCTTTCTAATCTATACAGTTTTCCGTGGCTTATAGATAGATATATAAAAATATGAAAAAGAATTGAATAAGAAAATTACATTTGACTGTTGTAGAAAAAAAAGAAATGGAATTACGACACTCCGTAATACTATGTGGGCTTAACTATTTTTGTGTAGACACTGTATGATCATTCACAAGACACGTGACAAATGTTTTTTTGAAAGTAGGGATGTTCTCAGTTTCTATTTCTAACTTACGTGAAAGTATTTAGAGGGTCTTAGCCAAATTTGAAGGCAATATTTTTATTTTTGCGATCGAGAGAATGGTTGCCATAGGCATACACAGGGACGGATGGACAAACATGTCTGAATCGATTCAACATTTGATAGTGATTAAATACATTTTGCGATCTCTGAAATTTTTTTTCTGAATATTGAAAATATCTGGTTCTAGCCTTTCGTTGGTGTAAGTAAATAAATTATTTCTTGATATTCACTACATTATTATATCCACTATTGCAAGGTGGTGGTTTTACTCATTTTTTTTTTTTTTTTTTTCGTAATATATATAACACCTAAAAGGAGGCTTCAGACACTCTATAAGGTATATATATTCCTCATCAGCGCGAGATTCTGAGTTGATTTAGCCATGTCTCTCTGTCTGTCTGTCTGTCTGCCTTTTGTGATGTTTGTTGTTGGCACTCTCCTGGTCGCAAAAATGTGGATGTCGACTTCAAATTTAGTAGAAGCAATGGAAGAGCTTGCATGCGGGTTGATATTGAAAATGAGCCAAATTGGTCAGAGCAGAGGCGCGCAGTGGAGCGCAAACTGGACGCAACTCCCCCCTTTCTTAAATTTTTGAATTTTTTCTCGTTACTCGGCAATTATTCAAGTTATAGACCTGAAATTTTGCACATTTACTTTACGGAATACTCTACTCTTTACGTCCAAAAATGGACATAATCGGCCATGCCCACACAAACGTACTAGTAAGTAACTTTTGTAAATTTTATTTTTTTCACACTATTTGGTACAAACATGGGTTAATTTTAAAATGAATAGGGTGGACACCGCGTTTATTTCTTTTTTAATAACAGCAGCGATGTGGGTATCAAATAAAAGAACTTGGAGAGCAGAATGCAAAAAGCATAGTGGTGGATATGCGAGATTCGGCCACAGCCGAATATTATTTTCTCGTTATAACATATATATTTTAACCACGACATGTAAAGTCAAGCTGTGTGCGGAGTTTTTTCCCTCTTCTAACAACCAAACAAGACAATACATATTAATCGACCCCTAGATTCAAGTTCACAAATATATTTTTATATACTAGATACGTAATCTGCCGTTCAGCGAGGCGTATAGAAATTTCAAATTTACAATTTTTTAGATTTAATTTATATTTTTTAACGTATCGTAAAGTTAACGCATGGCCATTACAACAGATAACGAACAAGCAAAGTATCAAATCAGTAGAAAGGATTAAGTCGACTTAGAAACTTATGTCTATAAAGAATGCATGAAAATATTTTACGAGATCATTAATGATGAGTAGTTCTGAGTTTTAAAAAGGGGAGCAACAAATTTATGGCTCCTCCAAGATTTGGCATTGAATATCAAAATAGACAAAAAGTTATAATTTACTCAGAAGGCGTAAACAAACAATGAGACATGACTAGGAAAAATTCTCATATGTGTCAGTGTTTCAAAAAGCAGCCAAACCGTGGTATATATAAGTTATTCTACTTATATTTCTTCATTCTTAAGTATTATAGATGGCGTAGCAAATTTAAGATATTCTTCATTTTGTAGCGAAAGTTTTGGCCATGAGAGCGAAGAATGAATGAAAATTCATTTTATTAATTTTCTTTTCTTTTTTACTTTTTCCCAGTTACCCTTTAATTAACATACCTTTGCCTGGTACAATTCCCACAAAAATCGTTTTACCGTTTGAGGGGAAGTATAATTTATACGATGGTGAACGTAGTATCAATAGCAATTACAACTATTCGATGGTTAAGAATTTATTTATGACCAATAATGCATCGATGTATGAGCCGCATTTTCCATGGGCGCAAAGTTCACCTATACTTTATGTACAACAAATAACACTGCGTGCAAGTATCTTGCCATGGATTGATGAAATGCAATTAATGGACGCGTTTCGTGCACCGCTCTACGAAGTTTTTAAATTGCTTGAAATTGTGCGAAATCACGAGTCGGTAGAAAAGTAAGTAAATTTGTCTTTTTTTTTTTAAATAAATTTTTATATAAACAATGAGACCCATCCTATCAGTTGATGTCTGTCTGTTGGTTGCGTCATTCATTTTCTATAATTTTCATAAAAATTTTATTAAATATGTAATAAAATCAAATAGCTCAGACTGTTACGTAATTTGTTTCAATTTTTTCTTTTTAAATATACCTAAGATATTTTGTGAATCCTGGTTTTTGAAAAAAAGGAGACATTATCCAGGGAAAAGGTTATCAAACCGCAATAAAATTGTGATCTGTATGCATGTGTGTGTGTGCACAATTGCAATAATTACGTATGTGTCGTAGACAGCAATTTGTTACGATTCATTTCTTTTAATAAATAGATGATTAATGATTTTCGAATGAATTGATCTCAAAACAACTTAATGCAGCTTCTAAAAGAGCAACAAAAAAAAAAAAAAAAAAAAGGCGAAAATGAAGCAAATCAAAAGAAAAGTATATAAAAAAAAGCAGTTCATATATTTATATTTATTTTCAACTACAGCTAAGCAAAATTCCGACATGACGTGGTAATCAGTTATTATATAAGAAGATCAATTAAGTTGATTACGTTTTTATGGGAGAAAGAAAGAAACAAATCTTTCCATTTACCATAGCGTAGGCTTTATATCCTTGAACTCATTCCGTTGTTTTTTTTTTTTATCTTATCTACTTTTAATCTCCTTTAATTCTCCTTTTTATAGCCAACGTACTTTGGATAAAATCTGCTTGCGTGTAGATAGTGCGAAGCGTTCACAACATGAGCAATTATTTCCCGAATTTGGATGCCTGATTTTATCGCCGGCCAATCTTTGGGCACAGAATTTGCAAAATTTTACCGGAGACACAAATATTCTGAACACGATTTTTCAATATCACGTAAGTAAAAAATAAAATTGATCCTCTATTTTTGCCTTTCTTTATTCATAACTGGCAAGGAGGGGAATGGTCAAATAAACATATGATTTATATAAAATCATTATAAATTAAAAAAACAAAAAAATGTAGGCGTTGTTGCGGCTCTCATCGTCTTAAAATAATCAGAAAAAATATAAAGGAAGACCACAAAAGACTATTATTATTATTGTTATTATTATTATTATTATTATTATTGATTTCGCCAGAGAAATAAATTCTAAGACTAAACTCTTAAAAGCACTTGCATCTAAGGCTATCGACTTTTATTAAAAACTCTACCGCACTTGAGATTCGAACCCACGACCATTGACTTGCTAGTCGAGATTCCTCGCCTTCGCCTACTCAGGCGGATCACAAAAGATTATATATCCTACTTTCGTACTACATATATTTTTGCCGACTTTAATAAATATATCATTGATAAGGTCTGACTGTACGCTGCAGATAGATGTTTTCATGCCTTACTACACCACTTGTTCCAGGTTGTTGGTTTCATCGTTTGGTTGAGAAGCAATTGCGGCCGAAAGGCCTTTTGGTTAACAAGTATATTCATAGAGCAGGAAGGTCGTTCCAGATTTGATTCAAAAAATTGAATGCCGAAATTGTTGTACTCTATCAGAACGCCCGTCGTCTGAGGACAAACTCGACTAGGTGTGACTATCATGTTGTAACATTCACCGAAACTTGGCTGAAGCCAGGTAGTACGGATTGCGCAACTTTTTCATCAGATAATCGATTGTTTCGTAACGACACGATACATAGACCGGCTGCGGTGGGCTTATTGCAGTAAGAAATGTGTTGTCTACTCTCTTTTTTTTCCCTATGTTTGTCATTGAGGTGGAATTTGTGGTTGCAAAAGTCAAGCAACAGTCATCTTAATTGTAAATTACATGCGCTTGTGTTCCTCTTACGTCAGGTCCCATAATTTGTATGCGTCCCCTGTCTTTAAAAGGTAATGGAATTATCCTCATCAAGCCCAGGGATTCAATCTTCGGGTGATTTCAAGTTGTCGAGCGTTACATGGTTTCGTATTGACAAACTTTGTTATTTTACATCTTTGTCGGTCTCATTAGCGTGTAATGACTCTGTTGATAGAATCTGTGAGTTTGTCCTTATGCAATATTTATAATGGGAAGGTGCGAAACCTGAACTTAGTGTCCCTAAACGATACGAAAAACTGTATCACTCGGGAAAATCCGTTCGTTTTATCCGAGGATGCCTATCACTCTACGTTGCTGATAACATTGAATGGGAAGTTGCAAGTGATACATGCTACAAGGTTGTTAGAAGCGGCTCTTTTATGTTCGGCAAATTCCATTTTGACAAACTGACATGCAAACTATCTGAAGTTATTTGGTATTTTGGTTGGCCCGATCTCGACGATTTGAAAGTGTCCGATCTGGTTTAACAAGTAGTTGAGACCTTTGCTGAACGGAAGGAGTAGACTGTTCAAAATATTCAAGAGTAGTGGTTTACATGTTTAACACCTACAGTAAGATTTACTGCAGTAATTGCATACGTTGCGGAAAGGCTGCTAGCTGGAAGTCTAGCTGTGCTATTTCTATTTATAAGTGCGTGGATCAAATAATATTATTAAGAATTACAGAGGAATGGCTAAGCTTAGTGCATTGCCAAAGCTGTTTGAAGCCTTAGTCACTAAGCAGCTTAAACTGGAGATTACGCCGATAATCTATTCACGCCAAGATAGTTTTTACGAAAGTGAGACCCACGGCTACCAACTTGTTGGCATGTACTGGTGATGCTTTCACAGCGTTCGAGGAGTATAAGCAGACTAACGTAATTTACACTGATTTCTTCTTTTCCAAAGATTGCTTTTTAATTCTTATATCTCCCGCGCAATCTGGCGTCCCTTAGGAAAGTCATCTTGGGCCTGTTCTTTTCTTTCTATTTGTAAATGATCTCCATAGTTGTATTCAGAATTCTAGAGTTCTAATGTTTACAGCCGACGTCAAAATGTACCAGTTTATCGATGCGCTACCTGATGGCAATTTTTTTTAACGTGATTTGAATAAATTCTTAGGTGGGTATTATTCATTGTCGTGGACAAGCTTGCTGCCTACATTGTATGTAATCAGCAACTACGTTTTCGAGAGTGCGTCTTACCCTAACGACTAAGGAATCATCCTTGACTTTAAGCTCAGGGCTAATGTTTATATTGGAAATTCTGTTCTGTTCTTGTGGGTTTGATTTGAAGGAGGTCTAAAATGTGTGATGGTGCGTATATGACGAAAAGAATGAAACCAAGCATTAAACCAGCCTTAATTTAGTTTCATCAGGAACAAAGGACGACGAAAACCTTAAAATACTGTCTAATTTCATTACCCGACATGATCCTTTGTAGTCAGTCTATAATTAATTTTAAACCAAGCATTTGTCACTACATCGACAATGTCACAATTCGCTCATCTGCTGCTAGCATAATAGTAGGTCAGGTATGAAGTTAGTCTCATACGCAACGGGTGTTATTACAATAGTTTTAGTGGTGGTGGAGTTTAACTTTAACGCAATCCGATCAAAATCAGCGTTAACCTGCTAAGCCAAAACATATATCTGTCCAAGCGGATGGGAAAGGTAGATCTGCGGATTATCGGCCTAGATGAAAATGGCATTGCAATTACCTTCAATGGATGATAACGCAAAAAAAATGGCAAATGACTTTTTGTGGCAAAAATCGGATAATTTCAACAAACCTAGATTTATTGGGAAAATGGTTCAATGATCGTGAAGTCATCAAGTCGTGATCAAAAGTGACTCGGTGAACTTTTTAGTTTGGGCTTATTTTAAAGCGTTGGCTTACTTCACTAAACTATGAACTCTCAATGACTTTATTCGCCAAAATTATTCATGTTATTGATTGAATAACAGCAGATTGTGTGAAAAAGCGGCCAAAATTGTTTGGGTTCAAGAACTGAACATCACTTTTTACAGAAGCCCCTTTTTTAAATAAGAATGGCATAAACGACAGCTTGGCTTAGTTTTTGTTATAAATTGAAAGAAAAAAAAAAAAACTCATTTCATGACTACATATAATAATATATTGCGCGATCGATTAGTAATCGCAAATTACAGTAAAATGCACACTTCTTCAAAACACTGGCTTTCAAATTTTTTTAACTTTTTTACACGCAATTAAAAGTTTTGTGGAGCACGCGAAAATCAAACTCGAATAATAACAAGCAAAAATTTGAGAAAAAAATTCAAAATGAATGACATATTGATAAAAATAAAATAAGCACTCGGCCAGCGAATGGGACGTGAAGAACGGATCGGTGAAAGCATAAAGGTAACCAACTGAACACCCTGCGACTAGGTTGCGGCTGCTATCTGCTTTCCTCTCCTCACTGCTTACCGAGCTTCACCGCGTTACATGGCGCAATTTTGACTGATTGGTCATAAAAAAAATAGTTCCGCTGTCTATGTATATAGGGTAGTAGAGGCTTCAACTACTATAGCCTACACCATCTTTAGTATAAGAGTACATTAAGTTTGTGCGTATGTATATAATACTCCGAAGAACTTGAGATAGGACCTACCTTTTATTACAACGATCGATGCAGAATTACTTTCTGATTCGATTTAAGCTTTTCTTATGACCAATCTACACGTCTCCATAATTTTGGAGATAATTTGATGAAATTTTGGTAAGCTAATGTCCTTTAGCTCCCACTGTTGAAAATGTGGTTCGCACGAGACAAGAGGAAACAAAAGAGAACAAAAAACAAATATCTAGTATACGATATTTTTGGATTATTTTAATATTAGAGTTATTGGCTGTTGCGCACTTGTATGTCAAAAGTCCAATTAGGTTGGACTATACTTTTGAGTAAAAAGGACTGATTTCTTAGATTAAATTGAGATTTTGGACGACTTATCCAATAGAGTCTTGTGATATGATTTTTCCATGTTAATCTTTGATCAATATATAAAACGCAAGACACTTTACACGGTTTCGAATAGATTGCCATTCGAAAACAATGAAGCATAAGGACCTTTAGTTCTAGTCCGCAAACGTGGTAAGCGTAGATATTTCAGCATTTATTTGATCGTTGAAAACATTCATGGGATCACTAGATGAAAATAGGACATCAGCGTAGATCGCAGTTAAAATATTGCCAGCGACTGGGAAAATCGGAAAGTTGTATAAAATATTGTACTTAGAACACATCCGTGGACCAAGTTTTTATCTTTACGCATTTGTTGTATTTGTAGAAGGGGTCGGAGATGACTTATTAATTATGTGATTATTTTTACTGTCATTGCAGAATCTTCAAAAAAGTAAAGTATCGACTGCGGAAATGCTTTTTGGCTTACCAATGCAGGATACGGGTTTTAGGCGTTATCCGTTGCGTTCGCGTTCCCGTATCATCCAATACGCCATCACTTTGTTTTTGAAGCAAAACGATCATGAGTACTTTCAAAGTCTTAAGGAGAAATTATTCGAATACTATCCACCATTGCAGAAAGTTGCTACCTCTTCGCCAAGCCAAGACAAATCCTCGATTACGTACATTTTCTATCCGGGTGAATTTAAAATGTGGGAATTTTTACCGTTAACCACAGCGTTCGTATTGCTTTTCACATATGTGTACTTTTCGGTACGAAAAATTGATGTTATACGATCCCGATTATTGTTGGCTTTATGTGCAGCCATTACGGTTTTTGGCAGCTTGGTCATGTCATTGGGTTTGTGCTTTTTCTTTGGTCTAACTCTCAGTTTACAATCAAAAGATGTGTTTCCCTATTTGGTCATATTATTGGGCTTGGAAAATTGTTTGGTTATTACACGTAGTGTTGTCTCAACCGATGAAACATTCGATGTTAAGATCAGAGTTGCTCAAGCCCTTAGCAAGGAGGGCTGGCACATTTCTAAAACATTGCTTACAGAAATTACAATATTGACCATAGGACTGGCTACGTTTGTGCCAGTTATTCAAGAGTTTTGTATATTCGCCATAGTGGGACTATTGTCCGATTATATGTTGCAAATGTTGTTATTCTCGACCATTTTGGCCATGAACATTAAAAGGCCTGAATATTCAAAAGAAGCTAAGCACTTACCAAAAATGATGATGTCCTTTACGGTGAGTCCAACTTCTTCGCCAATCAACGGTTACAGTTCCTTGGGTAATAATGGGCGCGTGGATTTTCGTTTTTTTGGCAACTTTGCAAATTCAATGGGCAACGGAGGTGCCTGTGGTGGTGGATTTTCTTCATCAAATTTTGTACATGGAGGATTTCATCGCTCGCAATCGCATCCGAAATTAGCTTTTGGCGATTTCAATAATCCATCGGGTGGTACTGACATGCCTAAACGGTCTTCTATAACTTTGAGTGCCAATGGCGGTATGTGCGCGGCGAATAATCATGATCGTATTCCGAAACGTTTAAGAATTGTCAACTTTTGGGCTCGCACACGTTTCTTCCAACGAGCCTTTATGGTCTGGATGAGCGTTTGGATTTGTTATATTGTGTATAATTCCGGTTATTTGGAAACTCTTTTTGTTTTGGATAACAATCGCACTACGGCTTTTGGCGGGGAGGAGTTTCAACGTAATTGGGAAGCCGGTCGCGGTGCAGTGTCCAGTTTTATAAACAATGTGCAGACTGTTTTACATGCCAAACCCATGGAATCTCATGCTTTTAATGGCCAATCAACAACGAATAACGATCAAGATAAAGCTTCCGGGAGAATAAGATCCAATGGCTATGCAGGTAAAATATATAGAGAGAGATATTTTCCTCTTTACATATTATTAAAGCTCGAATTTTCATTTTGCAGAACGATTTGCCGAAGGCCATGTGAACGAAACCGAGGCAGAACTGAAGCGTTTGTTCTATCCCGACTATGAACTAAACTATTTTCTTTCAAATTTTCATTGGTCAACAATTATGAAGCAGTATAACATGTCATTAAGAGGTCATTACATTACCATATTGCCTACCATTAAATTATCGCATGCAATTAATCCCGAACAAGCGTTGCTCATAAGAAATCCTAATGAGAAGGTGGTGCAAAATTTCCAGTGGAAAGCACTGGCCGCCGCGTTAGATCCTTTAGATTTTAATGACGACGACAATCGTGAATCACCCATTATTATGCTCGGCGGTACCCCATTATTCCCTAAAAGCCCCATGGAAATTTTTTTCGCCATTACTTTGTGTTGTATCAGTGTCTTTGTATTATGTTATACTATGGTAGTTTTTTATCGTTGCATTTGTACGCGTAATTACGCTGAATGGCGTTCCAGTTGGAATGAATGTTCCGAGTTTTCACCGAATACCGAACAAATTTTGGAAGGGGTACCGTCACAAATTGCTGGCCATAAACATCGTATAGAATGCTTGGTATCGGATGGGGCGAACATCATTAGTTGCTGCTTGAAAGGACAAATTAAAGTTTGGGACTCCCGTAGCGGTGAAAATGTGACCACCATTAACCGCGGCGATATGCAAGTAGTTACGTATCGCGAGGATGGCGATGCAATGGTGCGTAAATTGAATTCATCGCCAGTCTGGTGTTTGGATTGTTTTGATAATTTAATCGCTGTTGGTTGCGCCAACGGACGCATTGAATTTTGGGAAATACCGGGTGGCATTTTAAAGGTAGAAAATTAAAAGTTTCAACAAGACTTTCATTATTATTATTATTATTATTATTATTATTGTAACTTTACACTATAATAGTGCACTTATCATGAAAGCTCAAAGAGACATCAGGGCATCACACATATACATTTAAGTGGAGATCGTGTTATAGTGGCGCGTCTATGCGGACGTTTGGATTTTTATCGCCTGGAAACTTATTATAAAGGGAAACAAATCGATTGGAATTTTACTTCAGCCTACAGAAGAAGTGAGAAGAATACTCTTTATATATATATATGTATATATATATAAATTTGATCAATAACCTTCTTTGACTGATAGCTCATGTTCGGACCAATTCTACCGGCAGCATAAGCATAATGCATCAACAGCAGCAGCAACAACAGCAGCAACCGCAACAGTATCTTGCTAGTCAAACGAAAGAAGAGATGAAATGTACATTGCAAAGCGTGCGGTTGGCTCATCAGCAGCCTATCACGTGTATGGAAGTTGTCAACGGAATGGTGTTTACTGGAAGTCAAGATCATACGTTAAAGGTGAAATACAATATTTGCAGAGAAGTTTTTCTTGCTTATTTCATAATTAATTGATTAAGAGCAGGTTTACACTTTAAACAATTCGGATATTGAGTATACACTGCATGGACATTGCGGACCAATAACTTGTCTATTTGTGGATCGTTGGCAGCCCGGTACAGGCGGTTCCGGATCACAAGACGGTCTTTTATGCGTATGGGATCTACACACAGGCACTTGCATGTACAGCATACAGGCTCATGACGGTGCTCTCAGTTGTCTGGCTTGTGCTCCTAGTTATGTTATTTCTTTGGGAACTGATGAACGTGTATGTGTATGGGAACGTTTTCAGGGCAATCTATTGACAACAATTAATATATCAAATGCTTATTCAAATCTGTTAATGCTGACGCCATCTCTGCTGGTTACCAGTAAAATGGGTAAATATTTTGAGAAATTTTAATAAATAGTTTACAAACATTATGTTTACATATCTCTAAAGGATCTCTTATTGTTTGGGATGTACGTACTGGCGAGCCAGCTCGGGAAGTTAAGCTGGATTTTGCGAATATGCAATTGTGTCCTAAAATTATGATGCTCGCTTCTGATTCTGTAGTCTGTGATTATGGAAACGAAATACGAGTCGTACGCTTTCCAATTGTAGCCGATAAGTGTAATTAATTTTTTATTATAATCTGTCCACATACTATTTTTTATATTGCTCATTAACCTTGTCATCTGCCGCAATATGCATCAGAGAATGTACACTAACTAAAATGCACACTCGTCTTTTTCCTTTACATAACAAGTTCCTTTTCTATATCCACCTTAGGAAGATATTAGGATCGCTTTCTAAACACAGAAATATATATCAGATGATATTCGATAAAGTAAAATATATATATATTTTATTAATACAGATAGAAATGTGATTTTTATTTTCTTGTCTGTGAAAATTACAACTTCAGATAATTTTAATACAGTTCTGAATATTTGGAAAATTTGCATATGGTAAGAACTAGAGCAGAGAAATTTGCGCATCTGTAAACCAAAGAAACCGTTATATAAATAGTTTACATTTAACAAAAGGGGCACGTGACGATTTTAAGAAACGGTGGTGGATATCCAAAGTTCGGCCAAAGACGAACTTGTGTAACTTGTTTATTCATTTTCCTAAAAACAAAATTCAAATAAGTGATAAAACTTGTCTTTAAGTAGATCCTACTAACTTTGTCTTATTTATGTATTAAGCTTAAGATCCGATACTCTCTTAAACCAAAAACAAAAGTCCTTTATATCCCATCTTTATTTTATAATATATTCACTTATTTCCAATTTTATTCATTTGAAACCTATAATGTTATCATTTTATAATTGAAAGCGTCGACTTTCGTTTCGACTCTATTACCTCTCATGCCTAACATCGGAAAAGATATGAGGATTATAAAATATTTGCAATTTATGACAGCAAGTTGCAAATACAGATCAAACCTTATACACATTGTTCCTTAGCTTGATTAGCGGAGTGGATTTAAGTCTTCTTTTTGTTTGTCCGCACAGACTAAACTAAACTATGTTTACGCTCTCTAAATAGATAGATCATAGATCATAATTATTTAAAGTTTCCATTTCTTCAATCTATCGCTCTTTGATTTACATTTTTCTTGATCGAAAAAGAGTCGCTTCGCGAATACGACATATAACATATTTTTATATCTTTTACTCATAACAAATTTTTTTTTGATTTCATTATTCATATTATTAAGATTTTTTTATTTGTGATTTTAACTTTTATAGCATATGGATGTTTTAATAAATATAAGTAACATGTGAGAAATGAATTATTGTTGAGGAGAACCTTTTTAAAAAAGGTTTTAAAATAGCAATCGTTTATAAGGTAATGAGGAATAAAATGATATATTTTTATTAAATATTTTTTGTAATAAATTTATAGGAAATAAAGGTAAGCTTTATCATCTATAGACTAGCTAAGTAGTTATCATTCGATGTAAAAATATTACACGAAATTTATTTTTTTTCTTTGAAAGAGCTACATATCATGCAAATACCGTTACTCATTGTAAATATTAGATTGCCTTTTCAACACTTGTAGAAGCAAAGCTTTGTGGTCTCAAGGTGGTTCGATTTTCACCACCACATATTACAACATACTTTTCTGTTCATAGAAAGAATTTCGTGGAAATCCTTATTAGGGTAGGATACAAAAAATAGGCCAAGATAATTCAAATATGGTACAGTTAGTTTTTTTATATCACATTGCTGTTGCTTTTTTGTCGTATGAACTTCAGCTTTCGTTATATGAGAGAGGGTAGAAAAGAGAGAGAGGTAGAAATACTGCTACTCTGCAATTTTTTTTAATTTTAACGACTTTTCAGAATTGGGCGTTATATAGGGAGTTGTCGCAAAAGTTAAGCCAGCCGAACTATTTTCAATAGCGCTCATATAGGGGCCAAAGTACGTCTGTATATCAAATTCCATCAAAATGTCTGAAAAATTGCAGCCTGCACTGAGAACATAAAAAGGCAGATTATAGACGGACAGACAGAACCACTTTCCATATATAATAAATGGGAATACTACACTGTATAAAAGTCATTAGAGAAAACCTAAGAAGCAGATATTATTCGTTTATCTCAAGTAGTCTAAGGAAAGTTAAAACTGAACACAGAAAACGGAAGGACGAAAATAAACAATAACACCGAAATAGGAATAAATGTGAAAAGCGTGAGCGTGTCTGATATATTCCTCATATTGTTATGTGCTTGTGACTTTCCGTTAAAAATATTAAAGTTTTTGGGTGTTTCTAGTTTACCGTCTCCTTCGGTCTATAATGCGCACCGAACGATAAGGCGCACACTTAGAAAAATATTTTTTACTTTCCTTTTTATTTACTGTTAACATTACTCGTACTAGCAATATTCAGTAAACTTTTTTCTCGGGACTATCACTCCTCTCGTTAATGTCATCGTTCGTATTGCTTTCATCTAAGCTATAATTGTGACTCCTTTCAAACTTCAAATTTAGAGACAATTTATTGAAAAAATATTTTAATGTTACCTATGGACCATAAGGCGTACCCAAAATTTGAGTCCATATTTTTATGTAAAAAGGTGCCTCTTACAGTCTGAAGGATACGGTATCAGTCATTTCGAAGTAATGGTCGAAATTTTGCATACAATTTACATAAAAAGATATGCTTTTATGATATCATTTCTTAACATATTTCGCCCTAATTTTAATAAATATATCCAGGTTAGCTACATGTAAGACAGCCAGGCACAATAGAGTTTGCCACTCTATGAAATTGAAAGAAATGATCAAAATAATATGCAAAGGGCTCGAAAAAAATCCTCATTGAAATAGTTCTCAATAAGATTTTTCAACCCATATAAGAAGTAAAAAAAAGGTTTGATCTTCGTAGAGACAAGTCTTGATCCCCACAAGCAAAGATTACAACTATTTTTTTATTCACTGGTATTTCAGACAATCCTAGAAGAGATTTGTATAAGCTCCAATTCAATTTCCCATTAGTTACGTCTTAAAATTAGCCAACTTTATGTACTATGCTATTACGACTGGGCTTGAAAAGAAAATGTCATTGAATATTAAAATTAATCGTCCTCTGAAGGTATATTTTGCATTCATTTTTTTAGTTTGATAAATTTTGCGCCAAATTCATATATACCCACAGGGGTTTGATTCTTTTGATCGTATTCAACCCAATCATCCTCGGAAAGATCGACATCTTCGAATGCTTGGCCATTGTCAGCTGATTGCACAATCCAACCAGTACGTGGTGAGAATTCTATTGGTTCTGCGCCGCGACAATCAAACACTACAATAGTCTTGAATTTGCCGGCATCTTTTTCCGTGTAAACATCTGCGTAAAGCGTTGAAATTAAAATTCAATTCATATGGAACTTTCTTTGCAACGTACCATTCGATTTTTCTACAACATCGATAGTATTCTCTCGACCGCACATCTTGCATTTCATACAGAAATTGAAACCTTCTGGATTCCGGGAGGAATCTTGTTGTTGCGTTTTCTCTGATTCAGTAATATCATGCCACTTATCCGTTGTCTCTCCGCAGTTTGTGCAAGTCAGCTTAAGGAAAAATGCATAATCTGGATGATTAGTTTTTAGTTCTCCTACATTTTCTAATGTAGCACAAATTTGCAAAGCAACTCGCACCATATTTATTGCTTCTAAACCTCTTTACTATATTTGTAAATTAATCTACGAACGACGTTATGTTTTATATTTAGTTTATGTCATATTCACCACATTCCCTTTAAGTGGAATATCAGGCATGCTACATATCAGATTTTTGCAACTAAGTCGTCGCGATATAAGTGAAGAGTTCTTTTTCTTGTTTGTGAGATTAACTGGACTGGCCAATAAGGAGGTGGTGACAGTCACTCATAAACATTAACTTCTTCTCTTTTCTTAAATGATATTGATATTTTGTTCATTGCCAATGATCAAGTTAATCTCATCCGATATCTGTGATGAATGCAACACTGCAGAGTCATTTGGGTATTTTTGAATGCAGGAAGGTCAACATTTTCAAGAAACCTTTCCGGTCTTTTAGCTTATAAAATAATTTTTATGAAATTTTTCGTTCTAACAATTATACACATCTCAAACAGCTGACTGCCTTTATCAAATCTGCTGGTTTTCTTTGTTATTACTTTTCTCCTACTATCTTTATTACACAAATAAATAGCTTAAGCTTATAATTAATGTTTCTGGGAATTTTACCCGATTGTTGACAGTACTGTACTGACTAACCGTACATGTTTGTCTCTTAACAAAGAGAATCATCAGAAAAACTTCTATTTACTGGTGTAAAGACCTCTCAATTTGGCGACATTATCCATTTTTCTTTTCCAGACATAAGAAACAGAAGAAAGATACTGAAATTTTGAGAATAATTTTGATATCTAATTTTTGATAAGTTTACAACGACACAAAATGATAATATAACTTTGTATGCCCTTCACTTCTACAATGATTCAATAAACAGTGATGCTAAGTATTTTTAAAATTCTATTATTAACAAGAAAGACTTTGCAGTTGTGATTAAATAAAGTTAGTTAATTTGAAAAAGTACTAAAACTATCATTCACTTTAATCCCTTCAATTGTGGCAAGGACTGATGGTTGTTCAATAAGGAAAATATTACAAACTTCTAAAAGTATTTTTTCTCATATTTATTATCTGATAATTTTTGTATTTAATTTCTTTAAGAAATTAAGTTTAGATGGATATTGTACTTTACGTTGGTCGTTCGGTTCTTGATGATGATTATACTGGGAAATATTTCCTTTCGTTCTCCGATTTAAGTATGACAACCTCTTAAAACCAGAAACGCAACGACAAAAGATAGCAGGGCGTTTACACGATAAGGTGCAATCACTTTTCTCAGGATAAGAATCTCACTTTTTACGAGGCTTGAAGGATTAAAGGTATTCGATAATATTTCACACGGTATTTGCTTGAGCCCCATACTCTTCAATCTATATATTTTTGCATGATTTTCAAGGCGACAAAACTCACATTTTTCAATATGCAGATGATTTTTTAATTGCATCTACGGGTTCATGCTTTTCAGTTGCCATGAATAATCTCTCGATAAAAGCTAATCTTTTTTTCGATGTCTGTGCCGATCTTAATTTATATTTTAATCTTTCTAAACGCGAAATTATGCTCTTTATCATAGAAACTAAAGTTAATCAGATAAAGTGTCTTCGATTTCTTGGTACATTTTAAATGACAGCCTAACTCTTCGTGGGCATTTTAAGAAATGCCTTCAAAAACTTTCAATATGGAAGTACTATTATCAAACTCATGACTAACCACCAGTTAGGTTTGCGTCCCAAAAAAGCTTTGACAGTGTACATAGATTTAGTCTAAGATCTAAGATTGAATTTGCACATTCTACATTTTGTAAATTTCCAAAATATATTGAGAAACGTATACAAACGTTGGAAAGTGGAATGTTATAACGTTGTACTGGATTTACCCCCTCAACTCCTCGACATATTCTCAATGTCATCTCTGGTCAACGGCGTGTTTCCGAAAGAGCCCTTACTATGTAATGCTAAAGAATTAATTAAGCTCAAGATAATGAAACCTTCCTCTTTGTAGAAAATTATATCTGTCAGTGATATTGTCTCTTGCAGCTTCCCATTTTGTTATCAAAAACCTCGAAGCAAAATGTCAATTTTTCTTGTATGAGGATCTTATGTCAGGGGAAATTTCTTTTTTATTACAACAACGGCTATGATATATATGCCACTGACGGTTCCGTTTGATATAATGTATCTGGCTTCTCGATGGTAAAGCGTCTGCCTGAAATAGTACGTAAGCTCAAAATCGCGCAGGAACTTTCCTCGACTTTTATCGAATTGTTTGCCATCAAACATTGTATTAAGGTAGCCATTATGACGTAAAAAATTTGTCATTTTTTCTGGTAGTAAATCAACTCTGCTTCTAATAAACAAAAGATATCTGGTCACTGCGGCTTTTTTTTAAATGAGAAAGCAGACTTTCATGCAAAAAGGGCTCAAGTTGATGGTACAATTTCGTCCATCCAATAGGCTCTCAAAGAAGCAATCCGGGCAATTCGTAACCACATCTTTCAACAACTACTTGATGAATTTGAAGTGATTGCGCGTCCGAAATCCAACCGGTTTTTCTGTAAAATAAATCCCATAATTACATCACTAATCACAATACGTTTGCATACCCTTTTAAGCATCCCTGCAAGTAAAACCATTGTAGCGTTAAGTCATATAAATGTAAAATAAAATGTATCACTTGTAATAAAGTCAGTATAGAGAAAAGATCGTGTTTTATTTCTTTAAAGAAAAAACTATTCATCTTGAAAAGTTACAACAGTCATTCAGGTTACAAATATATATGAATGAAAAAGGACAGGCACGCGATCGAGTCATAAGTAACTTCCGATGCAGATAGGTAGAATCTACTGTTCGCATTTACCCATTTTAAGTTACCGAAACAAACGAGTTTTTATTTTCCCTACATAGACTGGGACTGAGTTAGGCTTGTGCCAACTGTTTTATGCGGTGGATGTTACATTCAATTTCTGAAATAGAGTCATAAAGTGTTTATTCGACATGTAATGCTTTCGGAATTTAAATAAGGCAATAGCGCTAAGGAGACAGCTGAAAAAATATGCACCGTATAACGTGAAGGACTGGTAACTGATCGGACAATTAGAAATTGGTTTTTAAAATTCCGTATTAAAGGTACGACCTTAAAAGGCGGGTCCTTTTCCCGGCTTTGACGACAACCTACTATAAACAATATTGGAGCATAATCTACGTCAATCAACAAGAGGTATAGCAAATAGGTTGAAGATATCTTACAATCAACTCTCAAATTAATATAATTTTCTTATTCAAAGAAAACAAAATAAATGTCTGATAAAAAAACGGTAGTTACTTATGACTCGACACAATACAATTTGTTATAAATAAACTTTTCCAGAATTCTCTTCTCATGACCCAATTCTTTCTACAAATTCTACAAAATTATTATCTTAAGGATTGGAAGGTTGCAAACGTTTTGAGGAAATGAATTGATCTCTCATCCTTCGATGATGGATATACAAATGCCAAAAAATACATGAAAATACCTAATATTTTAAAGTACTCGTTCAATTTTCTTGCTATATATGATTTTAAGAAAAATTTCAAAAAAAATTCATTCTTCTTCTTCTATCTATATATATTCATGATAGTTTATTGTTTCTGGTCTTTTGTTTTTAAAAAATATTTGTTTCTTTAAATGTTTTTTTGTTTGCGTTTTATATAATATAAAATTGAAAACAATAAAAATTATATTAATCAACGTGTTTATCACAATTCACATAAAATGATCTTTTCTACATGGCAGAAAATAGGAATATATAATTTTTTTCTTCAACAAAGTAATGCCTGTCGCCCTGTAATGATATTTGGTATACATGGCTGCATAAAATGAGGTATGTGTTTAAATTACTGATTATTCTTCGCTTCCTTGTTTTTGTTTTTCTTTTTCAATTTTCACTTCACATGTCTTATTCTTACTAACTAATTTTTCGTTTCCGCTTTTTTCTGTTTTTTAACTTAAACTTTTAAAGAAAATTAAAAATTAAATATTTTTATAGTTAAAGTAAGTAAATTATACTGATTCTTGTGCTACTTAATTATATTACAAATTATAATAAAAATTTAATTTACTATTAGTATTTTGAATAGATATTATGTGCTTAGTTGCCACATTTTGCTTGACTTGACACTTAAAGGACTACATATAATAAGATCTTTGACACGACTACTGCTTAGTTTTCTCAGGAGACGCAGGGACTATAGTGACTGGAGCACTGCTATTGTGACGTTGTGCTTCGTGGTTATCATTAATATGATCATTCTCAGGATTATCCCAAGGTTGCCGTTTACCTGAACCGAAAATGTTGAAGATAGTACCGCAGATAATGTAGACAGCTGCAGCAATAAAGAATACTTTACTCCATTGGGCAATTGTGGGCTGCAAAAAAAAAAAAAGAAGAAGAACTTTAAATAAAATTCAGAACCACTTGTAAACCTTAATATAATTAACCTGATTATCTATTAAGTTGCCGGCAGCAATAGGCGCCAGTAAGCCAGCCAAATTTGCCGAACAATTTGTGATAGCCATTAGGACACCAGCAAATCTGGGAGTTATATCTAAATGATTGATCTTGAAACCAGAATAAATGCCACCGTTCAAGCCTACACCAACGGTGAGAATGGCCAGTGTTAAGACACGATCACAGCCAGTATAGGAGGCCGCTATTAAAGCTATACCAGGACCATATTGACCTGAAATTATTGAAACCATATTGTAAGCAAGTCCTGAAATATTAAGTGCATCACAGTATTCCGCATTACCTATGGAATTCATAATTTTTCGCGTTGACGTATGACTAAAACGTTCTGATGTAATCATCCAATCGGCTACCACCGATATAAATAATGAGAACAACCACATGGCCAGATAGGGTAAAGATGACAGCAAGCCGTTGGATTTTAAGGAAAATCTTAGCACTTGTTTCATGTAAGTCGGCAATTCTGTCATGAGTGTTTCATAACCGTAGTTATGACCCATGTGAGCCAAAAGAATAGCATAGAAAGGCAATGACTTCGCAATCGTTCTGAAAGGTATGGGCGGTATCTGCCGTAATTAAGAAAATAACGCGATTCAGTTTCACTTCGAATTTCTAATTGAAAATGTTTACCTTCATTTCGCTTGTACCCCAGAGCGAATTGTTGATATATTTCTTCTCACGTTCGCTGATCGTGGGATGCGAGCATGGATCTTCATACACCCATATAATAAAAGCGACGGACCAAATTGTGCCAACCGCACCAAACACATAAAATATTGATGGCCAACCGCCATCGAAACCGTATTCAGCTAACAGACCCGATAAGGGCATAGAGATAATAGTACCAAATTGTGCGCCCGCATAAACAGCAGCTCCCATTCGTGATCTTTCATTCGGTGGAATCCATTTGGCGAGCAAGGCATGAGTGCAAGGCACAATGGGACCTTCGCCTAGTCCTTGAATGAAACGTATAACACTCAATCCCCAGGCACCTCCTCGGCGAGCTGCTATTGGCACGAAGAAGGCAAACACCGAATTAATTAACATGCCGTAGCCCAAAAACCTAAGAGCACCATATCTTTTAGCCAACATTCCAAAGGGTATCTATTATTGAAATGAAATTAACTCATCAGATACTAGGTTAAAGAATCAACAGGAATTGCAAGACTTGCCTGAGTAATAACGTAACCATAAAAGAACGCCGACAATATATAACCTTGTTGAGCCGATGACCAAACAAACTCACCATCTTGACTTTCTTCCTATCGGATAAAAAACGATAACAATGGTATGTACTTTTACATAAGTAACTTCTAAAGAACTTACCACTTCCGTGAGATTCCAATTGGGACATTCATCATCGAAGACATCATCATGTCCATCTGTGATAGCTGTATGATTAACCATGGCAACAATAGCCACCGACATATTTGTACGCATTACATAGGCATTTGCCATGCCCAAAAATAACATAAACGTCACGAAAAATCGCTTTTGAAAGCATCCTAAATATTGGAAGAGGAAAAGAATGAAATGAGAAATCTATTATATAAATTAAAGTTTGATAAAAACAAGTAAGAACATTATAGTCGGGCGACACCGACCATTACATAGTCTACAACACTTCGCTTAGCACAATTATTCGTTCGTTTTGGTAATAATACACCAAAAGCTACACATTATTTTCCTGCAAAACCATAACTTTCATGAAAGACCGCATATCGAAAGTTTAGATTTTCTCTTCATATAAGAGTTTGCGTTTCGTGATAGTGCCCATATAAGTGGGGGTCCAAAAGAAATAGACTTGTATGATCCAAATTCCATAATGTTTATTTGTTTTGCTGAAATGCACCTACGAATTATTAAGATATCATGAAATATCTCATATAGAGCGGGGGAAAAAATAGACCCACGTTTTTCAAATTAGGTACACTTAATTTTTTTGTTTAACAATTATCATTGACGAAATTTTCATCACAAAAAAATTAACCATTAGCCTTTTTTGGCATTTAAGGGTTCGCGTTTCATGAGTGTCCTTCAAAAAATAGATCTGCATAGTCCAAATTCGGTAAGATAAATTTTTTTGTCAATTTACTATTATGTGCCGATTTTCCCCATGAAATATTGGAGATACGATCTTTTTAGGATTGCAAAGATTTAGTTTCCGCAGGCACGGTTATATGAGAGAAGATTCGAAAAATTGCCCCAGTCGGTCTAAAGTATGCGCACCAATTTAGAATTATGAAATACTGCTACTTACTTAGTCACTTTTGTGGAGAAATTTTGAAAATTGCAATTTTTTTCCCACATGACGACTTTTCAGAATAGGGCGTTATATGAAGAGTTGTCAAAAAGTTGATCAATCTGAATTATTTTTTCAATAGCGTTCGTACTTGGGTCAAAGTACGTCTGTTTAAAAATGTCATCAGAATGTCTCAAAAATTGCGACCTGCAGCTTGAACGCAAGATTACATGGTGAGTCATCAGCGAAATGATTCTGAATCGATCGGTATAATAGAAGGCAGGTCCACCTTAAGCCCTTCTGGATGTTACATACGTCTGAACTAATTTAATATACCTTGTACCGCAAGCGGTGTAGGGTACAAAAATAGTGCTGAAAGCATGTAAGTCTCACAGTTTAGGGAGTTTTTTAAGTTATGAATACATTATATAATAGAAAAGTATCTGGTTGTAAGGTGAAGGAAGTGTGTTAGCGAAAAACTTCCTTTGTTCATCAGCTCGCCGACTATCAAATTGGGACGATAATGATGCTGGAAAGAACAATTCCCTGCTTTTCTAATCAGACTAGTTCTTCAAAACGACACAATTCAGTTATTGACATTATGTAGGTTATGTATACTGTCGATGAAGTCGATTAGAATTAGATCACTTCTAGATTAGATTACTACTAATTAGAACAATTTTATGCGAAACGATAGAGACGTGAAAGTAGCGGCAAAACGATTTGTGAAAGTAGAAGATCGAATAGAAAACTTGAAAGCGCATGGGGACGATACACAATCAATAGCCAATAATCGTTGTCATATTAATGAAGTGTTGCAGACACTTGGAAAAGTTAATTGAAATTAATTGAGAAAATCTAGACCGGAATCACGTGAAGGTGCCATTAAAATTATTGCAATGCCCGCAAAGCAATCATGATAAACGAAGAGCTGGTGTTTTGTTGTGTGTTAGTTAGTTGGTGTAGGAGTATCTCTGGTCTAAATAAGAAGCAATTATTACACTATGCTAATAGCTTTAATTTGCAAAAAAAAAAAAAGATTCATCACTTCGCGAGATAGTTTTGCTATTAACAAAGAAGTGCAACTTTTGTCCGCTGAGGTATTTAGCGACGGCTTCTCGTAGATTACGCGTTTTATGTTAATTTTTCAGCAGAATGGGAGAGAAAGGAAAAAGAAAGAAAGTACATGTCTTTAATAAGAGTAAAGCAGAATTTTGTTATTAGAGAATTGTATTCGGCGAGGTTAGTTAATACGAAAGCGTTGTCTATAATTTCTTCATCAAGTGTATTCCTTTCCTAAGCTTTGCTGAAAAGAATACGTGGAAAATAACTTTCGTTGACAGTTTTTGTCAAAAATACTATGAGATATGATAAAAAATTGTGATAGCTAAGGCGAATTTTCGATAATTTCGGGTGATCAAAAATATTGAAAATGTTTCCTCTCTCTTGTGCTACTATCGAAATCCCTCCATCCTATGACCAGTCAAACTATGAAAGCAGCTAGAAAAATGCATATCTCCGAAAAAAATGATCGAAAATGGCAAAGATGGAAAGTAAAAACAATACATAATTACCCCAGAGGTAATTCTTTTGGTTGTCTACGCCATGGATTTTAACTCTCTTCCCCACACATTGTCTCTTTCTACTTGCTGCAAAAGTGGGAATCCACATAAACCGTTAGACTGGCCGAAAATGAAACTTAGGAAATTCGGGGGCGAAAGATATCTACACTCCATTTTCACAAGATTTTGTCGCTACAAGAAAGGTGCACTTCTTTCTTATTAGAAATTTCCGCTATTCCGCTAATATTACATTTTCGGAAAATTCTCTAATACTTGCAGTTGAACAGTTGTAAGGTAAACACTTTCAGAGAATAAGGTTACGTAAGTGCCAGATAGGTGTTTACAAGATTTCTTGCGCTCTTTGGTAACTCAATTACTGCACAATAGCTATTTGTTGACCATTGAGAAGAAGTATTGGTTCTTTTATCAGAATTATCCCTATTTTTTTTTTTAAAAATTGACCAACATTAGTTTGTCAACGTGTTGTTACCCATCGATACTTATAATCAGCACCGTAAGCTAAGATTATTGTGTAGTGTATCTTATTAAAGGCTTTTTTGAATGGAAATCTTTCAGTGGATGCGTGATTTGTTGCGCCTATATGGAAAGGTCGAACGTATTAATTCATATAATTTTTCTCATTGCGAAACTCGTCTTCATTGGTCTTTTAAAGTTATATCGTAGGAAATATTCAAAGCAAAGCCATCTAGCAATTACTTTAATAGAGCTCTGTAAGCGCTCTAATAGAGCTCTGTTAAGTAGTTACGATTAAGATATGTTTGGACTTCGAAACCTATTCCATTCAAATTATGAGACGTAAAATATTTTTGTGGACATTTAATGAACCTATAAAGGGATACCATTCAAATAAGCTAAACAAATTGAAATTCGACTTTTCGGAACTATTATCACCAAATTTTTAGAAATTACATATTAGCAAAACAATACGTGGCCTAGTAACATGAGCAGAAAAAAAAGGAATCTAATTTCTTGACAAATTCTAACCTTCTTTATTAAAGACGTACGCGCCGTATGTTTGTTTAACATGGGTAGGCAATTTGTAACGTGTAACGCCTGTTTAAAGAGTGTTTTTATATTTGCATTAGAGTGATATGGGTGGAATTTTTTGGTTGGACGTAGTCGGTTTATGCTAACGAACAAATTTTCTTAATTTAGACAGAGGGGGCTTTTAAGCCCAACCCTCGATAGATGGCTTTAGGAAGCTCTGTTGTTGGTGCGTGTAGTTAAATTCGAATTTATCTTCACCTTTCATCTTTAATCTTATTACAAAATAATGGGAGGACTGAAAACAATGGAATGCTTTAGATCAGAGGTCGGCAACCAATGGCCCATTTGATAATTTCAAGTGAGCCACTTTAGCTTCGAAAATAAAGTATAATATGCAAAGGCGTAAATCATTAAATATAAAAATCGAAAATTCAGATGCTTGTGTTCAACGTCCTAAAAGACTGTTTTCATAAGAAAATATCTTTGATCCAAATGTTTTTCTAATGCTCACATTTTGGTTGATTTTGACTCGTGACCAAAAAATCTTGACAACCCCTGCTTTAGATCATACCTAACGAACCATAATACATTTTTCAGCAGGAGCAAACTTCTTACTACACTTCGCGATGATTACAAATAATTAGTTGAGATCTTTATTGTCATTTGGTTGGAGGTCAACCAGGGCAGTTCGTAATACCTTCAAGAGGAAATGAAATAATTCGTTATAAATTTTTTCTTATATCGCACATAGTCTTTTAGCAATTTCAGCGAAAGAGGATATTGAAGAAGGATTTAGCGAAAGGTTTTAGCCTAAGGAAGACTCACTCACGACATACAAAAAATGGATTTTAAAATATTTCATATAAAGTTAACATAGATCAACAGGTGGCGCCTCAGTCAAAAGTCCCGTTCATTTTTTTTTTTGAATCACATATTTTATATGTGTAACCGGAGTAAAAATTTTATTAATTTATACTTTTCTTATTTATTGCTTTTTTTTGAGCTTCGCATTTTATTTTATTTTAGTGATCTCAATGAGAATAAAAAGGCCAAGAATGAGAGAAACGACTGACTGACTGACTGATTTCACGGTGATCATATTGATAGACTACGGAATAGGTTATGAATGCATGTACTTTTTACCTCACGATTTTACAAAGATAGTGTTGTTGTAAAAAGTTTTCAACATTTTATAAACAATTTAAAAAGAGACGAGTATTTTATATAGCATAACAAAGTGTAACAAGAAACTATTTATTGAACAACATTATTGTAGTGCAATAAATGAAATCATATTTTCAGCCTGCACGTGTTTAAATAATTTGCATACTACACGTATTTAATTACGTGTCTAAATAAACGCAATCATATTCAAGCTTAGTGCATATTCTACATGCACAACAACACATGACAAATTGTACTTTAGGGTAAACAACTTTGTAAGGTTTTTACAACGCTTGTTTATCTCTATACAGCAGGCAGTGAGCTTAGATTACACTTCTAAGATATTTAATGGATTATCAAGGCGACATTGTGAAATCTGTCTTTAGTCGAGTATTTATTCTATTGTATTTTAAAACACAAATGCTTTTATTTATTTACTTTCACCTCTTTTTCCTTTCTGTGCGAAGCACGTGTTTCTATCTTAAGTAAACCGGTTGTAAAAGTTGTTCTACGAAAAATTATTATGCTTTTAAACTAACAACAAGGTAAAATGTTGAACTAAATTCTATTTCTAAAAAAAACATTGCCGATCTTTAGTTCATCAATAGTGCCCGATAATCGTAATCAGCATTGTAAGGTAATAGTGTAGTGTAATGATTTCTATTAAATGGTATATAGATATTTTAGCTGGAAGGTTCTGTTTTAGTCCTCTTTTAAGTTCGCGTCATAACCTATGTTTTTAATTTCCTTTAATGTTTTAACTTATCGCAAACGATTGAGCAGCGCTCGCATACATCGGTAAGCGAAAGAATAATAAGCCAATTGTCCGCAGAATCAGAACAGAAAAAGACGACAGTGTTTTTGAGAGACCTTGCTGCTATTCAGCCCAATTTATCGATTAGCTTTTATATCCTGAAGCATGGCCATTTGGCGATTTGTTTGTTACCTATTTTGCGCAAAGAATTGGACTAGACTTGCCGAATGACCATCTATTCCAAAACAAATAAGCGTCGCGTAAACTATGACAAAGAAAATAATAATTTTAATAATTTTAGGTGAAAAAGTTTTTTGAAACCCTTCACGTCGAGCATGTGAAGTCCAACCTCAAGTGAAATACAGTTCGACCTGTAAAGATAGATTTCTGATACCCAGAGAGAAATGTTTTTGAATTTAAGCGGCAATAACGCTTAAACCTTCTTTTTTTATTTTTATTTATTTTTTTTTCAGGGTTGGAAAGCGTTTCGTTAAAGCATAGCGGGCGAGTTATCGAGTTATTGGAAGGTCAAGGGTTTCGAAGTTTGCAAGCTTTTTCCCTTGGAACTACGTAAAGCCACTGATGAGAGGAAATTTTACTTCTCTTTAAACCAAAGATTACTGGATTTGAAAGAGTTTATGGCTAAACTTGGTAGGGTGACAGCGACCATTTAAAAAAATTCATTTCTATTGATATAATCAATCATAATATTAGATAATTGCAAAAATTTTGATCAACGACTGCTACTGGTAAAAATTATAAAAAAATGGGAAATGCCAGTGTACCTAATGTCTCAGCTTGATGGTTTTGCCCTTCCTCTACATAAAATAGCACTTTTTCTTTTAATATTATTGATCTATTTAGCGTGCGCCGACGCAAATCATGGGTCGCTCAAAATTCCTTTTTTTTTCCAAATTCAACACTTTTGTTGTTTATTTGAAGAAAGGCACTGCCGAAACCCAGCAAATACGTTCAGAGGTTTATGATGATGCTGTTCCATCATATCCCAATTATCGGTTGTGGGTTGAACGGTTTAGAAGTGGCGACACGAATTGACTGAAAATGTAATTTTTGGGCAACTTGGTGGAAGAGTTGTTCAGAATAAACTGATGCAGTTCATATGGGCGCCCAAGGTACCCACCAGACATGGCGCCTCCTGATTAACACTTGTTCAGATCGGTGCAGCTGGGCTTGGCTGGTTGAAGCAGTGCGAAAATGGGTCGCTGCAAAACCAGCGCAACTTCTTTCGACATGATGTCGTCATGTTGCCAAAAGTATTGCAAAAAGTTGCAGAAAATGATGGAAGCTATTCCGATTTATATATATTGTACCAATTTTTCGCAATAAATATGTTTTTCAAGTGAAAAGGTGATCAAAATTTTTGCAGTCATCAGATAAATCTTAATCATATAACGTTTCTTTATATAAAAGAATGTGATCGTTAAGGTGCCCTTGGCAATAAAATATGATCGGTAAAAGGGATCGATATCATATTTCAAACCAATATAAAAAAAGTTAAACTCGGATAGCATCCTAATATATACTATAAGTTTTTAACTAAATGGACTTAAGAGAAAGCATATCTTTGGATGTCCTTGAAAGTGCGATGGTCTTACAAATTTTAAATACAGGCAATCACTTCTTTATGAATCATAAGGTAGGTGGTGATCACTTCATAGTTAGGCCTACATATTTGTTTTTTATTTTTTGTTTTTGTTGTAATAAACTGAAAAACGCAATACCGTGAATTAGTTGCCGCTTAAAAAGATTTATTATTTACTACACACTTGAAAATGTTTCCTTGTTTTATAAAATTTTAAAAGTAGAAGAAAAAAATTAAAATGTATTTAGTTACAAAATTCGTAGCACATGTTTGCTTATGATAAATATATGAAAAGCTTTTCCCTTTCCACCTACTTGGTTTGGTATCTTCAAAGATTTCATTTAAGCCGTTTTGATCCCAGACAAGGACATGTCCGTTACGCTGACGATTAATTTGTTGTTGGCGTGGTAAAGTCATTTTATTTATTTTTTTTATTTATATTTAAAAAAAAGAAATTTATAACTTATAGAAAGATAAAACAAAAAAAAAAAAATAGTTTTAATTTCTTTTTATTTTTAATGGAAATTATATATTTTTTATATATATGTATATATATTTGTTAACACTTTTTGCGCACACGTTTAAACCATTTCATTTCTATAGTAAATTTTTATGATTTATCCACATTTTATTAAAATTTCTTTCCTTCAAACAAATTATTTTTAGATATTTCTTCGTTTTTATTTTTATTTTTTTTATTACATATAAAAATTTTTTTTTAACGAATTTTTTTAAAGCGTTTCTAGTAGTTCTACAAACGTCGGCTATTGAACTGATTTCGTAATTTGTAAATTTTTATACAACAACTTTTACGAACGACTGAGGTTAAGAAGACCCGCACGAGCAAGCGAGATGACAAAAACAAACGGCATTTGCACTAAATCTTCAAAAAAAAAAAAAAAAAAAAAATTTTTAAAAAAAAATATAAAAAATTAAATGAAATATTTGTTTTTCCTTTTTTTTTTTTTGGCGCGCCTTCGTTAACTTAACTGATACTCGCCGTACTCGCCGATCTGTTGCCTTAAACTATTTATTGTCTCATTTTTCTTGATGTCTGCTTGCTTTTGACAGCATTTTTACCGCTCTCTCAGTTTTCTCCGTATGTGGATGGTGAGATAGGAAAAAGAGAGCAAGAGAAACCACCGGCCAGCAAGAGGTGGAAAGGAAAAGAAGAGTGAAAGAGTGAAAGGTTTTTGCGTGTTGGCAAAAGTAAATAGTTCTTATAGCTGTTTTAAGATAGGTACACAATTGATTAGAGGGTTGAGGGTTTACAAAAGCAGTATGTATGACTAAATGATTTTGAGGATTTTTCAACAATTTTATTGTTGTTTTTTTTTTTGGCTATGCATATCATTGCTTCCGTTTAGGAACTTTTCTGCACATTTCATTGAATTTCTTTCAAGAAATTCACGTAAATAGAAAATATGACGCAAATTCTCTTCTCAAAATGTATATGTATATATATATATATATTTTTTTTTTTTTTTCTTTTTTATTTTTCATCAAGACAAGATTTTTCACTACTAAGCGATAATAAATTTTTAATTCAATATTTTGAGCTTAGGCTGTACTTGTTCGAATTTCTTTTGACGGTTCGATTTGTCAAAATGTGTCCGCCAAAGTGATTGAAGAGCATTTGTTTGAACAGCGCTTGCAAAATACTCGAATATTTTGGCAAAACCATGTGACATTATTTATAATTGTACCGCTAAATGAAATATATTTTAAGAAGAAAGGGAAAAAAATTGTAGAAGCAACGCTTTGCTTTTCAACAATAACCTCAAAAATGGTGTAGAGTATTCATTGTTCGGTTCCTTCTTTCGGCGCATAGAGTAAGTAGAGTCGAATTTCATAGAGCGATGTTATTGAGAAAATGGCTGCCATTGTCAAGATACCATCAATTGATTACAAATTATTTACTTCCGCTTCGCTTCTCCTTCAATTTCTTTTTATCAAATTTATTTATTTATATTTTAATTTCGACGCATAAAAATAAACATTTAATTTATGGATAATTGGAAAAATGAAAACAAAATAAATTTGAGAAATAACTCATCTCTTAAAAGCTTTATGATAATAAATAAAATTTTGAAAAGACTTATAGAAGCACTTTCCTTTCAATGGTTTCCTTGCCTTCAATAAGCACAAGAAAATAATTTTTAATTGCTTCAAACACTAAACGACTTAATATTTTCATTAAATTTATATGCAGGCAGTAAAGCTTTTAAAAGTCATGTTCTTATACCAAGCGACTAGGGGTTCAGGGTATATTCCTTTTATCAAAACCTTTGCATCATCGAGAAAGAGGCTTTAGATGCCGTCTAAAGTATGTGTGCTCTCCATTACTAACAAATTCTGATTTGATTTAAACATATATGTGCGTCCGTCTGCCAGTAATACCCATTCTTTCGGCGGCAAAAAAGTAAAGATATAGCTTTTAAATTTGACAGAAACATTTGAAGTTCTTGCACGCAGCTTGGTATTGAAAACAGGCTAAATCGGTCAAAGGATACACCCACAATACCACGTATACTGAAAACACCTCCGTTTTTCAAAAGGAGTAAAGAAGTTTTTTTTTTTGCTCTTTACTCATAAACTAAAGCAAATCTGCAAAAAATAAATTTACAACAATTTGACCACACATTCTATGTGCGATGCTGTAGAAGAATGACCACGCCTATCCATTATAATAATACATTAAAAATAAATTTTTTTCTCAAAGCCACTATTGGAGGCAGGAACAAAGTTCAAAATCCCCACAAAGTGTGTAAATTTTTGGTCGATTGTAAATTCGGAATGCATCCAAATATGTTTATCTGTCCATCTGTCTGTCTGCGCGATGCAATATTTATGCAAAACATTCTGTCGTTAGCGAAAATGAAGATATCGTTTAGACATTTGCAAAAGAAATTGAAAGCGACTTAAACTTTTCTGAGGGTAGGCCTACACACCCGCAGGTCTACGCGGCAAAAGGCTACGCCCACTTCATATTAGAGAGCATGAAAATTTAATTGTTTAACTATTTTTGTCTTTTCTAGGACAACGATGATGGGTATAGAAGAATTGGTCACGTCCGAATGTAATTTGCTTACTTGCAGTGGAAAAGTCATTTTTTGCTTTTGCTCGTTTTTGGAAAACGATTTTTTGTGCAATATGTAAGGATTGATGAAACGTTGATTCAACGCTACACTCTCGAGTTAAATTAGCAGCCGAGTGGATACCACTATGCCACTAAAATAACTGCAACTTGTAAACAAATGGACAAAATATCATGAAAAGTGGCCATGTATCGTTTGAAGCTTGGTGCCATCTAGAACCGATATGAATTTGTCAGCAGCGCTTCCATATATGTATACGACCGAAAGTTTATTGAGTTATGTGATATATTGTTATAGATCATACTGCAAACTCTTCGCAGTTTTTTCCGCGTGATTTCATTGATGCCTATATATATATCGTGCAACACTCACCTGATTGTCACAAATGAAAATGTGCTTAAAAGGTGACATATCAGCTTATATTTTTTGTGAAGACAATTTTCTAATTCTTGGTTCGTGTGAAAAGTTGCATTAATTTGAAAATGAGTAAAAGATCTGAACAAATACGCTATGTGAGGCCTTTCTTATTATAGAAAAGGTAAAAACGCTGCACACTGAAAAAGTCGATGAAATTTTTACAACTGGTGGCAGCTATCACATAACGACTTGGAATCATTTGAAAAGAGCAGACTACAAAAAGAGTCTTGAAACCGCGAAAAAAAATGCGATGACTTTTCATTATGACCCAATAAATATATTATTGCTTTAAATCGCCGAAATAAGCATCAAATTATTTATTTTACCCATCCAAGGCAGGCAAATAAATGCAAATGATTTTTCATTTCGCAATTAGAAGCCTGCTTGTGAAAAACTGTCATGCGGCAATCGAATGAACTTTGAGCTCCAGTATTTTGTTGTTTTCTTTTGCAAAATGTTTACTTAATTGTTTCATTTATTGTTAGTCCTTTAAGTGTTTACTTTCGTATATGATCTAATTTGTTGGCATATAATTATTTGCTATTGTGGACTTTGATTTTTAGTCTCTTATTACTAAAAATAAATATAAAATAAGCGCCCGGTAAATATCCCGTGATTGAAAAGTAAAAATGAACGAATAAATTCTTAAGCGGAAAATTGTATTAAGTAATAAATAATTTAATGGTCAAGTTTGAATCATCTGCAGGCATTTTCAAAAATGCTTTATTTTCATTAATCTATTAAAAATTAATTTTTTTTGTTTTCGAATGTTTAATTCCAATAGTTTTGAAAATCGTAAGCTAAAATCGTGAGTCACAACATCACGAGTTTTATTATTATTATTAGATAATATATATGCACCCATGTGAACGAGAAAGTTTATAACTTGGACACGAATCTGATAGAAAAGAAATACAGAGAGGGAGAGAGAGAGAGAGAGAGAGAGAGAGAGAGAGAGAGAGAGAGAGAGAGAGAGA
>NW_023998423.1:6688771-6745852 GCF_014805625.2 Glossina fuscipes
AGAGAGAGAGAGAGAGAGAGAGAGAGAGAGAGAGAGAGAGAGAGAGAAAGCGAGAGAGACGATTAATATATAAAAGTATAAGGAAAAGGCTTTAATAATATAAAAAATATCATGTTTACATTCAATAAAAATGATAACGATAATCCACCCGAAAAACTATGCTTTTAATGATCTACATTTTATTATTGAATATGAGTAAAGTTTTTTTAAGCTACATGAATGCTAACAAATCTTCAGCTCAAAAAATAGAAAGCATCTCCAAGTGGAATAAGAGATGATGTGTTAGTTATAGCACAACATTGAAACTTTTATAAAATTCATTCATAAAATTTTTGTTAAATTAAAATGAAGCAATAGAAAATTTACATAAAGCTTAAGTTGTATTAATCCATTTTACTTTGCTTGTTTTTCTTTATTATTAATAAATATAAACATCATTTGTTACTGAAGCAAATATTTGTAGCATAAAATGAACAATTTTGATTATTATTCAAAATTAAAAAGCAAAATAAGAAAAATTACATTTACATCAAGATCGAGCTTAAAACACGTTTTAAGAGCAAGGAAAATGTTTATTCTCAAAATTGAATCTAAGGTTAACATACGGTCATGTTTACAGTAAAATTTCATGTAAACTAATGCTGAAAACTCTGATAAGAAAAACATAGCAGGCGTATAAGAACAAGGAAAATGTTTATATTCAAAATATTGTCACATATAAGAATAAAAAAAATGTTTATATTCAAAATTGCATCTAAGATTAACATTCAATCTTGTTTACAGAAAATTTCATGTAAGCTCATGCTGAACACTCAGATAGGAAAAACATAGCAGGCGTATAAGAACAAGGAAAGTGTTTATATTCAAAATATTGCCACATGTAAGAATAAAAAAAATGTTTATATTCAAAATTGATTCTAAGATTAACATACGGTCATGTTTACAGAAAATTTCATGTAAACTAATGCTGTAAACTCTGATAAGAAAAACATGGTAGGAATACTGTTCATATTACATGCATATATTCAATAATATCAAATATATATATATATATTTCGCTTGGCCCTTACATGCCGACAGACAAATAGCAAATATGTCCTGTACATCGAATTTATAGACACTTAAAAGTATTTCATATCTTTAAAGCGTGTCAGTGAACTTAATATATCGTCTGTAAAGTGTATAGTAAATAAAAAAATTTTTTCTTACTTGCATTGCGCTCTTTTCTTATGCTCTCTTTTTTTTGTGGTTGCTTAGTCGATCAATTTCTACACACATACACATACGCAATATACAGAAAACAAGATCTGATTGTTATTGTATACTTTATAAGCGAGCGTCGTCGTTCTTGTTACTATCAGCCGATAAACACGTGAATGAATGGATTCTTGGTATTTTCCTCTCACTTACACGTATGCATTTATAGATGTTGATTAAAAAACTATTTGTCACTATGTTAATTTAATCATAGCCATCGAATATAAATTATACATTCGAATGCAAATTTAAGAGAAAAAGAAAACGATAGAAAAAATGATTTATTTGAAAATCGTTGGCAAATAATTTATTTATTTGTTTTCTTTTCTTTTTTTTTCATATATAAATTATTTCTAATTTTAAAAGTATGACTTGTTAAGTTAATTTTTATACGTAATAGTGCATAATATAGTTCATTGTATATTTGCATACTATGCGTAAACAATTGGACAATAAAGACGTTTTAAAGCCGTAAGTGCGTAAACAAGTAGAACCTCTTTAGGGTTTTAAGGGGTGCTTTGCCTTGAAAGCAATAGATACACTTAGGCATTTTTAAGTGTTTACGTTATATGACTTTCCATTGTTTTTTTTTTTTTTTTAATAAGGCTCTGCAGGGTTTAAAAAATAAACGAAAATATGTTATAAAGACACGAAGAGAGAAAAGGGAAGATAAGCAAGAAGAGGATGATAAAAGAAATGAAATTTGTATTAATATTAAAAGTTATTTTTAAAATTTTATTATTAGATTATTTGACGGAACATATACAATACATATATACGTTATATTATTTAAAAAATATTGTTATGAAATTCATAGTGAATAGCCATAAAACCTGTCCACTGATTTGCCTATCGACAAAATTGAAAATTCCAAAATTTTGAAACATTAAAAGTTATAGAGGCTAAAAAAGTTTGCAAAATATTTTTAAAGCAGATGGGAATGTAAAAATCGAGATGAATTTCGAAAATTTTCAATGAAAATTTATTGTATTGGACAAGGGATGTAAGAGGTGCAATCACAATAAACAAAACATAAGGCGAATATGTTTACCAATGGAATCCGTCTTCGTGCTTCTCTCTCTCCTTTTGTCTCTCTCACTCTCTCTCCCTCTCTCTCTCTCTATGTTTCTCTCTGTTCAAGGTGAATATAATTTTCTTAATTGCTTTTATTTTCTAAATATCGTTCATATTAGGTCAAGGAAACAGGTCGTGGCATTACGTATAGAAGATGATTTTGGAATAACATAACTTTGGTAACGCTAATCCTATTACGTCATACTGCATATACGACAGGTGAGAGTCTACAGACATTTTATGTAATCCTTGTTCATATGAAAGTAATTGAGACTTGTGAAGATGAATCCAAATTCTTAAAAGGTTCGCTTATGTTAAAACAAAGGTATGACCGTTTCCACGCTTGGAGAAAAATTGGTGGTGAATATGCTTTATCATAATCAGCACCATGCAAATGGTTAACCAAATTTGATGGTAAGGATGAGACGAAGGACGACCGGCAAATGTGAGGCTTCGTCTTTTATCGTGAAAAAAACAGACTACACATAAGAAAAGTAAAAGCTGAAAGAAAGTTAATCATTGTTGAATCAGCTTTTCGCTCAAAAATCCTCTACAGATTTTATCAGAGAAATTTACAAAAGGTTGGCAATCGTAATGGTATGCATTTGGCATAATAATATTAAATATAAGAAAAATAAAATGAATTTGAAATTTAATAGCAAAAGGGTAAAGAATTTTTTTCCTGATCTATTCTTTTAAGTAATATTTACTTAAAATGTGAAAGCAGAGTGCAAAGCAAAATGTACGAACTAAAGTATATGTTTGGATGATCTGCCAAAGACCCGTTTTGTTGATTTTGAAATTTAGAACCATGCTCTTTTTAAAGGGAGCTTTAAGGCCCACCAAGTAAACTTCTAAACTAAAAGCATTAATTGTTGTTAAACATTGCTCAATTAGTTCTGCGATTTGTTCAGCTCAGAAATAGTTACATTTTATAGATACTCCGACTCAAGTTTTTTCTGCATAAAAAACATTTGTTTAAATTTGATAGAAACATAAATTTGATAGAAATAAAAGCAACCATCATGAGAATTTTCATATATTAAAAAAGTTCCAGTATAGTTTTTTTTCCTATTTCTTTTTAATTTCAAACTAGTATTTTTCTCCATTGTGATGTTGCCAGATACAAATTGTTAGCTTGACGATAGATTCTTATCGCCATTGTTAGCTCGACTATTAGTTAATAGTTCAAGTTTTACATATCGAAAGAAAAATTTCATGGCATACTTTTGGGAGCAAATAATAAACAAACTGGAGTTTCATATGAAAACTTCTATTCATTGCAAAATTTGTGCGTGTGGGAAAATTGAAATAAATTTTAAATACCGCAAACTCGTTTTTTCATAATGAATTTGTCTTCTCTATATAATTCACGACCGCCGATAAACTGTTTATCAAAATTCTTGCTTCGACAAAAGGTTATCAAACTCTATGGATTTACTTCCATATAAATACTTGCGTGCAGCTTAACTTTCTTGGTACCCAAAAATCTACCACTAGCAAATTGCTAGCAATTAATACATACTTGTTTAAGGTGCGACTATGGGAGCAGATCAATTGATTCGCAGTTGATGCTCTCCAACTATCGCACGTCTGCATATCTTAAGAAATTTTTTGCTTATAATGTTTATAGAGTTTATAATGGATTTAAAGAGATCACAGATCAGATAAATAATAGTTTTTCACTTCGCCCAACTTCAACAATTTACTTTTTTCATGTTTACCTCTTTTTAAATCGGTGTATAACTTTTATTTTTGAAAAAAACTTTTCAATTAAGTGTGTAACACACATTGTTTGAGTTTTTTCTTTCTCTTTTCATTGAAAGTAATTATACCTTACACCACTTGCAGTAGTTGTGCTCTACACCAGGTGCGGTAAGGGTGTATTATATTTGTGTATGCAATGTTTACAAGGGGTCGGGATTCACGCATTTTTTATTATATGAGTTGACTTACAATCATTTCCTGAACTCATTTAAGCATATCCGTCCGTCCGTCTTATAAGTTTGCTCCGTTAAATTTGAACTACATACAAGTCTTTTATCTGATCCCACACCATAGGAAGGTGCTAATGAACAGTAAGATCTTATGCGGCAACAAAGTGCAATTTTTGATATTTTATGACGCAAATGGATGACGGGCTATATTATGCGAAATGGTGTAGGCTATTCGAACATCGGCTTTGTCCGATTACAACATTGTAAAATGTCTTTTCTTTTTCTTTTTTCTTTTTTTTAATTTAATTTAAAATTCAATCTAACCGGTTACCGGTAAATTTTGTAAACTTACGCTCTGTGAACCTGTATAACATATTTTCGTTGCCATTAATGAATGCCTGGGTAGACGGCTTAAGACCAATCATGTTTAACAACATGCTTATTGACTTGCAAACTTCACTTTAAATTATATTATAATTTTGTTCGCTGAAACGTACATGACGTAGACGTGTGATTTGTCGATCGTTTGGCTTATCTGGTCTCTTGTCTTTAGCGTATTTAATGCGTTACATAGATTTTAGTGACAGTTCGTTTTAAAAAAAAAAGTTAGATGAACTGCGAAAACGATAAAATAAAAGAAAAAAAAAAGATGATTTTTTGCAAAAGTGTATAAATGCAACTTGGTTGGCGTGCCTCTAAAGAGATTTTGTAAAACACGAACCCCCCAGGAAATAACCTATATACCCGTTCATCCGGCTGATCGTTCGCCCCAGAGGGACTTTGTACGTTCCTCGCATCAGCCGTCCGCCCATTTCTCTATCCGTCCACTGCGCAGTCTGTCAATTTGGCCGTCCGTCCATTTATCTATCCATCCACGGCCCAGTTTGTCGATTTGTCCGTTCGCCCATTTATCTACCCAGCCAAGGCGCAGTTTGTTAATTTGGCCATCCGTCCATTTCATCTTCTGCTTGTTTGATCGTCTGTGGTTTTTCCCGCCCATGTTTTAAGAACACATTTATCAATCCTCTATCTATTTCATTTATTTAAAGCAATTGAGCGCATGTCTAATGGTCTATTTTCCCGCTCATCGTTACCTATGTTGCCTATTGCTAGCAAATGCAAAAACAATTCCTACCAACATACCCGCCATTAAGAACGATATACGCAATTTTTGTATGTTTATGTTACCTATGGTAGTGAGCATTAAAAATTCGTTCAAAGCCAAGCACAACGTGCCTCTTCTTCTTCTTACTTAATTATAATATTGATTGTGTTAATTATGTAAATTAATCAAATATTTTCTTGTGATAACTTCTTTCAATGTTAAGCGTTTTTACAATAATTGTCTGACTTAAATGATTTCTTTGTTGTTATAATTGTTTTATTTGATGGTTATTTTGCACTCAACTGCTTGGTATGCGGTACTGAATATTTTTGTTTCATTAATTGTTAATCTAAAGTCTTGTCTTTATTGTTCTCATACCAGTTCTCAAGTAGTGCATACGTGCGTACTTCAGTTACTGGTGGTAATGAAAAAAGCATATTTGTTGTATATATATATATAAATATGTAAAGTTCCTTCTTGAATAAAAAAAAAAAAACATTTTAAAATGTAAGCAATAAATAATAAACACGAAACAAACAGAACAGCCAGCGTTGCTTTATTTTAAAATTCCATCAGCGTTTCGCGCGGTTAACAATCATCAACAATTGGTTAGTATTTGATTTAGCAAAAAAAAAAAAAAAAAAAAAAAGAAAAAAACAAGTAAGAAAATTGTATTCGGTCTTGATCGAATCATTTATACCTATCACCGCTAAAACTAAATTTTCCTACCCTATAAAATTGGGCGAACAGATGGACATATATAGGTGCATACAATTCGTATGACATACAGAGAGATAGATGGACCGGTGGACAGGTGCTCAGGTGCATTCCGAATTTGAGGTAAATTTCTATGTATTGTACTCTGCAAGTAACAAGCAAAACGACAGCAGACAGCAAAGGAGTTCACAGCTTCTGTTACATAAGCGTATGCACGTTGTAGGCGTATCCTAGATATCTTTATTCTTGCACAGACACTACATAGTTGGGCGGACAGCCAGACGGACATGCTTTAATCGTTTCAAAATTTGATGCTGATCAAGAATATATATATATACTTTGTCTGCACTGCACGATTTCTTTAAAAAATTTTTTATTTTACAATTATTACAGCCTTCAGTTTATACGTTACTCGAAACGTTATTAATAAAACAACGAAACACAAATTAATTTAAGATATTTAAGGTTTCTTTAAATAACATCAAATCATAACATTTTTAGGCCACTGAAAGTGAAATCGGAAAGTGACTGTGAAAAGGAATTTGATAAAAAAAATTAAATCCTTCAAATCATTTGCAGTCGAAAAAAAAGCGAAACGAATAATTGCGGGCATATCGTAGGTTTACAGTAAAAATTTGAGATAAAATTTGCTTTGCATGAGACCGCTAACAGATCGCAATTCTGATTTCAACGCTCAGGCTGGTCAATGCATATGCATACACATATGTAGACTGCAGGGGCGGCTGTGATGCGTATTTCCATTCATTGAAGATATTTAACAAATCTAATATAACGCTAGTCGTGAGTACGCCACAGCTGAGAAGAAGGTTAAAAAAAAACTTATTAAATAATAGTTACGAACGTTGTACAATACGCACGAAATCGTTTGAGAATGCATATGAGGCAAACGCATCTGGAACACAGTGTTTATTATAATCTATCATCATTTGCACGTCTTTGGCATAATAAATAACTTCCGTTCATTTAAAAAAAAAAATATGATTTGCAAGCGAAATAATTATGTCTACATTTCCGACAGTACTTTTAATTTCAAGCAAGTGATAAAATTATTAGATAATCTGAAAAGTATGCCTCAATGAGTCGCCACAGTGCAGTTCCGTATGTTTCGTGAATGCAAATGCAAACGACATGGACGAAACGATCATACCACGGATTACGCAATGCAGATGTTTTCGTGTAAAAGTGAAAGTAGTAAAGCGACAGACATCATCAGACATATTAATCGAACAATTTGTTCAAATGGGTAAATCTACAATTTACTTACTTCATTTATTATGAACTGTGAGGGCCTTTCGGCCGATTCTCTGCGACTGGGGTAGCTCAGCGACCCAGGAATTTAAATCACAAAAAAATTTATGTTTTCTTACTGGGTTTACCGTACTCTTTATTTAATTTTCTTTACATTCAGTGACCGACTAACTCAAGACTAACACTCGCTCTGAACGCGACTACCGTCTCCACCAATCTCTCGACTAAGACTCTCTAACTAAATTCTAACTTATTCTACCCTACCCTATTCTTGACCCTACCCTTAACCTATTCCTATTCTATTCTTACCCTATTCTTATTCTATTCCTATTCTCTGCCCTAAACTAGCTTACTCTCAAACTTAAACTAGTAACCTTCCCTCCAGCAGAGACGCAGAAACTGTGAGGGATGACTTTGGCTCCTCACAGAACATTAAGTCATTGATAGGTTTGCTTGCTTATCATCTTTGGGGCTAATGACCTTTCTATAATCTTTTTTTATCTCTACTGTAAATAAGATTTTCTTGGGAACAGTAGGCTCTGCTTAGAAGGCGATCTATCTGAATATGTCTGGGAACCTTTGAAACGTCATATCTTGTAGGTCGCAAGAGAGACGTTAATGAAAATATGATGTCATTATTGATCCTGTCTTAGGTTGTTTTAGTCTTTTGCTTGCTTTCGCTGTGTAGTCCAAAATCGATCTGTCAATCTTCTGGAAATCGGGAGATAGACATTTCAAAGCTTTGTATTTTTTAGAGCTTTCTCTTTTTCAGACCTATGTCTTTTCTAGAGCTTTCTCTTCTTCAGACCTTTGTCCTTTTTAGAGCTTTCTCTTTTTCAGAGCTTTGCCTTTTTAAGTCTTAAAACGTATTTTACTGAGTCCTTCAAATGGAGAGATGTATTAACGACAGATAGATGCGCAGTAGAATAGACTTGAGGAAAAAATGCTTTTCCCGAACCGAAAATGAAATAAGACTCGTATAGCTTTTACATTGTGCATATACCAATTGTTTCAACCTCTCCGGCATGAAATTATATTATTTCGGCGTCACTTGTACCGTTTTCAGTACATGCAGAAAATTTAATAATTTTAAAAGTATTTCGGTATTTGTGCTTATGTTATCGGTACACATCTCCTACTAAGATTCCTGTTATAAGCTTAATTTGCTTTACATTTTTACATTTGTTGTTATTCGAAACTGAGTGGATAGTGAGTTGTTGAGCTTCGATGCTTTATTTCCTGGTGTGTGACAATAAACAAGTAGAAAATGATGTCTAAATAAGCTCAGAATCTTACGTCAATCAAGTGTATATTTAAATCACATAAAAATGAACAGATAAGTTCTGCAGTCACCTTTAGAGGACATCCATTCAGCATAATGTCTTCATAAATTTTCCGCTACGAAATTCATTTAATCAAAGAATAATTTACTTTATGCATTTTTAATGCAATAAGTGCTTCATAAATACAATGCTCAACAATAGGTCTTATACAAATTTGTGACGTACATTATATATTATGGACCTTTGTCATAACCACACTTAAATTGTATAACAAAATATTCTATACATATATGTAGAGATATGTATACTTTTCGTTGCTTCTTTCGAGCACAAATCGCCAGAGACGAATGTATCTTCAGAATTTGCAAATTTTCAATTTAATGCAAATATTTAAAATTCTTTTCTATTTTAAGTCATTTTTATTTTATTTTCTTTCCTTTTTTTTTTTTGCTGTTCGTTTTTATTATTTATTTTTTTAATTTGAATATCATGATCGCTATTCTTTACATAAGAGTTACGAGTGATGATCGTAATATTTTTATAGCGATCGTAGAGACATTGGGGGGTATATTCATGTAGTCTACACGTTTGCAATACCCAGAAGGAAGCTTAAGACATCTTCTAAAGTATGCGATATGACTTGACTAACATAAAACTCTAAATCGATCTAAGTATGTTTGTCTGTACATCTGTCCTTTTAGGTGGAATATCCGCGATAAAAATTGTCCCTGTGGCAGAAATTAAGATATCGATTTTATATGGCAGATATGGCAGAATCTATTATTAAGGTTGGTATTGAAAACGGGGCAAATCGGTCAAAGGACACGCACACACAGGAGAACATTTATTTGGAGCAATAATTTTATAAAATTAAAAAAAAAAATGTGCTTTTTGCTCGCTACTCGTAAACTACAAGACTAAACATTTGTGTATTCTAAGGAACGAGCTTAGCGCACCTACAAAGGTAAAAAGTCCGTCGTTCTCACCCAATATTCGAAAGTATCGAAGTTTTATTTCTTTGTCTTTTATTTATTTATTTTTTTTTTTTAAGATAAAGATGACAGGTATAGAAGGTTCGAATATAGTCAAATCTAATTTTATTCTTAATTTAATTTTAATTTTATTTAAAACTTAATTAATCATTGTTAAGTCAGAATTAGTGAGATCAATGAAAAGTTTTTTTTTTTTTTTTTTAGATTTTTATTGTATTCAACAACCATAGAAAAAATGCGCCGTTATTTTACTAAATAAATTAAAATATTTTCCACATTAATCATCCGCTAATAGATTTGGTTACTGCGTCTGTAAGGCGCAAGCCTACAGTATCGGTTATCTTATGCTAGCGTATGCCAGCTTTCATCATTTGAGGTTAGGTTGAAAAACTTGGACTCGACAAACTCAGACTTGATAACGTAAGTTATTTTTGGGTTGCTTGTTGTCCTTCATTTCTTATTCTGCCAACTCGTAGACTCGATATCTGTTACGTAAGTTTTTGAATGCATTCTAAAAAATCACCAAAATGCTTTTATCATTTGAGGTTGGGTTGACAAACTTAGACTCAACAAATTCAGACTTGATAACGTAAGTGATTTTTGGGTTGTTTGTTGTCCTTCATTTCTTATTCTGCCAACTCGTAGATTCGATATCTGTTACGTAAGTTTTTGAATGCATTCTGCAAGCACCGTTTTAATTATAGCCGCAATAGTTGAATTATGAAAAGGCCTTGAAAAAAGAAGATGAACATATAGAAGAATATTTAGCGTATTATCGTAAGCAGATATCGACCGAGAATTTCTTTCAAATATTATCCTTGTCCTTGATTGACCATTAGAAGGTCAAATGTAATTGAAACTTTTGAGATTTGCCTCAAGAAGATGCATAAAAGATTAGTGTAATATCTGTCAAGTATCGATTATCGCAACAATTTATGATAATTTTTCGACAGAATTTCACCATCAGTTGTCCATCATTAAACACACTTCCTTGACCAAAGAGAACAGCCTCTTTTTTTCTACTGCGATCATTGCTGCGTAGCTGGCATGCAATGATGAATTTGAAGTAAGAATTTCGCGTGGGCTAAATGACTTTATATCTTTTTTAAAAAAGCACGTTTTTCGCACTTGCATTCTGTGAGCGCTCAACCGTTATTTCTATATCTGTAATAGTATACTAAATATATATATATATACATATATATATATATATTTTTTTTTTTTTTGGAAATAATTATGATGTCATAATTCTCATATATTTAGCGTAGCATTTAATAGTCGCCTCTTATTGTAATGCATGCTTTGTATACGATTCCGAAACGTATTTACAACAAATTTTACATCTAAGTTGGCTACGGACTGTAACTTTCGTTTATTGCTGCCCTGTTTGTAAGTTGATTTTTGACGGATTTTTTTACCGTGAACATAGTCAGTACTGTAAAATTGTGAATATTCATATTAAGCTAGTAGAGTTAGCATTTGCTGCAGTTACAAAATAAAATATTTTTTTATATGAGCATTGACGGTGAGCAGCTTCATTTACGGATGTTTGGTGAGCATTGTCAGCTTGGTGAGTGACTGTATCAAACTTTAAATGCAGTTTTTTGATCGTTGTTTTGCTTTATTTTATTCCTTGTATGTAAATTTGATGAAAATCTCTCCTTTTTATATATTTGGAGTGATTATGAAAAAACCTTCTACACATGTATATAAAAACATTATAGTGGCCCAAGGTCCATCATTAAATACCCTACACCGATTCGCTAAATGCAGTAGAAAGTCTTTATGATTGCGCTCATCTTTGGCGATGCCAAGTCGGTCTACTTAATTTCGCAAAATATTTCTAAAATTGCGGCCTATCGGGTGAAAACAAGCAAGCAGAAAAGCTTAGCTCGATTCCAAATATAATGCTGAATCGATCGTTATAATAAAAGGTGATCTATTTGAAGTCCTTCTGGATGTTGCATACACCCGCACACATTTATTATACCTTTGTACCACCATTGAGGAGAGGTATAAAAATTTCAGATTTCTGTCTCAAATTTTGTAAAGGAAAATGTTATTGCAAGACGGTGATATGGTATGTGCGGACAGACTGACAGATTTCGTCAATATATATTTGATGCGTATTTCAGTATGTTACAAATGGAGTAGCAAATCCAATATAATGGATCATAAAAAAAGTCTCCGCGGTTTCAAGCTTCTTATTGTGGCCTGTTCTTTTCAAAAGACTCGAATTTATCATGTGGTTTATGTTTACTGCCTCCGCCATTTCTGACAGTTTGGCTGTCGGTCTTGCCGAAATCTCTGTATCCTTTGTGAGTCCTTCGTTCACTCACATCATTCTCACCGCCCACTTCGAAAATTTTTCGGCATGTTTTTGCATGTTTTAGCTTAACACATATAACTTATAACTTTATATATATGACTTTTTCTACGACCAAGGAACACGAAAATTATGCTGAAATGCCATAATGTGTGAGGCACATGTATATTTGAGACAATTAGGGGAGCGTTGCCCAAAAAATAGACATAAACAGAATTTCGCGGAAAAAACCGCGGAGACTATTTATATGACTTATACATTTCTACCATTCCTCCTCCATTGCTCGCATTTCTATCGTTCAATGGCAAAAACAAGAAACTATTATTGTGTATCCTTCGCCTAAGGTTGTTCGATATATGACGGATGTATATCTGATCGCAATACGTAAAATATTATTTCTCGTAACTGTGCTGCCAAAAAGAAAAGTAGCGAAAAAAATCTAGGTAATCTAGGTAATAAACGGCCCACAGCGATTGTAGTATTTTTAGCTTTTGTCGTCACAGTCGACGGTTAATTTTATAGCATTTCTCGCATGTATTTCAGTTTGCATGCAGTTAATGATTTCACACTTATTGCAAAGTAAAACGTTTCCAAATACAGATGATTTTATTCTTCTTTTGGACAATGGAATCAAATTTATTTTATTCCGCGTAGAGGATAAGTTACCCACAACGCTCTTATGCAGGAACGAAACTAGTATCTTCATCTTTTTGTGGTTATCTTTTAGAGCCTGAACGAGGCAACCAAGTGCCTTGATTTTATTGCTCAAACACCGAGCTTTCCAATATTTATTTTCTACTGTTAATACATTTCGGACGCACGTTCTTTTTTAACCTCACATTTCATTTCTTTCATTCTTTATATGCGTTCTCCTCTAATTTTTTTTTTAACTTCACGAGTAGGTACACAATAAAAGAAGTAAGCAAACTATATATATATGTTTGTAACCAAATTTTTTTTTTTTATCAGTCATCTTTAGCTATAAATAGAATACAACAATCAATTTTCATTGGTGTCATTAATGAGTAATAAGCGAATAAATCGATTTTTTGGTTTGATGTTCCTCTGACGGCTTTCGTCAATTTGCAGAACAAAGTTGTGAGCAACACAACATCTTAATTGGAAACTTCATATTCGCGACCAGCGGAACAGCAGATATTACACAGATACATTACATAGATAAGCAGAATATTGAAAATAATTCAGATTTTGATGCTGATCAACTATATTTGTGCCTTAACGGGTGTCTGAAGATTGCTTCTGAATTTTGACAAGATCACTATGCGGCCATCTTTCGGAAGAAGCATCAAAAGAGCCTTCAAAAAGGGAGCGAGAGTGTTTGTAAAGAAAAATGCTCATTCCAAACGAATTCTGTTATATTTCAATTCTGGCGCCCTTTACAAGGCGACAGGGCACATTAGAAATTCAAATGATTTTCTTTAATTGCCAAACGATTAATGAACGAGTCATGTGTTGTCGAAATTTTTTTCTATTTTTTTTGTTGAAATTTTTCAGTGTTTATTTACTCCAATTATTTACTCCATTGTCTCCAAAGTTTATCTACGAATCTCATCTAGAAAGGTATATGTTAAACGTCAGCTCTCTATCTTAATTTCTATACCTTTTAATTTTTGATATCGGCGCATGGTAGGCTATGGCACTTATTACACCAAGGAACAAAAATGTTGAGCAAAGTTCGTCATTATTAATTCATTTGTTTGTATGTCATTTAACAGAGAACTGATGAAGACAATTTAATGCTTTCTGTTTTCTATTAGCTAATGTTATGTGCGAAAGACGGATGAGTACATTTTTCATTTCGAGAAAGTATTCAGAAAACTTATGAAGCCACAAAATTTGCTTTGCTAAAAATTCATTTTACAATACTGCGACTGTATGAGTACAGTAAAGACGAATATTCATTGCACGGGTATATCGAATATCAGAAATATTATTTTTCTTTTGCAAAACCTCTGGGTCAAGTTTTGCAGCATAAACGTCATTAGTGTTTCAGCTTCGCTTGTTTTCGCACGACACAAAAAGTTTTTTTTTCCAGTCTTATTATGTGTGTAAGGAAATGATTTCTGATTATCAATTGGTCATAGCGGGAGATGAGATTTGGACCCGAAAACAACGAATTTCAAGACAGAAAAAATCGCGCCACAGTCACCCAAATATCAAGATTTTTTCAAATATCTTCGTGTAGTACACCAAACTGTCAAAAAATAATATTAATTGAGTTGGAGGATTACTTTGAAGGTAACGGAATAGATTTGGAAATATACATAGATTTAATAAAGGGAAAATTAATTTGGTCTTACTTTTTGGACACAGTAGTAAGTTCATGTCTATGTTATAAGCGAATGCCTGCTTGAGAAATAGTTCGTGACAGGTTCAAGTCGGTTGACAATTTGAACCCTGAACCGATTACGTTAAGTACAGGCAAGGGTCTATTTTGCGCGCAGCGAGTACTTAATCAACACAAGCATAATGCCCATGGATTGGGCAAGCATTCACTCGACTGCAGCCAACTGTCGATTTCTTTCTCTTTCCTCGTCATGGTGTTACTCGAACAGGAGACATTACCTGAGTGGTTGGACCTAATAAAAAAGGAAAGCTTGTTTTGAACTTTTCATGAAATTTCTCTTGGAATCATTGTTTTAAAACACTTTAAAGGATTTTTAAAAAGCCGATGAGTATGGGATAGGATCGCTTTAAAAAATCCCGATGTAATGAAAAATAGTTTAGATGGTTCAAAAGATGGTTGACTCTGTGTGCAGAGATGACCGTAGTTAGCTTTAAATACCAGAAATAAATTTATTAATGCCCACCGAGTGACAAGTCCGGATTTTCTTCTCTTTGTGTTTTACGAGAATTGAAATTTGAGTTTATAGCTACAGTTAGTCCAGTAGTAGATTTGTACGCAAGCGATTTTTTTTGTTTTTTTATTTGATTTTCAAATATTTTCCACAAGGCTTGCAGTTTCTTCTCTCCCACATATATGTATGTGTAGGACGACATTACACTCCATTTATAAATTGTTTTCTTTTGTACTCACCGGATGGTTTATCCAGATCCTTTTCTTCGCTAGAAAATATATGCTCTGTGGAGACGGCCATAACGATGATTAATTAATATGTTTATTGTTTTTGTATAATTAATATAAAAGCGAATAATTATTTGAATTAATGTTAAACAATCAACAGCGTGGAAAGTCCTATGATATATTTTTTGTTTTTTTTTGTTTTTTTTTTTTAATTTGGAAAATCACGTTTTAATTGTCTATTTTGTTATTAAATGAAATTCCGCTGATTTATATTAAATGTATTTTAACAAGTCAACGTGAAATGAAATTGCGAAAAAAAAGCATACGCTTTATATTTATTTATTTAATTCGGCCAGAGCGTCTGGGAACGTTCTGATAAAAGCTGAATAAACTAAATACGATTTAAATAAAACACTTTTATTTATTTACTACAGCGCACAACAATCGTAATAATATCCAACAGCACTGACAACTTTGTCGCTCATCGTTACGTTTTACGTTATTTAAGTATCTGTGCGTTTCACAGAGATGATGTGTACATTGATATGTTAATGATATCGCTCTGTTATGTTTGTTTGCCTTATTTTTGTTTATACATGTGGAGAGAGTATCTGAGAGCTGAAAATAAATAGAAAAAACAATAATGTCTTTTAATTTGGTTAAGTAATGTCATGGTAATGTATACAAATAGGTCAAATTACATCTAAATTGGGGTGGCCATCGCGTCTATTTAGATAGAAGTTCTTTTTTAATTGAAGAGATTTTCTTACGATAGGAGGGGACGCGAAAAATCGATTAAATATATTTTTCATTTTCTTTAGTGAATTATAAATTATTATACTTAAGGGTGATGGGCGCTGATCAATCTGTTGTCCACGCTTGCTTGGCTTACGACGTTTGAAAAGAAAATCAACAATTCAGGAACGGGAATATATTAGTCTCGAAAACCTTATAAGGCACATATTGCTGATCGTGATGAGATTTTGCATCGTGGGAGGTATATTTTATATCTTTGGCTATCTAAAAATTGGTGTCGGGGTTTTTACTGGGGCAAAAATTCTTATCTAAATCCCATAGTTGCAATTAATGTGTTTAGTTCAGGAAACACGTTCGCAATAATTCGAAAGCTGACAGAAATTTTTTTCATGGTTAAGTAAAATATTAATTGTTTTAAAATTAATCATAGTGTGAATCTATTTAAAAGTTTACGACAATTTATAGGATCGCTTGTCGCTTGTAAAATACAGTTTTTAACCTGCAATTTTCCCTATTCCCTATTAGCTAATACAATGGTGCTATTAGTAGATCCTCTTGAATAAATATTGCAATTTTTCCTATGAAGGTACCACTCGGGAATGTCATACACTGCTGCCTTAACATTATTAGGAATCCATTCTACAAAATTCTTATCATTTATAGCGTGTACGCTGAACATTTGTTCATCCACGTCTTCCATATTTCTATGGAAATATAAATATCTACCATTCTTGGGAACTGATGCTGCCAATATGTTCCGACGGGCAAACATCTGTGATGTTAATTTTGCTGCACTGTAATTTCTATATTGAGAAGTGCATTTTGCTATTAAAGGCTGTTAAGGAAATGTAACCTTGGAAAGGGAATCATGTTCACTGTTAATTTTCTTAAATCTGAATTTAATTGACCAAGGAACCTTAAATAGATGATAATTTTACTCACTCCTCTTAGGGTCGCTGAAGTTCCCTTTTGGGTGTGTATTACGAAGGGTGCACTCCCATCCGTCAGTGATGGGGTTAGTAATGAGAATGTTTACCAATGCCTGAGCTTATTCGTGAGCTTAGAATTTTTGTTATATTCTTGTGGCTATGAAGGATTTATCTCAAAATTATCATAGTATTGATGAGTCGTTTGAATTCTCAAAATTACCAATCGTGGCCTTATTTTTATTTCTCTTGCTTTAATTTTACCATAATGATTTTACTCTCAAATAAACACTACACACTTAGTATTTATTTCTCTTTATGATCGCTTCACTAGGCCATTTCATTATTTATCAATTTGGAAACTAAAACGTTTAAGTTTATATTTGACAAGAAATTGAAGCATATTAACTAAGAAAGTTTTTATTTCCGATTATACGATTATTTGTTCAACCTTTACATTGTCCGTTTGTCAAGTAATACATTTATGGGTTAGAATTGTAATTTTAATGCATCAAAGATGATGAATAATTAAAGCAATTTAGATTAAATTAAGTTCATTTAATTTTGTACTTTATCGCATACAATTATGCATTGTTCACAGTTAGTTTAATTTTCTAAGAAGATTCGAAAGGAGATAGAAAAGGCATTTATTAAGTAATAATTTTTATAATCAACATATGCAATTTGCTATACACAAGCGCACATTCCTAATAAGATTAACATTTTAGGATGATTAACTAATTATGTCTCTCTGTCTATCTATTAAATGCAAACATATTTGCTTCAAAAGATTTTGGATATTGGAACTAAGCGTTGTGGTCATTGCCTCGTATGAATTACATTTATACAGAGTTAGTTAAAAGAGAAAATTTATTTACTTTCGTTTTAAAGGATAGTATAAAACCATATTTTCATTAAATTTAATCTTTTCTTTTTTAACTAACATTCATATAATAAAAAAAAGTGAAAAGATTTATTATTAATTCCCGGTTCTACATATGAAAATACAAGCCTTCAAATACATAAAATTTCTTCAATTTTTTCTTTTTGTTATTTTGTGTATTTATTCGGCGATTCGATTACGTTCGTAGTTCGTACCATTGAATGGTGATTTTTAGCATAGAATGGGCTTTATTCACAATTTTTAATAAGATCCTATCACAGACACATGTCTGTTCTGTTATTACAATTTGATTCAATCTTAATATGACTGTGTCTGCCTTCCGTACATACAACATTGGCATGCTAATAACCCTTCTTCCCTGTGTAATGTTCTTCGAATTATTGTTAATCCTTCCGCATAGGCAGGTAAAGCATGATGAAGTTTTTCTTTGATTATACCATTCTTAGAATTTGACTTCTTAGAAAATCGATCTATTAAATGTGGGATTTTCAGCACAATATATTAATTCTAGATAACTTTTATACCCGCCACCGAAGAATGTGGTTATACTCATTTTGTCATAACGTTTGCAAGGCACGAAAGGAGGCTTCAGAGGCCCTAGAAGCTATGTATGTTCTTGATAGGCTTCGAAATATGAATCAGTCTAGCCACGTCAGTCCCCCTTTGTGTCTGCGAACTTATAACCCCTCCCTAGATTGACTTCAAATTTTGGAGAAACATTAGAAGTCTGTGCACTCAAATTGTTATTGAAAATGCGCTAAACCGCTCAAACGACACGCCCATACTAAGGTGTTAACTGAAAGCATCTCTGCTTTCGCTAAAATTTGTGGGTGTTTGCTTATTACTCATGAATTATGAAAGATGGACTTGGGTAAGTATTTAAATTCGGTTGTTTGAGGAGAAGCCTACGGCGATCAAATTTTTATTTTTCCAACTTTTCTTGACTTTTTCTTCTTATTACTCATAAAGCAAATTAGGTGGATTTTTGAAAGTTATTCTGTACTAACTGGGGACAAAGATACATTGTCTTTAATTAGAGTATATTGAACACGGCTACTTATTATCATACAACAAATATCAAAATATAGTTGGCTTAGTTTTTTATGTTTTTCACTCATTTGCTTTTACACTTCACACGCAATAGGCAGAGCGTTTCACGTTGTTCACTTTTTTTTATCCCAAAAAGGCCAATAGAAGACTACAGCCTGATAAAACGATTTGTGGTGATTATATAATATTCGGATATCGTTTGCCAGAATACAAATTAAGTTTAAGCGGCAACATAGGACTTTGAAAAAGACAATACGCAATTCTGATAAAAAGCGTTCAATTAGTGGATGGATCGCAAAGAAAAATCAGTAGAATGTGGAACGTTGTGCTTATATGAAATTATTTCAATTTATGAACTTTGCGATTGAAAATCATAATTTCGGACAAGAAAACAAAATGTTAATCAGTTTTTCGGACGAAAGAAATATTTATTTCTTTGATATTTTATGCGTTTATGCGACCAGTGTCTCCCCATGTCGCTTTTAATTGATGTAATTAAAATTGTTTTTTTTTTTTTTTTTATATTACATTTTTTAAACAATTTATTGCTCACGAAATTAACAGGAAATTGTTCTCGTACGTAGTCATCCTAAATAAATTATTTTTTTTATTTGATTGTAGAAAAGTAGTTTTTCTCGCTTTAAATTTACAACGCTTTGAATGCACATAGACAAGAATATTAACAAATAAATTAATTTAAAAAACAACTACAACAAAAAAAAAAAAACAAAGATCACGTTTCAAGCATTTGTAAAAGGTTTTGAGGGAACAATAACCTGTTTGTTATGATTTAATAAAAACCTTTGCTTTAAAATGGATTTTAATTATCCCTTACTTCAATTAAATATATGGAACATTCAGACCTTTTTGTTCGCATATGGGCGCTTAAGTTGCTTCAATCAATTTTTTATTTCTATTTGATTCAACTAAGCGAAGCAAATTCGTTTTCGATATCAATTTTTGTCAGCTTATTATTGCAGGCGTTTATGAAGGTGTAGGCGGCTCTAAATTTTACACTTACTGAAAACGTGAACGTTTTAACAGAATACTTTTGACTATTTCAAATGAAATAATTAAACACTTTCCTATTTGTTTTTTTTTTTTTTTTTTTTTGGTTAAAATGAAGAAACACTTTTCTTATTGATTCACTTTGAGGTTATGTGAGGTTTTTGGTCACACAAATGGTGGCTGAAATCAACAGCTCCACACCGTCACGTTGTACACCACGCGTTCTCCGCAACGCAGTTTCGCAAATCAGTTTTTTTACGAATTGAGCTTAGTACATGACCGTTTTGTGATGATTGTAAATCATTAAAATTCATGAAATATTTTAAAAAACTATTCGTTTTCTTAAAATATCTGCACAAATTTTTGAACTCAACAAAGCCATATGTTTGGTATACGAAAAACAGCTGCGTAAGGTATTTATTTAGTGAAATCTATCTGCAAATTCAGGGTTTACTCAACACGTCCCTTGCTTAACGAACACGCACACACTTTGCTTCACTTTTCTTATTGAACTTCTTTTTGTAAAAATTAATTCTTTCGTCGACTACAAGTTATGTAGTGCGGTCATATTGGATACCTATGCTTAAAGAGTACATCAGAAGCGGCACTTTGTCAGCCCATCGTTTCTTTCACTGACTGAAAATATTGTTTTTTGGAGTTTTCTTTTTTTTTCTTTGTTTAGAACACGAATTTCGATTCATTTTAAAAATCATAGTTTTTGATATTTTGGAAATTTCTTTTTTCAAAGGGATAATCCAACGAACTACGGGAAGCGTTGGTTAGACTTTAGAGATAAGTGATCGATAGATAGCTCATCATGTAGCTCATCATTTCTAAAAGCTAATGTTTGTGCGTCAGTACGTGCTTTTGTTATTGTATTTCAATTTCAAGTTCAAGTATCAACTAAAATAATAATTTGAACACTAACTGTGTACGATGTATGTGCTGACAGCGAATTACTAGTTTTATAATGCCTCCATATATACATAGATGTATATATGTATATATATATGTATTTATACATAAACTACTAGTTTTATAATGCCTCTATACACAATATATTATAAGTTATTATTTACACAACTGCGACACGTTAACTGAATATTTAAGTTCAATTATATGATACGTGCACGTACATATATATATATACGTACATGTGTACATATTGTTTGAATGGATAGGATAAAAAACTGTATTTTATCATTCAAACTTGTTTTGTTGCGTTCATCATCGGGGGTTTAGTTATTATTGCCTATTAATTTTCATCTTAAAAATGCAAATTAAAATAACTGCGAATTAATTTTACTTTAAGATGAATCGTGGATCCCCGCTATCTCATGGCTAGCGGATATATAGGCGAAAGCAATCCATTTGCACAGATTGAATGACCCAAGCATATTGTGAGAATATTTCGTAAAACAAAACTTTCCGTTCGATTTTCTCTCCTCTTCAACTTTCAAAAGCCTTTCTCTTCTATTATGTATGTATTGTCTTCCAGAAAAAATGGCAAGGTTAAAAAAGTATATTGAACAAAAAATTTGATCGAAGTCTCAATCCGACATGTGTTTTATTAACGTTTCGATGAGTATGTGTAACCCTTGTTACGAAAATTAGGATAATCGAAAATTTGAAAAAAGAATAGGGATATTATAGGATATTTAATACCTCGCCCGACAACACGGTGTTAACCTGTTTTTTATTGTTTTCTCTCTGTCAACTTTTTACTTGTTGGTAATAATAGAATAAGACAAGTCTTTGACTAGTTGTGGGGCCCTTTTAAAAGCTTACTTTTTGACATAAAATTCGAATCGATTTTAACAATTATAACACCTATTTTAAAACAACAATTCCCGATACTTTTTTGACAACCTCTTTAATCAGTTTTTCGTCACTTTTATTTGGTATGAAATACGTTGAGCGTTCAAATGAACATTTCGTGATACTATCCTGAGAAACCGACCACACACATATTATTTCTTTTGCAATAACCTAACAAAGCGTTAAAAATCATACAAAGGCGAAAAAGAAGAAGTAAATGTTGTTGCAAATAAGTCAATTTATTGCAGAAAACATCATGCCGTGTAACTCTTTATTCAGAAAGAAGAAAATAAAGTTTTTCAAGTAGGACGCGAAGGACGGCTGCGAAGTAGTTGTTTATTTAGGACGAATGGTTACAATTAAAAGACAGTCGTCCTAGAGAAAATGGGAAGAAGAAAAAAAAAAAGAAAAAGAAAGAGCGGACAAATACCTCAAAGATTGACTTGTGTTCCGGACACCTTAACAAAAAGTTATGCAAATGCACAAATTCTTGATTACAATCAAAAATAATTTATTTTGAAAAACACCATAAATACGGATAAGCACTAGTGTTTATATTGCACATAGAAATTAGCGAAACACTTGTAGAAACTCACATAATTGTGATTATTTGAAATAAAATGTAAAAATTTGATACCTAGGCTCCAGTTAAACGTCCAGAGGTCGGTCTACAAACGCAAAGAAATTTTAAAAGACAGAGGACAAGAAGAAATCAAATTCTCAGTCTATTACAGTGAGTTAGTTTGGCTTATTAGCCACTGGAATTTTTTTTTTTTTTTAATAAAACTCGGCTGCTAAAGGAGTTTTACCTGAAGGTGGCTTGATTTAATGCACTAAACCCTCGTTATAAATTTCACTTTATTTGACTATAATATGCGTCATGGTTTTATTTTAAAACTAATGCTGATTTTTATTTTTTGTGTCCTATGCTTAGCAGTAGCTTATTAAAGGAGGCTTCAAAGTATATCTTACATTTTGTCTCAGACGGGAAACTTGTACAGATCATGCACGTTTCTGTATTATTAAGGGTGTCACTAATCTTATTTGACTTACCTAGTCATCCATGCTTCTTTATCCCTCACAACCCTACAAATATTGATAGAAATAAACTCCACTTTAAACTCTTAACGAGTGATAGGCGGAGGTTATCTAGAATTTCGGTATCGATCACGTCACGATCGAATAGCTAACCTCTCATTCCACTCTTGTCGTATTTACAATCAGGTCTTACAACCGATCGCCTAAATTGTTTACCGATTACTCATAGATTACATTACTATAGCTAGGAAGTAACATATTTCTCAATAAGTTTGTAGGATGACAAATAGATGTCGTCACTATTGACGAATCCATATGATATTTAGGTAGCACTAATGTTCACCCGAAATGTCTCTTCATTCCATTTCATACCATAAATTAACAAGATACGGTTGTTTTAGTGACTCTACTCTTGTAATCTTCAAAACAATGAAAAAATCTGAAGATCGCGAGTTGATAAAGCATTGCTTTTTAATCGGAAAATATACCACTCGAATTGACTTTCGAGTTACTTTCACATCCGCCGTATTCTTCAAACTTCAAACGAATCTTAAAAAAATGCTCACCGGAAAGAGATATGACTCCAAAGATGGGGTTGTTGCCAAAACTGAAGCGTTCTTTGATAGGTTGGGCAAATAATTGTATAAGAAGGGATGAAGAGAAAACGGAGAAATGTTAGAGAAGCGTTGGAATAGTCGTATTACTCTTAAAGGAGTCATATAAATTAATAACGTCGTTTGTTGCCTAAAAGTTGTTGTTGTATTAAGGATCTTATAAACTTATTGAGTATTGTATTATCCATTGGACGACGATGAGCATCGTCTGCAATTCTGACGAGATGAAGTTGAGCGCCAATGCCTTTTGTATCCCAGCAGCAGATATTAATCGCATGATAATTTAACACAATGTGCGACACAATATCTTATATATGTATTTCGTTAAGTTGGCGGGTACTTTCGCTTTCGCGCTTTCAAATCTATGCAATGGTTTTTTATCTGTTTTCCGCTATAATACCCGTTGTGCATTCACCTTATGTAATTATATTGCAAATAAATTGCAAAAAAGATTTTGGTAAATTTTTTTTGAAACTTTGAGAAGAAACAGTGAGAATTTTGTGGTTTTTAGATGGAAGATTTTTCCTTTTTTGATTAAAATAAAATTTGTGTAAAAAAAAATTTAAATTAATAATAAATAAGTTTTTCCTGTAACTTAACTGTGTGTTGCTGGAGTATTAACTTAAACGTTTGTCGTAGATAAAATTGAAAATCGCAGTTGAAGTGAAGTTGAAGAAAATAGTTATTACAAGTCGTTGCTCTGAATTGTTTTAAATGTCGTTAATTTGTTGCATTTGAAACTTTATTTTTTATTTTATTTATTTATTTTTTTTTTTTTTGAGAAATGTCATAAAAACTTCAAAGCAAAAGCTAACGCAACAAAGCAATTAATTATTTTTACATGACCGTAAAGTAATTAAAAAAGTTATTTATTTTTTTTATTATCCTGCATATAATTTATGGATTTGTATCGTAATCGTCTGCAATAAAGTGTAAAGTAATGTCAACTATGAAAATATTATTTTGCAAATGTTTCAAAAATGTTTCCTACCAACAAATGGTAACGACGGGTGAATTCATTTTTGATTTTGTCCTAACTTCAGCCATGCGAAAATTGCGTATCCTAACTATTTTTTCGGCCATTTATTGTCGCTGGTACGAGAATTGAAACAAATTTCCGATAGAACTGTACGCCATGGCCTTTTATAAGAATAGATTTGACCGATTAGCAAAAAAAATTTTATTTCCAGTTTTCATAATCAAAAAAAAAAAAAAAAAAACTAAAAAATAAATTTTGTATGGCGTGGCTGATTTTGTCTAATTTATGCAGAGTGAAGTTATCGGCTTATGTGTAATGAGCACCAAGTCGAGGAAGTAAAGGTGTTTTCAGTTTATATTGTATTGATGTGTGTGTGCTTCAAAATCGTTTGTCAAATTCGAAGATAATGCCATCATTTTTACGCACGGGTGAATGATTGCCGCAGATACTACGCAGTTGAGCAGACGCAGAGACGAACAAACGAACAGCCGAACATGCTTAGATGCATTACGAATTTGACATTGATCAAGAATTTATATACTTCATGGGGCTTTTAGAGCTTGCTTCTGGGTGTTGGATAGCTTTTGGCAAAAAATGAAAGTTTGAAACATCATAATAGTAGGTACGCGAGGCCAATGCACTCCAGATTTGTACAGAACTATTCAAAGTTTAGAAGGTTTACCTGGTGTGGCTTGTGTGTAATAAGCAAAAAAGCTTTCCTTTTTTTTTGGGGAAAACACAGTTGATTTCAGTTTACATGGTATTGTAGGCTTATCGTTGGATCGGGTCATTTTCAATACCAGCCTGCGTGCAAGCATTTTCAATGTTTCTGCCCAATTTGAAGTCGATGGCTTCAATTTTGTAGTTAGGAGAATGTTTACAATAGACATTAAGCGGACGGACAGACGGACGTGCTCAAATGGACATCGAATTTGATGATATAGACATTGTTGAGTCTCTGAAGCTTACTTCTGTTTGTTGCAAAGGTTTTATCATAGCCCATATATCACCATGTTAGGATGGCGAGTATGAAAGGAGATGAATAACCATTACATGTTACCATTTAAAATTAATTAGAGATAATTGAAGGCAGCACTGTTGTTCTTATTGATTGCCTGGCCTTTGCTTGTTTTACTTGCTTCTTATTTCCTTACATTAATATTGAATGTGGAAGAAACAAAAAGTACTGCGCTATAGATAAAAAACTAGTTTACTTGGATTATTTCTAGAAAATGAATGACGGAAAGTGTGTCAAGGATAGATCGTGCCTCAAGGATAAATCTCAGAAGTCGTTCTTAAAAAGATAAACAAAACCAGTTACTAGTTTACAGTTTGGTTAGCCCAACCATTGAATACCTTACATGATTATGTTCACCAATAAAAGTTACACTCCTTCTTGCCATATAAGGACCTGCTTTTTATGCGAGTCTGTGTGGGGCAGCGAATCCGAAAACTAGACCAATTTTTTTCCAACTTTAATACGGTTAGCCACAGTATAGTTAGGATCAATTTTCGCAAAAATTAGATCCGCGTGCTATATAAAGGCTTACTTCACAACGAAGACCTCATTACGCGAGGGAAATGGAAAAATTTTCCAAAGTAAGCTATGTTCAGTACAATAAATTTATTGATCATTTTCCAATGTCACTGCTACACAATAGATAGTGGATAAGTAGCACGACTGTTAAGCCAGCACATGCATGCTAAATCCCCTATAGGGTGGAAGATGCTTTAAAAACAAATTGAAGGGATACACTGGACAAAGTTTTTCAATTAATTTAATTTAATGCAAAAGCACTTTACCGCACCACATTGTCATCTGAAATCGCCGAGGGTCCTAACAAGTGCATCTGCAAGAGATTTTGATGGTTTGATCTGCAGCATTTACTAAGATCAGTCAATAGGTTGTGGCTTCTATTAGACTTACCTATAAAGGTTGCTCTTTTCTTTTTTTTTATCTTTTTATTTATTTGTTTTTATTTTTTTATTTATTTATTTTTTTTTTATTTGTTTTTTTTTTTTTTTTTTTTGATAAAACTAAACAAAACTTCATTGACGATGGATAGAAAACTTTTCTGAAACATGAATTTTACAAAATTGGTACTTGAGCACATCGTTTGTGACGTTAACAAATACGTCAACTAAACTGGAATAAAATTTGTTCTATAACAAATTCGCACCTTATAGTAGCAAAAAAATTATTTGAATAGCTTCACATTTGCCAGCAAGGCATTAAAATGAGGAACAGATACTTTTCCAACCGACTGTGAGATAGGTGTGAAGTGTAAAGAGGAAAAGGAAACTTTATTTTTTTTTATAAATAAAAGAAAAATCACAAGCTATTATTATTATTTCTTAACAGATGAGCCATGAGTTTAAAATTCACACAAAAATGCACGAAAAATCCTTTGATATCTTTTTCTTTTTTTTTTACTTACCTTAACGAGCTTAAAATTCACTTATTTTGTATACAATATTTTTTGTTGCTGCTCGTTACACACGCACAAAATCCTATGAAAATTTTAAAATATTTCTTTCACTTAATCACAATATATTTTATAATTTTTGTTTTACTTATAGTTAAAATTAAGTTTAACGTAAATGTTTTGCTTTTCTTGATATTAACTTTCGTTTGTTTTGTATCACATAGAGCCTGGCCGATGTCTATTGAAACAAAAACTAATCGAGTCTTGTGTATACGCGCGTTAATTGCACACCGCTATTACGGCCGACAATTGCCAGAGCATTGAGTTCATTTCAAGTAATTGATCGTTTATGTATACAACGGAGCGTTGCTTTTTTCTTTTCTTTTTTTTTTTTTTTCTTTTCTTTTGACATAAGCAGAACATGAGTGCTTTAGGAGTAGTTTACGTTATATTATCGTTGATGTTTATATTTACTACCCTATGATTAAGTTGAAATTTTTCGATTATTGTTTTTGTAAGATCCATGTATTCTTAACAAACGATGACTACTTAGGGGTCATAAATATTTTTGATTAATCGAAGATTGTCGCTGAATTCAGTACGGTTAAGCACGTCTGTCCGTCCGTCCGTCCGTCAATTATTGTCTACGCAAAATACCAAGAATAACAATAAAATTGATATTGAAGGATTCATTTGTGAGACTATTGTTCCATAATATCGAATTTTATACAAAGCCGGAAAAACCAATAAAAAAAGGAAAAAGAGAAAGTTTTCTCTCCTATGATTAGTGAGCAGTCACAACGTTAGAAGGCGGCGACTGTAAATCTAAAAAATGAAATTTGAAGGTGAGCGTAACTTGCTAATCTCTTAGGTAATGTAAGAAATAGAAACTTCGACATGTGTTTGTGAATAACCTTCAAACCCATAGCAGATCTTTGTGCAAACATTTATTTATTATTTATGTCTTAACGTTCAGCGCAAAATTGCCATAAATCAATCAAATAATACGCTTATAACAAGCAAAAATCTTAATGGGCTCTTCATACATGCACACTCCACGAGGTGATGGGTATCACAAGTCCACCTTAAGGTGACTTAGATGTTCCTACTTGTTTTACTTCATTTTATCAAAAGATTTGCAACTGCCAGAGAGAAGTATCGGGGACCCCAAGTATATATATTCATGATCGGCATCAAATTCTGCATCGATTTAAGCATGTCCGCCTGTCTCTCTGTGTAATGTCTACTGAAAACATTCTGGTAGTTGCAAAAAAGACGCTTCAAATTTGGCAGAAACATTGGACGATCTTGCGCGTAGGTTAATATTGAAATTGGACCAAGTCGGACGAAGAACTTGCCCATAGTACCACGTAAATGGAGAACATCTCTGTCTTGCGAAAGGAAAAAAAATTGGCTTTTTGCATTATTCATAAAGTATAAACCATATATCCTGTGGCAATGCCGTAGTGCCTCTAAAAAAATGGAAAAAATCGGCCACGCCTAGTGTGTCATTATTTCATTATTTATTCAAAAGCTTTATAAGGCACAGTTTCAAGGTTCAAAATCCCCATAAAAAGTACATCATTTCTTAGCCAGATTCGAGTTCGGAATGTATGTAAGTATGCCCTTTCATTTATCTGTCCATCTGTCCGTCTGTGCAAATGTGTAGTATCTATCGTAAACATTCTCCTATCCGCAAAAGTGAAGATATCGCTTACACAGTAGCAAAAGAATTTGAAAATGATCTAAACTTTTCAAAGAACCCGCCCACAACGCCCGCACATCCATATAACGAGAACTGTGCACTCCTTTCTTTATTCTCAAAATAGAAAGAAACAACAGCGTCCACCCAATATTACAGAATATCACAAATTTAAGTATTTTTCCCTTTTTTTTAGGATCCCGGTGATGGGTATAAAAGGTTCGTTCACGACTGAATATAATTTTTTTATTTGTTTTTTATTTTTCTTTTAATTTTCTATGATTACAATAAAAGGTAAATGAATTTAATTTCTAACTGCTGATGAGTGACGTAGATTGATAAAGAGATATAGTAGTGAGTAATAAAAAAGTGAAGTAAGCAGCTTGGAGTTAACAAATACTTTTTGCCGAGATTTTACTATGAAATCAAATATTTTTTTGAGATTTTTACTCCTTAACATAATTTTTTCTTTCTACTTTTCATGTACGATGTCATCGATTAACTCAATTCAACTAAAAGCTCAGAGCATACACTAACAGGAGATGAAATGTAAAATAGACCAACATTGTAAGTATTTTCAATAGATTGGATGACCTCAGAAACACGAAAGCGATTGATGATGAAAAAAACTTTAAAGATCAGCCGATCATGCCCACAATAGTAGTCAAAGGCATTAAAATAGAATTCATGATGTTTAGTGTGGCAGAGAAGGGGGGGGGGGGGGGGGGCTTTTTTTTAAAATTTTCCTAAAAATTCTGGACGAAATTCAAAATAAGATCCTCTAGTAAGCATTGCGGGGGTTCTTTTAAAAAATGAAAATTTTAAAGCGAAGTTTATAGGGAGTGTTTTTGGAATCACGAAATTTTCAATCATATTTTCGGGAAATTTCTGAATTGGTTCTTTAGATGCAAAGTTATGATTTACAAGGATACGAGAAAGGATGTCAAGCAAGAAAAGCGTTGTTGTTGTTTAAGAGCTGCAATGCCTTAAGAAAGAGTTTTTTAAGAGTTTTTTCCCACAGTTGTTTCAAATAAATTTGAAAGAGCGACATAGGGTGATATTGTCTTTTATATACTCGCTTAAGGTCATACATGTAAGTTTTGCTTTTAATACTTGCTTCACTAGGTGTTTGAACGGAATGGACGAACAGATGAAACGGTAGACAGTTTAGGATGTTTTCGTTCGTAACCGAAGCGACAAAGCTGATAAAAACTTTCCTTCCCTTATATAATGTGACAGATGCTAAACATTTATTCGCATTTCAAGGAGAATTTTACATGTCCAACGACTGGATTGAAAATAAGTTTTGGGGGAAAATGAAAAAAAATGTTCCTTTGTACAATGTACATAGAGAATAACTGACAGCAGATTTGGTGAAAATGTCTTAGAATCGCCTACAAAAGTATGAAAGTATTTTCATGGGCTACACAAAAACCATAAGAAAATTAATAAATCTCAACAATTAGAAGACGAGAATAACGTATGCAAGCCATTTGTACAAGTTATTCAAATAGATAAAAAGTGGAAGGTTTTCGATAAGAGAGCAGAAAAGCTTAAAATGTATGTTTTATAGAAAACTAAAACAAAAAAAAAAAAAAAGGGTAAAGTAAGTTACTTAAGCGATGATATGATCACAGAGAGCAAGTGAGTAAATGCTTAAACTCGCAATAAGCTTTTTGAGTGACTTCGATGACCTAAACTGCCGAGATAAATATACTCAGCGAAATGTTTGCCGTTTAATTCGGGAAAAACCTAATTAAAAAATAAAAAGAAAAAAACGATTTTCGTTCAATATCATGATTTTGAAAAACAAAAATAAATAAAAAAATTATCTATTAGTTAATATTTTTACTATTGCTCTCTATCTCTAATAATATGAAGATTAGATGTTGTAATCTTAACTTTATACTTAAATTTACTGAAATTCCAATATTGTTTAATAATAATTAAAAATTGTTATAACTAAACAACAAAGCGAGATGAAAGTATACTAACTTTGTAATTCCTCATGTAACACATTAAAGCACTCATTAGAGTTCTTACAAAGTATACTTGTGAACTTTATGGATTCATAATATAGGTCCAAGGTCATCTACTCGTACCTATAAACATCCTACTATCTTCTCTCCTGTCTATCCGTCCGCCCAGCAACCTCTCTGTATCCGTCTGCTTATTCCTCTAACCGGTTCAAGGTCTATTTAACAAAGTCCATCTTTCTATCGATAGATTTACCGGGGCTCTACACATAGATTTATCCGTCTGTCACTCTGTCCCTATGCTCATATGAATGAACATCTCACTATATTTCCTTCTTCCCATTCTGTCCATTAATCCATCTATCTCTCAGCTTCTCTGTATCCGTTTGCTTATTCCTCTAACTGACGCTCTGTCATTTACTCTTAAAACCCAGAAAGCTTAAAAGAATTAATTTAAAAAAATTGTACAAGAACGTTCTACTTTTGTACTGAATTCCATCGTGGTTCGTGCTAATCCTTCGTAAATTTTCTTTCTCCAAGAAATCGGATAACACTCACGATTTGGGAAATTGCGCTACTCCCAAAGTGTTAAAATAAGATCAGAGATATTGCTATGATGCATGGCCACTTTCTCGCTTTTGACATACCAGTTAAAAAACTTGCCCCTAGCAGTTGAATGATTTTTTGATGTGAAACATTTCAATTCGACTTGACCAAGAACCTACAGCAAATTATTTGTTAAGTACATCTAAAGGAGCAGAATGAAATTCCGGGCGTTCAAGATTCGCATCAAAGCAATTAGACAATAGTTGTTTTATTTCCTTTTGTTTATGTTTTCGCATACTTTCTTTGTAAGTAACGTTTGCCTTATCTGATCAGGTCAGTTGTTAAAACTATAACTATAACGATAATGTTGAGCTAATGAATTTTTTTGTTTTTCTTTCTTATTTTTTGATTAGATTGAATTGTTTAGATAAGTAATATTAATAAGTGCGAAATACGTTTCATTTATTTCTTTGATTTTTGCTCTTAAATGAAAATTTTGACAAGATGTCGTTTTCAACGCGCACTGCTAGTCGAAATTTGAGAATACATTTTAATGACATTTTTTTTTTATTATTATTTTAATATTTCATTAATAAGATGTTTCGAAAAAATTGGCCAAAGAATTTGAAAAGACTCAGCTCCCTTCAATCCATGCAAATCGATTTTTCTATTTATATTCATATGCCTGATAGAAAGATGGCGCTCTACCCGACATGCCATTGAGTTCAGGTTCCCTAAGAACTTTCGTGATGTAGTTATTCACGATCAGCATTCATTCATTGGTTCATCATTGGCACATACATTCTTCGTTGGTATTATCTTAAAACACTTCTTGACACGATCATAAAAACTAAGACTCTGCAATAACATCGGAACGACCTAAATGAAAAATGCTTTGAACAGCTGAGCATAATAAATATTCAGATTTACTTTTTACTTAAATATTTCTTCGTCTACACAAATTAAATTAGAGCGACAGAGGCAGAAAGCTCGAAAAAAAAAGTTTTATTAAACATTTGCCTTATCGCTTCCTATTTCAATTGAGTAAAATCATTTGACGTACTATATTTCCCCAAAAGAAGCGTCTTCAACTTTTCTAATTGACTTTAAGACTTTTTTTTACAATCGGTTTTCGTTTGTCGTCGTTGCAAAGTTAATCGCGCAATTAAACCGTTAGTAACGTATTACTTCATTCTTCATGGAATTGTTTTAATTTTATTGCAAGCAATTTAATCGCAACCGAGAGATAGAAGCAGAGATAATAAATACAATGCATAGATTAACAAAAATTTGTTCTTTCCTTACTTTTATACTATTGCGTATACGTTCAAGCTGCTATCGCTATTCCTGAGCATGTTCATCAATGAAAAAGTTGAGAATGCATTTAATATGTATTGTAAAGACTGAGAGTATTGTGTGAGAATGAGTTAAAGAAAAGAAGAATAAGAAGAAGAAGAAGATATTCGTAAGAAAATTGTCTACAGAAAAAGCTCTTAGTGTTTCTCATTTTTATTTGTAAAGCAAAGTGAGACTGCATTGCAACATTGCTTTGTGATAACAGCTTTTCTTAATTAATTTACATTAATTTACATATAAGATAATGATTGCACGAGTTAAGCAATAATTACATTAAACAATAGTGAAAGAAATAGTTATTCCTTCGAATCCAATATAGTTTCCATTTATGTAAAGAAATCACAAATACTTCTCTCTTTAAATTCCTTGCACAGTAAGATGGTTGAGGAATCAATTTTTTTTCAATCTCTTCTACTAAGGTCACTAAATATTCGTACTTTTTAATAAGAAAACTTTCAAATTTTTTTTTGCTCTTATTAGAAGGAATTTCGGTGATTAGTAGTAAGCTTCAATGCATAGGTACATTAGTAACCGTTTGATACAAATACTTACTATTTTTTTATATACCCACCACTGTACGATGGAGGTATACTCAATTTGTTTTTTTCCAAAATATATGCAAACACCCAAAAGGAAGCCTCAGTGATCCTATTAATTATATATATATTCTTGATCGGCGTGAAATTCGGAGTTGATTCAGTCATGTCCGTCCGTCTGTATGATGTGTATTGTTGGTATTCTGCTGGTCATAAAAATGAAGTTATCGACTTCAAATTTGGTAGAAACATTGGAAGTTTCTGCACGCAGGCTGGTATTGAAAATGGGCCAATTTGATCAGTGCAGAAGCCCGTAACAAAGCGTAAACTGAAAGCAAGTCTATTTTTTTTTAACAAAAATTTTTGGATTACTCGGAAATTATTAAAGTTAGAACTCTGAAATTTTCCACGTTCACTTTATGAAACAGTGTAGTCTTTGGTTCCAAGAATGGAACCAATCGGCCATGCCCACAAAAAGTTACGAGTAAATAAATTTTTTTTTTTTTTCAATTTTTTGAGGTCCTATGCAAGGCAAACAAGACCGAATGATCAAAATCATTTTGTACATTTCTTAAGTGAAGATAAATTATCTGCCCAAAAATGAGGATAGACAAATCGGTTAATTTTTTCTTAATATGGGTTTCAAATAAAAGAACTTGGAGAGTAGAATGCGAAAAGCATAGTGGTGGGTATGCGAGATTCGGCCACAGCCGAATATAACTTTTTCACTTGTCTTTTTTTGTAAGCTGTTTTACTGCTAAGTAGAATATTTTGAATAATTTTTTAAGCTGAAAAGATCATACAAACGAAGTTTGCTTATAGGGACAGAACTTGAGACGAGGTAAAAAAATTCGTGACTGAGCTGATTGGTGGCTACTTTACAGCTAAGCTAATATTATAAGAAAGAATAATGTACAAGTGAGTCACGTCTTAGTGGTAGTAGCAAGGGAATGGGCAGGAGTGAAAAAAGTTTACGAAGGGCGAAGATCTCCGGCTGCGGAAAGCAGTATGCAAATCATCCTTTGCAGGCTTACGAAGAGAACGAAAAGTATTCATTCCAGTTGAAATTACGCTTTGACAAAAAATAGAGCGTAGGGGCTATTTTACATGTAAAAATGATGTCTCTAAAGCCCCCTAAAACCATGAAATGCATTTCCATTTAAACAGCTACAATTCAAGTAATAGGAAAAGCTTTATTCAACACCGAGTAGTATACAATATCATAAAAAGTACAAGTAATGACTATCTAATATATTTGTGGCGATTTTAAATAATTTGAACCTTATTTTATCGCAACTTTGTTTGCCAGCTGTCAAGGTAGCGATTGTTAACACAGTAACACATATAATATATGTTCCTACTAACTGGTTACTTGTTAAAAAAAATGTTTTTTATTTGTTCAGGTAATATTTCAAAATGCATAAAAATGTCTCTGTTTCTTTAATAGCGTTACTTAGAATGTTAGTCACCTATCATGTCTCAGACGTACAGTAAATAAAAAAAAAAAAAATCTCAAGTGCAAGCAATAATTTAACCTAAGCACTTCTTCCGCATATCTTTATAAATTATTCGTAAATAATTTTAAAATTTTTACATCAAATTCTATTTTTACTCCACTTAACTCTGTGCGACATTCGAAGAAAATTTGATTTGCTCGCGTTAAAACAATGAAGTGTCTTTAATTACACTGATCACATTAAATCAAATAAATGATTCGAATACCTATATACTGAATCGATGATTAACCGTTTGAGTACCAAGCAACGCGATCGCGCTGTTTAGATTTTATGTCGAGAAAACCCAGAACATTTCGAGCATTGCGGACAACTGGCGGTGCGTTAAGTATTGTCGAAGTCGAGCGCTCAAACTTACTGACGCAAGCAGATCACACAGCGCCTTTTAACGTCAATAGTAAATAAAAATTTTTATTTTGTTGTTGTTTTTTCTATAATTTTTGTATTTCTCGACATAAGATTAAGCGCTATGTCGCCGCCTGATATTTGTCGACATAAAATTAAACAAACGTGATCGCGCTGTTTAGGATTCTTCGACAGTGTTTCTTCAATACCGTCTGGGACTCAAACGGTTAAGGTAGGTTTATTTGATACGTAAATAGATATTCGAATCGTTTATTTGGTTCATAACCAGCGTAACTAAAGCTCGTGTGAATCTATGTTTTTTCTAAAATAATATCATTTTAGTACAGTACTACCTATCGTTTGTTGTTGGAATTGATACAAATTTTTTAAAATAATTTCTTCTCCATTGCTGACTAGTTTCACATTAAGAATTTGTTTCTGCCGATAAGTACAGATCGGGACAAGAAAGGGTAGGACTGTAAAGAGGTGCAATCGAATCGGTTTTTAAGCATAGACTTTGAGCGGAGTTGGAAAACTTTGTACGTGCTTAGGTATTTTCAATTCGTATCAAACCACGCCCACTATTTTTATACAATGGACAGCAAATGTCTTCAGCAATCGAATAGGTCTGACAGGCTTCATAAAATTTATATACCGTTAAGCAAATAAATTAAGAGGTACAGTTTAGGCAAGACCGCTCGTTTGTTCATTGGTGAATAGAAAAATTGATTCTGAATCGATCGATATAATAAAAGTTGGAGCTATCTTGAGTGCTTTTGGTTATTAAATATATTACTACATACCTAACATATTCTGTATCACAGATGGTGTAGAATATAATTATGGTTCAAGGTCAGCATTGGCTTGAAAATTTTTATGACGGCTGTACTTCGTCGAAGGCAATGATATTTTGACGATGATGCTGAACGCAATAAACGCCCTATAAAGGCGGTTGCATCAGGAAGCATAAAAAAAACTCTTGAGAATTATTTTCAATATTCGAGACGTCAAGTTGCAACAGATATGTGATAAAGGTATCAGTAGGCATAGTGTTCACTATTTTGCGTAAAACCTTAGACATGAGAACATTCTTATCCAAACAGGTTCCGCGTTTAATTGCACTCTCTCAGCACGTTTGCTACGATGGCTTACTTGCATGAGTGTAATTAATTAAACCGTATTTCTTGATGGTAAAAATATCGTTGAAAATACCGTTAATTGGGATAACCAACTTTAATAGACTAATCGCTATGTCTTCCAAGCTATGTCTGCCAAATATTCAGTTTCTCTTGAAGTGAAAAGGTCAAGAACACCTTTATTCTCAAATTCTCAGTTTGTCTTATTATTGTTATTATTATTATTATTTATTTAGGCTGCGAAATGAGTTCTAAGATTAAAGTCTTAAAGCACTAACATCTAAGGCTATTAGCTTTATTGAAAACTCTTGGGATAGCTAGTCGGGATCCTAACTTCTAAGTTCTTTTTTTATTTTTATTTAAATTTACATTTCACTCTGGCACATTTCAAAGCATTTACGTTGCGTGTTATTACGTAAAGTAAATGAAATGACATGCAATAGTTACTCTATTAAATGATTCCATTCACATTAATAGGAACAGGCATTTCAAATATTTTTAAATGAAATCAATAGTTTATCGAGTGAAGTGTTTTTCCGCAAATTATTCCATGAATTTTTTTTTGACTAAATATATATATATATATATTTCTCTTATTTGCATTGCGTTTCCGTTCAAAGTACGATAATTATTTTATCGTAGTCTCAATGAACTCAATTAATATATATATATGTAAAAAAAAAAAAACACATTTATTTTGAAATCTATATAAAATTACCTGTCTATCTATCTGTTCCATTTATCTATATTTGGAAAATAAAAATTTTTTATTGCTCTTTTATTAATTTTGTGGTATTAAATTTAAAAAAAAAAAAAAACATTAAAAAAACAATCAAAAATAGAAAAATTAAACTTAACCTTCTAATACCCTGCACAGTTACATGTGCTCTGAAGGATACATAAAGTGAATGGGAGAGTTTCATAGAGCCTCGTCTGATCTAGTCTAGTACTTTAATTCTACTCTAACTCTGATCTACTTTATATATTCTTCTCTAACTCTGGTCTACTTTAACCCATAATATATGCCATATGTCATAGACGAAGGCATTTAGAATAATTGAATAAATTTTGAATAAATTTTGTCGCGAGGCACCAGACATTAAGAGGAACATTAAAATAGGTTTATTGCATAATGATACGAACGCGTATACGCGAAGGAAGTGAGCAACGCCGTCTTGTCTTAATTGCATAGATTGCGTATCGTTTATAAAATTATAAACTCATCAACTCAAACGATTGCTACAATAAATGTATAAAATGTAAAGCAAAGTGCGCGATATTTGTCGTCAATCAATGTGGTGTCGATAAGAAACGTGATTTGTTTGGTTAAAAAGAAAAAAGGAAAAAAAAAAAAGAAAAAAAAGAGAAGGAATAACGTGCTCACGTGCATTTTACTCAAATGCAAAAAAATAAATATATTTAAACAAGTATATGTTAAGCAAATTGTAAGGAATTATAAAGCACTATAGACGATGCTTGACTTCACACTTGCTTGCTACACCACTGTATTCTTTCCGCCTAATGCTGGCTCTAATAGTTTTGGATGCAAACTTAACAATCATCTCAGAAATCTTTTTCTTTTAACTCATATTAGGAAAGCAGGTCAACACATCGCTGCAACATCTTGCTGTTGCTATATATTATAATAGCAATTTTCATAAATTTTTTATTTGAAATAACTAATTTTCACACATTGTGCCTTTTATTGCTCATATGCCTGTAAATGTAAACACAGATTACTTACAATTTTTTTGCATTTTTCTTACTCAGCTGAGGTGGCTTATTATATTTATCTCATATCTTCAATACACAAATATACAGATCAGAATGGATATATCTTTTCTTTTTTTTTGTTGATTTGCAATTCCGCGGTTTTCTTGAAAATCGGTCTTAATATCTTTTAATTAACATTAGTAGTATATAGAAAGCCTTTTTTCATAGCCCATATCTTGTGAATATATTTTGATCTTCAGCTAAAATTTGGTTAAGTTAAACGTATAAATAAAATCGCACATGTCAGACATCCCTTCACCTAAGAAAATTATATTCGCTCGTGACCGGGTCTTTTATACCAATTACCGTCATCCTAGAAAAGACTAAGAAAGTAATAGAACTAAATCTTCTTCCTTTATAATATGAAGGAAATACACGTAAGAAAATTATATTCGCTCGTGACCGAGTCTTTTATACCCATTACCGTTACCCTAGAGAAGACTAAGAAGAGAACTAAATCTTCTTGCTTTATAATATGAAGAAAATTATATTCGCTCGTGACCGAGTCTTTTATACCTATTACCGTTACCCTAGAAGAGACTAAGAAAGTAACAGAACTAAATCTTCTTGCTTTATAATATGGAATGGGCACAGCTGACTTTTTCTATTTTTAAAATAAAAGTTTTTGTCGTCTAGTCTTGGGGGCGTTGCAGGCGTGTACTATGTGAAGCTTAGATCCCTTCCAAATTCTTTCGCAAAATCAGTTTCGCGAACGGAAGAATGATCACGACACATACAATAGATTTGGCCAGACGGATGAAGGGACAGTCAAACATGCTTACGTGTCTTCCAAATATGAAGCTGACTGTAAGAATTTGAAGAATATTTTTATTACCTGCAATATATTAGAAAAAATCTCTACTCAACGACAAAACTACTTTTGCAGTGTTGCCATGTTGACATATTAAGATTTAAAGTAGGATAGAGAAAGCAGCAACCGACAATAGAGTACAAAGTGTTTTATATCCAATACTGGCCAAGAATTTAGTAACTGCACAGTTTATATACTTTTTGAGATTTTTGAAGCAAGTATTGAAAATAGTAGTTAAATTTTGATGCACTTTAAAAATGGATAGGCGTGGTCATTTTTTTCCATACAGGTGCCGAAACATCGCGCATAGAATTTGAATTCCAATTTTTGTGTACTTATCTACCGTGGTTTATGCGTAATAAGCAAAGGAAGAATTTTATATTCCTTTTCAGAAACGGAAGTGTTCTCAGTTTACGTGGTACGGGGGCGTCTCTTTCGATCGATTTTGCCCATTTTCAATACCAATCTGTGTACAAGAACATCCAATGTTTCTGGGAAAGTTGCAGTCGATAGCTTCATTTTTGTGGCCAGGGGAATGTTTCCGTAACATTTTACACAACCGGAGAGACGGACATAGATTTAGAATTCAATGCCGATCAAGAATATATATATTTTGCGGGATCTCTGAAGCTCCCTTGCAAACGTTTTGATAAAGTAGATTTACTCCTAATCCTTTGGTCATAGGTATAAAAAAAGTTTATGTTAGTTTGGATAAAATTTTATAGATGTCAAGGGTTAACTCTAGTGATAATTCTAGTTTTTTGCAATAAAAGGTATTGATGACATTATATAGTGATAATTTATTGATTGTTTTTTTCTTTGGTCTCTTAAAAAGCGAACTTATGGGGAGAGTGAAAAAGATTCGATTTCGGATGAATTGTCGCTTACTCGCTTAATTGATAGCCGTACGTGTTAGTTAAGGGCATATTTTATTGGACATTATTTCTTTTTCTAATTATGTGATAACTATATTGCGCTTACAATGTCATTGAATAAGTTTTTTATTATCGTCGTTAGATATAAATTGTTTTAAAAGTGGAAGCGTATAGATAATAATTAGAACACGAGACTAACACATGTTTTGCGCACATTACAAAACTTTATTACTTTTATTTTTTATTTTTATCATTTTTCGCTTCTTCTTGTTTTTCTTTTGACAGACAGTACGTATTTGAGAGTGTAAGTGCAGACAATGAGTATATTGTAAGTTATTTTACGTAAAATCAAATTTATTTTTAGAAAGAATGCAAAAAAATTTCTATCGGAGCGGGCCGGAGCTTAGTTTTGTTTGGTTGTTTACAACATTCACTGCGGACAAATTGTTGAAGTTGTACACTTGCTATCAATGTGTGCATAAGATTACTGTGAAAACCTTTTCAAGCAAAAGACCCTTCCGTTACGTTCAAGATAATATACTTCGCCATCCTTGCTCGCTTCAGCCCAATATATTTTGTTCTGATTTTTCTTTTCTCCTTTTTTCAGCTTCAATCCAATTTATTTTGTTTTAGAATTTTGACCTCCTTTGCGTACACTATGGTTTCGAAAAAATACTCATTCGTTTGGTTACGAACCGCTTCATTACCTTTTGTATATGATCTGAACGCCCCTCCTTCTTTCGTTCCATTCGACTTCAAACTGATTATTCGCCATTTGAAAGCTTGAATGTTTAATGTTTTCGCCTACTTCTCTAAATTTCGCAATTTACGCCGTCTTCTTAAAAATGCAATCAACCCAATATTTGCTATTACATAAGTGCGGGATTGCTAATGAAAATATACTTTCGTCATAGAGCATATGACAATGTTCGCGCACGTGTTTTTTTCTACTTGCAAGCCCACGTCCAGCATGTAATGAATCACGGAAAAACTCTATGATGTCGAAGAAAAACTCTCCTAACGGCATCGTGCCCACTTCCAAGAAAAATCACTTGACATAAATTTTAGAAGTTCCACATTAATAGCCTAATGGTTTTGTCAAAAAAAGGCAAGAGGGTATAGATAACCACTACATGCCTGAATTAAAATTCATTTTTAATAAACGAAAAATTTAATGAAAAAAAAATGATAAGAGATCTGTTGATATATCTCCGCATCTGTTATATATCAAATTTAAATTGTCTTTGTTACGGCGGTTCTTGGTTGTAGCGCAATTTTGCAAATTTTAGAAAGCTAGTGGGTCGGGTCAATAACCAAAATTGCGCGCCGATTGTATGCAGTAGGGTCTCTCAAGCTTTTTTTTGTGCCAGACAGACGGTATTCCTGGCCAGGGCAGACGGCAACAAAAAGTTCGTAACCTTTTTCCACAGCAAGTTGAATCAATGAACAACGAATAAAATATAACATAAGTAGTCTGAAATCAACTCAATCTCATTGATAAATGTTACCCGGTCAGGATCACCGTGATCTGCATTTAAAAGAAATGCCTAATATGTATTTACGGTAAGTGTCAAATATCCTGGGTAGGAATGTTCTTCGCCTAATTCCATATCGAACTTTTCGATTAAATTTTCCAAATCATCCATGTGACCATTTTTAACTATATGGAACATGTCATCCAAATGAGCCACTGAAGCATTAGCTCCTTCGAAAACTAATACATTTTTGTCATCATGCTCATTTGCGCCTGTACAATAAGCACAGTACTATCAGTGCAATCGTCTGCTTCCGAAACATCTACGCTTCCTGGTGTTTGAGACCTCCTCGTTTCGGTTTCCTGATCAGTATGTACCATCTTCTTAAGCTACCATACTACAGGTAGCATAGAAGCGGAGCTTTAAGGATTAGGCTTTATTTTGGCTGTTAAATACACTCCGATGAGGCCATGAGGTAAATCAATAGACGATATGATAAAAGGTGAATCTGGTCTCCGATTTTTTATTGCGTATAATTTATGTACAGGTTACCGATGTTTGACGTCTTTATTTGTGGATGTTACATATTCCGTCAAAAAATTTTCGGGAATTTTTAAAGTCTACGAATTTTTAAACACTTCAGCTTTTATTTGACCTCCAGCAAAATTGACTTTGTTGCGGTTTTGTAAAATTACGCTAACGTCAACAATGAAGTAGAGTCGAACGACTAAATATCGCCGTTCGTGACATGAATCCACGTGGCAGCCAAGGTGTTCATTGGCCAAAGTCAGAACTATAACGCTGTGTATAGGGCTGTGGTTAGGTTAATTGTTTTTAAATTTGTATGTTTTTAATTTCTAAAAGCAAATGAGGAGTGCTAATGATATCTTCTTCCTTGGACGGCATTGCTTGGAGCCGGTTAAACCACAGATGCCTTTGGACACTACCGCCTTACTCCACTAAAGTTTTACTTGAGTAAAATCTATGGTTGTCTTCTAAAATGTTGTGATTTATGTGAATAAACAATTCTCGATACTTTTTTAATTGACTTTACTGAGAGTGTATGTTGAAAAATGTTATCTTTAAGTATTTCAGAGACGTTATCATGAAGTACAATATCATTAAAGCGTCAAGCACTTGGCCTTAAATACTAGTTTGCCATAGTTTTCTATTTAGCAGAAAACGTGACCAAAGAATTTCTGTGTAGATTAAGCTTACAATGGGCGTCAGAAATGTGAAAAGGATTTTTAAGAGTTATTGAACTTTTTATTAAATAACTTTGAAGTGCATTATTCTTTACTAAACAAAAAATAATTAAACACTTCTCCCAATGCCTTCTTTTATGTGTTCACACAAATTGACGTAAAGAGAATTTAAGTAGAGAATGGCGCTTTGTCTCAAAAGCAATTTTTGCAAACGATTGACGTAACAGAGTAAATGAAACTATTCGCATCCAATGACGCTGTGGAAATGAAATGTGGTCACTCGTTTAAGAGATGTCCATTATATGTATTTAGATTGCGCGATGGAAAGGGAAAGGCGGTCTGGTGTGATAGGGAGAAAGGGACGCTTTGTCGGCCCTAAAATTAGGCGCCTAGGGAGTTGTACGCAATTATGACGACTTGATAACGACACTCCTTACTTACTGGGCTATGCGGGAGCCCAGCTGCTTAAAATATTGTCGCGAAAATTCCTTATCTGATAAAATAAGTCCACATGAAAACCATTTAGTTCTATAAGAAAAGAATTTCTAAAAGGGCTAAGAAAGTAAAAGTGGATAAGGAATTCCGATGCTTTCGATGCTGCCGGCGTTGCAAAATAAAGGCGTGTCACGTGGCTGTGCGCTTGAGGAAAAGAATAAGAAATATTGCCGTCCACCAGGTGAAAGGATTGGCAGGACGGCAATATGAAATAAAGCATTTGTGACTTCTTTTAAAAGCTTTATAAGCAAACGATTCGCTTAACACGTGTCAATCACGAACGCAATAGATTAAAGTATTGTAAAATACTAGGACTGTAGCTTCTATAAATAAGTTTTTTTTTTTTTTTTTTGATACATAAAAGAGGAATGAATGCAACAGGCATAAAAATGATAAGACTTATGTACCCAGCAAAGTTATAAGTTTTTAAATCTTTTTATGAGCTTCATAATGATAACCGTAATATAGATGCAGATCACTTGATGATTATAATTAATTAATTGACGATACAGTGCCTTTAATCTCTCTCGATTAGTTAGTTGATTTTTCAAATTGTGATAGCCCATTCGATACTCTCCATGCTGAAGTTGAGACCAGAAGATTGACAGCAAGCTATGTCTGTGTAGGAATGATTGATTTATGCAATTATAAAAATTTTTTTTAAAAAGATATTATTAGATAAAACCAGACGTTTAATTATGATTATGATAACTTAAAGGGAGAAGCCAACATTTTTAATAAAGGCAGTCAGCTGCTCAAGATGAACATAAAAGATTTAGTATTTGTTTTGTTATAGATATTGAAAATTTCAAATGAAAGTCTAGTCTCTCTAGCGTCTCGCTAGGATTGTTGAGAAAGAAAATATATTTAAACTAATTATAAAAAATTTATAAATTCACACATACAATGACCTTATAAATTGAAAATGAACTCAGGCACAAGCTTACATGATGAAAATGAAATTAGGCGAAACCTTATGGCTGTGTTTATAAACACTTTTTTTTTCTTCTAATAAATGTTTTTTTTATTTTTGTCCTTTTTTTCTACCAAATTAATGGAAGAAAGCAATTGATTTTTTAATTCAATCATAATTATGTTTAGTTTAGGATGAAAGCACAATAGCCTGCTGTTAAACCGGCTAGACTGCAGCAGGCTCGACTGCAGTCTAGTCTCAGCTGACTCGAAAGAGTCAGCTGAGAATGTATCAGATAATACTCGTCCAAGCCTCTTTAAATAAAGTTTGTCATATGTGTGATCGCACATGAGTCTGTTAAGCATCTTAATCTCCCATGCGATAAAGTTGACATCAGAAAGAGGTTTAAAGGTCATGAAAGAATGAATTTTATAGAAAAGACGATTTTCAAGTGATTTTGCTATATCCCGATAGTTGGTTTTCTAGTCTTGCGTGATATTATTTCGAATTACATGGAAGGCGGAAAGAATTTTTTCATCAAGCCGAGCTTCGGGAGCCTAAGGAGTAGCATTTTCATTTAAATAAAAGCCGCAAAGACGTGGAATTCAGTCGAGATGACTTGACTCAGAAAAAGTCAACCTGCCGTGCAGTTGAAACCCAAACATGTCATGAGGATAAGTTTCTTTCAAGTTTTCAAGCACTTTTGAATCATATGTTGCCTCACAACTACATAGTTAAGTATGACAAAAATTACTGGGTAAAATAAATGTCCCCATGTAGCCTGAAGAGCGCATGGCATCACTTTTAAAAAACATTTCCATAGATGGATTACAAAAAAAAAAAGAAAAAATTTATCGATTTTTTTCAAAATTTTCAAAACCAAATTTTGAACTTTCTGATGACACAATAAATTGTTTTTATTTTTTTTCTCATTTGATCAAAAAGTCACTAAACAATTTTTCTTTGGAGTGAAAAATAAAATAAATTGAACGAAAAGCCCGAGCCGTTTTGTTTTTATGTATTAATTAATTAATTATTTTGAATAAAATGTATAGACCCGTGGTGCGTATAGGTAATTGGTTCGAAGATATATGTCTTGAAACGGTTAGTATTATCATTTAATCATTTGTAGTAAAGTAGAGAAGAGAAAATTAAATGCAAATATGCCCGTAATAGGATAAAATCGTGCAATTTAAACTTTCACGTGATCGCGGCGAGTTATTGGTTGAGAAAACTCGTCATCTATTTGATAATTTTCACAAGGAAATCAATTTGGAAGCACCGAAGGAGAATATACGCTTTGGTGCCGTAGTACAATTGATGCCAGTTGACTTGCATGTCTGCGAATATTCTTCATCGGATATTCATCCGGCACTTTCGGTCATCATTAACGAACGAGTCGTACGTCATAGTCAAAAAATTAACGATGAATGCGAATTAACTATAGCGCCCTCGGTGAAACCGTGCGTTCGCAATTCGTTTCGCATCGTAAGCGGCGACGAGAAGGATCGAGAGAATGAATTATTGAAATACGGTCAACAATTTCGTTTGGAATGCGTGGAAACCGAAGATGATCCTTTAATGTTATTTAGTGCACCGAAATCATCCGGTCTATCGACTATGATTCATACAACTTTCGATTCGCGTAAATTCGGTGAAGTCAATCTGCCCTTGGGCTTGTGTTATAAAAGGGTAAGCAATTACAAAGAAAAGCAAATAACGAGATAGTATAAAAGCGGAAGAGGAATCTTTTCTAGAATTGCGGCCCTGGTAAAGAGATACCAATGGCTTTCACAAATTGGTATTGTCAGCATATCGATCCGCATAAACGCTTCGAAACCGATGGCACACCTTTGCCGGTAATTGCGATATATGATTGTACAATTTTAAGCAGCCTTTCAAACTATCGCTTCTATACGTAGAGTAATAAACCTTTGGTTATAACGCATTTGGCCACCAACAGGAATCTAGCTGCCGAAAATGTTGTAATACAAACACTGTTCGGACCGGTATGTAACCCTCTTGTATATATCGATATTTTTGTTCTTGTTCCGCTCATTATATGGTAGGGTATGTTGTAATAGTTGTCTTAGTTTTTCCTTTGTTTGCTATATCTGCTTATCTGTCAATTATTCCTATTTCTTATTTAATATTAAAATAAGTGGGTTTTTGTGTAAGGGTGTTTATTGAGTACATGTGTACACATTTATAAATTCATCTCCCCTTGTACGTCTCCTGAATAGTTTTATATAATTTTTATAGGCGTGGCATTCGATTTTATCCTATTTTCAAAAAAAAAAAGAATATTCTCTTTCCATATATATTCACAGAAATGGTTTGGTTGAAATGTAATATATAATCTTTTTTATATAAATGTATCAAAAATATAAATTCATCTCCCCTTGTACGTCTCCTGAATAGTTTTATACAATTTTTATAGGCGTTATAGAAGGAAGTTATAGAAGGAAGCTCTCGCTTTAATTATCTTTGGAAAAAATTTTAAATTCTCAAAATTCACTTTAGTCAGGGTGAAGTTTAGATGTGCGGACACCAGCTCATTTGGGCAAAAGGACATTTTGTTATGATACCGTATGAGAAAGACAATAGCGGCAATATCTGTCGAAAAAGGACCGTTCTTATGAACTAAGTTGCACGTAACTATTGCGACCGATATTGCGGTATTGCGGTATATTTCATGTAAAGCCTTTAACTGAGATAAGTAGGTTTTTGAAGTTTTGTAAACACCACAGCGCCTAGTCTCTGATCCTTAGTCGAAGCTATGACGCGATGGGATGAAAGTGATGGGAAATGAAGAAGCTTTGGGTTGGTTCAGTGATCTATATATGAAGGGCGAAAATTTACATTTTGGAAAGTGATTCAAACTTTGAAGGGAAGTTTTCCTGTATGGAGCTTTATCAAGCTTTAACTCACTCGGCCAAAGAACTGGGATGATCTTTAGCAAAAATCTTGGATTAAAATATTTCCCGCTTAAGGATATGAGTATTTTAGAAGAAACACGTTGATCTTTATGCATTCGCCCTTGCTAGCGGATGTGATAGGATTTTCTTAAGATATAAATATATTTATATACATATATTAATATTTTTTTTAATCTTTTTAATTAGTTATCTATTCTTTCGTAATAGGAATTCTTGGTTTCTGTACAAAATTATAAAAACGTTTATAAACGTGAAACGTGGAAGAACATTTGGATGATAAGTAATGGTCATCAATTTAAATGAAAGAAAAAAAAACAAAAAAAAAAAAAATGAAAAAAATTATCTTTGTATACAAACACTATTTAATTTTCGTATGTATTTTTTTTTTTTTTTTTCTTTTCATCAATAAAATATTTGTAAACAATTTGTAAACAAAGATTTCGATTAGCTTAATTAAAAAAGAAAATCAAGTGTGAAAATGATTGCGATAAACTAGAAATTCGAGGTCAATAAAAAGACCTTAAAAATGGTTTATTAACATAAGACCGCCTAAGGAGCGGAAAGATAAGAAAATAAAGCAACTCTGAGAGTTATGGTCGCCTTCACAAGCAAACTTTTTAATTATCCAGCTCAATAGTTGCAGGTAAACCTAGAAGCACTGGCTTCCATAAACCAGAATTATGATGTTATATATAACCCTTACGGGCGGGGAATAGTTTTAGTCAAGTCCAATAATTTATTGATCGCAAGAAAATTTTGAAAGGTTTTCATGCTCATCGAGAATGCGATAACTGTGACTGTATTTCAGTTTTCTCCTTCTCCAACACTTATGAACTTGGTCAATTTTTGGAACACTGATGCTTGGAAATTCCGGTCGCACCAGAATAAATTCGTACACGCGAAAGCAGAGATGACATCTTTGCATTATTACAAGTATATGTATATATATGCATTTAAGTATGTCCACGATGTCTGCTACACCATATTATAAACTATCTGTCAAACTACAAGCTACCCTTCGGTTATATGTATAGAAATCATTAAAACCTTTTAAGAAAATTTTACCTATAAAAGCTCCCTTCCATGAAGAAGCGCAAAACATTCGTTAAAGTCTTGTCGTTGTTATTATGTTCGTTTTACTGTTTTTATGTTCTTTTGCTTTAGACCTTGATTTCGTCGCCTGTAATACGCGTATAATAGGCGGTCATTTTGCAACTCTTGGTCAGTTTCCTCATCAAGTCTCGTTACAAGTGAAGAGTAAGAGTAAACATTATTGTGGTGGTTCGTTAATATCGGAAAATTATGTCTTGACTGCTGCTCATTGTACCACTGGTCAGCACGCTGATGCAATAAAAGTGGTAGCCGGTACTGTGGATCTGTTAGCTGGCGATGGGCAGACTTTCAATGTAACCGAAATTATTGTCCATCCGCATTATAATCGTCGCACACAAGACTACGATATAGCTTTGTTAACTTTGGATCCTCCAGCAAACTTTAATACTTCGACTGTTAATAAAATTCATTTATCAGATATGAACAGTAATTATGCGGCAAATACCTTAGCTACGATAAGCGGTTTTGGTGCTGTGAGTAGTGATCTTAAATTGCCGAATAAGCTCAAGTATGCTTATGTTCAAATGTGGAGCCGCGACTATTGTAATCCTCACAATATACCCGGTATAACGGATCGCATGATTTGTGCTGGACATCCAAGCGGTCAAGTTGGTTCTTGTCAGGGAGACAGTGGCGGCCCGCTAACTGTCAACGATATGCTTTTTGGTATCGTTTCATGGGGTTTTGGTTGCGGGATAACCGGTAAACCGTCTATGTACACATACGTCGGTGCCTTACGCCCGTGGATTAAGCAAAACTCTGGAGTTTAAAACAAATATGTGTGAAATTATAATAAACTAAATGAATGGAAACGGAACAGAAGAGATTTTTCGTTTTGATTTTAATTTTGGGGCCACCTCATAAGAGTTCAAGAAACGCAACTATCAACTCGGCAATCAATTCGCAGACCGTTTAATCATAGTCTCATTGCGGCCGGTTTGTAATGGTATCTATAGGGATTGTTCGATCGGTAAGGGAATAACGCTTAGTGACACATCTTCCAAGTTGCGGCCATTGCCTATATCTCTCTTCCCATTACTTTCTGATCATGTCCGTGTTATAAGCGCAGTTGATTGTTCAAATCTCGCTTACCCACCACTATGCTTTTCGCATTCTGTTCTCCAAGTTTTTTTATTTGATAGCCATCCGCTTTCTTTTTTCTTTACTTTCACTTATACACTTTGTACTAGCTTTTAATAATAATTGAATTCGTCTGTTAATGTATTTTAGCTGATTTTCATCAATATATAATCAAAAAATATTAACTTTTATTTAACAGTTGGTCTAACAGCGCCATCTCTTAACAAGTAGCCATAACAACTATACATACTTAGCTGAGACAAGCGAATTTAATATTTTTGTATGAAAAAAGCAAAGCCTCCACAAGCAGAAAATTTGCCGACGGCTTTGCAAATTAACCAGAGAATTTAACGTTGGCTCGCAAATAGCAGAGAGTTTAACGTTGGCTTTGCTTGCCTATCTTTAGGTGCAATCATTAATTGAAATTAATTAATTGTGTCTAACTCTAGTGGTCTAATAATTGAGATTGCTTATACGTCCTGTTAGAATTTCTTTTTAGTTTTATCTTCTTCTGGATGACGAAATAAGTTTATATATGTTTATGGTAGGTGTGTGTAAGGGAGATAAAGAGAGAGAGAGAGAGAGAGAGAGAGAGAGAGAGAAGAATAATGTTTCCGTTTTTCTTCGTTTCCTATATACTGCCCAAAATAATGAATTTTAGAAACGCACCTTAAACGCATATACAACGAACATAACCAAACATTTTCAATAAAGTTAAAAAATGAAAGAAAAGCCACAATATGCTTTATTTATTTATTTATATGCTTTATTCACTGCTACTGTTGCTACTTTTTGTTGTCAAATTGTCAAATTGTTTGTATAGAATTTCAACAGATGTTTTTTATTGATTAGCATAGAAGTTTCTGCAAATTAGCATAGAGTATTGCGTTCGTTCTGCAAATAGCAGAAAATTTAGCTACTGTTTTGTTTAATTTGATAAAAAAAAAAAAAATTATGGCGGTCTAATTTTAGGCTAACTTGTAAAATTATTATTATTATTATAAATTTAGCCAGAGAATATCTTAAAGCGTTAGCATCAAAAAAAACTCTATCGCACTTGAGATTTGAACACACGAGTTGAAAGTCGCGATTCTTGCCTCTTTCTTTTATATATATTTTTATGTATATTAATAAAGCCATTTTAAATATATAATGAAGCTATTATATAAATAAAGCTATTATATAAATGAAGTTATTTATATTTAAATATAAATTATATAAATTAATATACAGCAAGAGGAAAGGCCAGTTTGATTTTCCCAATGGTAAATCAAAGCGGTTGAAAAGTATTTGTTGCTATAAGCTTCAACTAGACGGATGCTTTTGGTTATATTTTTGGTTATACGTTGCGTTTTGGGTTTAATGACAACAAGCGTTTTTTACGAAACATCATTGGAACATTTGAAGTCGAATGCCCGGTTTGTTTGTAATGTATTATCGATCTGTTGACATAAAAATTGCTTTGAATCATCTTGAGAAAGAACCCATTGACTTAATACAATATTAGCATAATCGCTTCCCATCTCTCCATTCCCTTCATCGTCTTCAACTTTTATATACGACTCTTTCTCAGCTACTGACAACTTGCCGCTCCATCTGGGATAATCTCCTTCTTCTTTCCTGCTTGTTAAAGATGTGTCAAAAGCTGTTTTCTCCGACAGCACGCTTTCACGTAGTGCTACCATGAGGTATGAAATATCTGTTGGCCTTCGTTAATGTTGTGCGTATGTGGACTAAAACTTAAATAAATTTTAATGATTAAATCTGATTTCTTGCAGGCATCTTTCTAATTTAAGCCCATCTGTCCGTCCATCTATCCGTCCGGATAAATAAACTCTATTTTCGCTTTCAGCGTAATTTTCACAGATTTTTTTTTTTAGGTATATTTCGTACTTGTTTTGGTTCACACATAACAAAAATGGTGTTTTGACTTAGTAAATTAATGTAGAAAATTTGGATGGAAAGAGACTTTTTTTTGTTTGCATCATTTTCCGTATAATCACGTTTGCATGAGGCAAAGTCTTAACACAGCAATGAAGTTGCAGAACTAAGATTGGAAGTTTGGGGTATCTGCTGTGATAGGGTACTGATCAAATATTAAGATGTACATGACAAGTACAGATAGTTTAAAAAAAAAACTAAAAATTAATTAAAGTAAATTTCCACCAGGGATCATGTAAGTCTATCTTTAGGATCCCTTCTCATAAAAAGTAAAACTATATACGATAAAATATTCTTGTTTGTAGCAAGTCGTGAGGAAAATAAGCGAGACACTCACTGCTCTAATCGAGACCAAATGGGTCTATTTTCAACACGTTGTCTTATTCTCAGAGTATGTTGCTTTATCTTAAATAATCGAATTTTTCATTGTTACTCATGAAAATCGTTGAAGAATAATGAGGTCGTTAGAAAAAAGTTTACTCTGGCCAATTTGGTTGGCTAGGATCTCCAGATATAGGATCTCTTTTCATGTAAATGGTTCTATGAAAATTAGTCATAATATTTTCTCATATATAGACTTATCGTTAGAATAAAAAAATCGAAAAAAAAAATTATCTACAATTGCACCGAGAAAGTCGACCAAGTCGATTCATGGGTAGCGGAGTGGCAAAGCATTTTTAGGACGCTTTACAAGGGAAATCTACACGATATCAGTCAGTGCAAATCTGCCCCAAGCCACTTTAAGAGTAATTAAGAGCCGTAGAATATCATATGGACCAAGTATCTCTCATTCTATATGCAATTTTAAGGCTGACGATAAATTCCCATCGGACTAGGACAACATTCAAATACATGCGCACAGTTTACAAAATTTCTTGTTTGTTCTTTGTCGAAAACCAGCTGCCTCTAAACTCTTTCTTTCACTTCCGGTTTACTTCATTTTTAGCATAATACTCGGGCAGCAGGACTATAAGATAGCCACCTGCTCCCGCACCGGTTACTTTACTCAAGAATCCCCGCTGGTAGGCAATACTCAAAAATTAGCTCTAACTTAGGATGGCTAATACTAGCCTGCTTTCAGCAGATGAGTCCCGACGCGTACAGCTACAGTCCATATTCGGTTTTTTGTTCTCAAAAAGCAAATAAATGCTTGAACATAAAAAAGTTTTCAACTTTTATTAAATTTTTCTTTATTTTGGCTTGCAGCAGTCGAAGTGGTGTGGAGCGCTTAAGGGTTGATTGCAATATTTTTATTTACTTTGTAGTACATACGCACCAAATTCATATTATATTTCACAATAATGTAATGTAATCGGGCATATATTACTTAGCGCCTGGTGGTGTAACTTGCCTCGTTCGTTTTTAATGCCTGTAAATTTGGTAAATCGTAATCTATATATTTACTTCGCGTGACGATAACGTTATTATTCGTGGCCATGCTTGTCTGTCTGTCTGTCTGTCTGCCTATTCATTCATTTGCCGGCCCCGGCTATAAATATATACGTAAAAAATGCAAACTGAACGCGAGTGAGCTTAAATTAGTTTCGCACGATGAGATTGAAAACATATATAATTCACTTCGAAGTATAGTAAATAAAAGGCCGAAAATAAACTCGAAAATTTAGTAGAACATAAAGTGTCAACCGAGAACGTGGCCATGATATGCTCATAACAGTTGAAATAAATTACTTTTTAATACAAACTACAAAGTAAATAGGGCATGTTTGATGTGTTCCTTTCTATGTAACATGCAGAATTTCGCTTTGGGAACCCTACATATATATATCAGAGATAATCTCGATCAACGTTGTTAGTCGAGTTGATTTAGTTCGATTTAGTCTATTGCTTTGAAGGAGTGTTGAATCCGCCCATAGGTCCACGGATAATTTAGAGCTCAATACAGATATTGCTCTAAAAGTTTGTATGCGTGTATATAGCAGGATCGTGCAAGAGTCCAAGACAGAAAGAGTGTTTGATCCGTCCATAAGTCCATGAATAGTTTAGAGCCCAAAGGAGATGTTGATATAAAAGTTCACATAAATGTATCTAGCAGGACCGGGCAAGAGTCCAAGACAGATAGAGTGTTTATCCCGCCCTTAAGCCCATGGGCAATTTAGAGCTCAAAACAAATATTGCCATAAAAGTTCGTATGCGTACATATAATAGGACCGTGCAAAAGTCCAAGACAGAAAGAGTGTTTAATCCGTCTGAACAATTTAGAGCCCAAAACATATATTGCTATAAAAGTGCGTACGCGTGTATTTAGTAGGACCGGGCAAGAGTCCAAGACAGATAGAGTGTTTATCCCGCCCTTAAGCCCATGGGCAATTTAGAGCCCAAAACAGTATTGGTATAAAATTTTGTATACATGTGTGCAACAGGAGCGCATAAATGTTCAAAGCAAAAAGAGACAAGGACAGCCTACAATTAATATATATATATATATATATATATATTATATATTTTCTTTCTTGATTGACTTTAGCCGATGGGTATCCACAGTTCGCTCCAAAGTGAATAAAAAGGACTTACTTCAATTTGATTACTTTTGCAACGCTTGAGCTTTTTTTCCTATTAATGAAAATCCATTTTTAAATTAAAGTCTCATGTTTTTTTTTTCTTTTTGTTTTTGTTTTGTGGAACATATCTTTCTGTTTTTTTCTTTTTTTTTGTTTGTTGTGATTTCTTTTTTCTTTTTATATGTAATTGATTGATATTTATTTATATGTATTATTATAAATATGTTGTGTGTATATTTACGTATGTAATCATAAATGTCTCAATTTTCTGATTATAAAATTTATTTTGTATCGTTAAAAAACCTCCTCTCATGATTAGTAATTAAATGTATCGGATAAAGTAAACATTATTTACGTATACATAAATTTAATGCGAATGAATTTATGATGCTCTTGATAATATTCAATATTTATTAAGGATATATAGATATATATTAATGCATATGTGAATGTTAAAGTATTTACATAGGCTTTCCTTTTTTACTATTGTTATTGTTGTTGCTGTTGTTGATGTTTTCTTTCATAATATTTTTACTATGGCTGTTGAATGTATTTAATTAAATATTTAAAAAAAAAAAAAAAAAAAAGAAAAAAGGAAAATATACAAAATGAAATTTTATACACATTATAAATACATTTAAAAAAAAAAAATTATAGAAGTTTTTATCTATTCAAACGACATGCGTTTAATTTTTTATATATATATACACAGATTTTTTCCTTCTACATATATATATGTATATACAAGATATGATACAATTCTTTTTTTTTTTTGTATTTTTGTGACAAAAAATAAGAAATATATTTATATAAAAATATTTCAAAATTAATTTTTTATAAATAATATACTTTTGGTTTGAAAAATATGTTTTAATTATAATTGAAATTTAATTCCTAAAAGTAGGCTATAGTGAAGTCACGCATAAATCAAAAAATAAAGAGAGCATTAAGAGAAGCAAATTATTATTAAGCGGTAGGGAATACAGTTTTATTTAGGGATTTTTCCCCTAATAGTTCTTAACAGACTGCACAAAAGGCGTCGGCACAGTGTCTTCATTATTACTTATTTCGTTAGTGAAGTCACTCATAGAAGAAAAATGTATTCATGCTTTGCTTTAGTCATTTCCGTCGGTGTTTTAATCAAGCAAGAGACTCGTGGTAAAATCTCATCATACACTGGGGCGAAGTTGCCCGAATTCGGGTTTCGGGAAGATTTGTCTAACTGCTCTTGATGTCAGCTGAAGAAGAGTTCTTCAGATTATCAAATTATGTATTTCATTGCAATGGAAGACTACACAATTCGATCTCATCAAAGGTTACTAACAGCTTTTGTTGATTAGCTTGTGAACTAAAATAGTCCAAGTACCTATGCTAAACCTGTGCCCCCCTAGCAAGAAAATACAATTGTGTTGGATCGAACGGCAAGCCTTCAATGAAAAATATAAACTTTGCCAAGGATGCACATTGCTTAAGACATTAAGTGTCGAGAGCTATAGCAGCCATCAAGCGAAACTCAGCTTCTTTTTTATTTTGAAGACTTAATTGTCCATCATATTCCCTCCCTGTTGTCGCACGGAAATTCTTTTCCTTTTTTTTTTTTTTTTTTTTTTGTTTTACATTTTCTACCTTGTTTTAATTTTGTGTTTTTGTTTATTTACTCATGTTGTTTAACATTAATTAGAGATTTGGTTGATTTTCAATTATTTTCAATTACAAATGAGTTGTAATCGCGGATATGTTTCTGTTTGTCTTGATTAGTTTTTTAAATATAAATTTAATTGATTTAGAAAATATTTTCATTGCGAAATGTGTTCAGTTCAGCTGTATATTGTTTTTTTTTTGTTTCAGACCAAGTTTATGTTAAATATATTGTTTATTGTTGAGCTAATTAAATGCATCATTGAAAGCGTTTGTTTTATTATTACAATTATACTCATTGTTATTATTATTATTATTATGAATATCGCTTTATCCAAAATTTCAATAAAAAAAATGATATATTGTAAAATATTTAAAAAAAAAAAAAAAAAAAAAAACCTTCCCTTTTAAAATTAAAATTATATTTTTAAAAAATTATTTTTATTTAAAAAAAAAAAAAAAAAAAGAGCAAAAATTTGGCAAACATTTTCATGCTTAAATAATTTTCTTTTTAATTATTTGTGGAGAATAATTTGCTTGTGAAGATTTTTGGAGCCTTTAAGTTTAATTTTTATATATTAATTTACATACTTTATGTACTTAAGCTAAAAAACAGTTTTTTAAAAATTTCTCTTTTGTGTTTTTAATACTTATACACACATACATACATACATATATATATATATATATACATATTTATATTTGTCTTTATAAGTTGTTTAAACTTAAAGCTAGAGGAATGCTTAAGGGATATCACTAACCTCTTACATTTTAAGTCTTAATTAGGAGTGCTACTGTATACGCAGTGAATGCAGTTTGAACAAACCGCACTGAGAAAGAGTTACTTTGACTGCCCGCGCTTAGTAATCGGGAAAATTTTTATTCATTTCGTCTTTCACTTTAGTCTTCACACCATAAGCGACATTTTACGCGGATCATTAACTTCATTCCTGTTTATATTTTGCCCGCCACAGAGCAACTTTATGTTTATAGCATCTTTTAATGTTGTTGTCTAAACTTCAATTTGCTATCGACTTCATAGCTTTTAGTTCATTTTCATAATAACAATGCTTTTATGTTCGCATTGCGTCCTAGTTTTTATTGCCCTTCATACTAGTGTTAATGGTAATTGAATTCGGAACTGCTTTTGGACATATTTAAACCCTACATTAGTTGCGGTGAGGATATATTTATGTTATGTAATAGACAGAACGCCTTGAGATCGAGCCCATCTATCTATCCGTAGGTTCTGTCGATCGATGCAGATTAATTTTCTAGATGGATTTAAGATCATCTGTCCGTCTATAGTTTTGTGTTCAACCTACAGCCGATTGGAATTTTCGAAATGCTGTTGATGAGAATTCTTGCGCTTGCGATGAGTCCTATTAAAAATGAATCGAATCGGCCATTTTTAGCACGGCTTTCCCATATACGATCCGTTTGAAAAGGGCATTATATTAGCAATGGTATGCGATTTTTCGTATTCTTCGACGAAGCTCAGCGACAAACAATACTTTGTCATATTTGATGAAAGTGGTAAATTTTTATGCGATAGGATCATATTTTCAAGCGGCTTCCAACACAAGTCTCCCTACAAAAAGTGGGGACATTCGCCTAACAAAAAGGTCTAATTTGCTCAGGGTGAAAAAGGGGGAGGTTTTGGTGAGTTTGGATCACAAAGATCAATTTCCCGAAACCATTCTCATGCGAGGTTTCTCATGAAAAGTTAACCTTTATATAGCAAGAGGCTTTAATTTTTGATATTTTATGACTGCAACAGGTGATAACTGATGTAGGGTATTCAATAGTCGCCTTTACTCGACTATAATCGTCTCTCTCTCTCTCTCTCTCTCTCTTTCTCTTTCTTTTATAATAAATAGAAACGATTTCACATTGTTGAACCGATTTGTGAAAATTATTGAAGAGCTTTAAAGAAGATCAGGAGCTGTGGTGCGGGACGCGATATCCCACAATACCAAGCAATCTGTTTAGATTTTAGGAAAGACTGCTTACAAGCTTAAGTGCATGTCTATGAATTACAAGCTTGTTCGCCAAACTTGAATTACTTTTCGTCAATATTCATTTATGAGGAAGACAAAGTTTAACGATTACTTAAAGCCGGGCCGTTGGATAGACTAATTCCTGGTACTTTTTGATTTCATTATATGCATGTGAGGTTTCTGTAGATATTGAATTTGATACATACTTTAATGAATATCTTGTGATGCTTTTGCTATATTAATAAAAAAAAAAAAAATACTAAACAATTATATATACATATATATATATATATATATGTATATACACATTTACGTTAACTGACTACAAAAGATGTTCGCCGATATGGTTTACAATTTCAGCTTATCGCCATTTAGTTAACTATGACTATTGATAATTAACAATTGATAACCGCCTGTAAACTGTAAATGGAGAGGAAACCCATTACGAACAATTTCTATATAACTGCAATTGTAAAAATAAGTCTTTAAAATCTGTCATACAGGGTGAATCACAAGTGAATCCACGTAAGACGGGAATGAAAAGTTTGTTGTAATTCATCAGCAGTTAACTGCAAAGTAGTGGACTTTAAGACTTCGCTTTGGGGCAAATTATGTATAAAGTTTTATTTTTGCATTCATTTAAAATGCAGCGAATGCAAAGTTACTTC
>NW_023998423.1:6746252-6746682 GCF_014805625.2 Glossina fuscipes
ACAAGTGAATCCACGTAAGACGGGAATGAAAAGTTTGTTGTAATTCATCAGCAGTTAACTGCAAAGTAGTGGACTTTAAGACTTCGCTTTGGGGCAAATTATGTATAAAGTTTTATTTTTGCATTCATTTAAAATGCAGCGAATGCAAAGTTACTTCATCATCTTGTTCTTCTTCTAAAACCATTTGTGACGCCTTACGATATGTTAATAAGAGTTTACAGTTTGCTTATCGAAAGCAGTAAGTAAACCGTACCAGCAAAAAATCTTTGTATAAATATTTTAAAGAATTTTTTCATTATTTAAATAATATTATAAAAAAAAAAGAAAAAAAAAAACATTTCTTACTTTTCTCTTTCGACTCTTAGTGTTACTGTACAGTAGCTACACTTTGTAGTTTTAGATTTGATTTTGTTCTTTTTTTTTTTTTTTT
>NW_023998423.1:6746782-6780062 GCF_014805625.2 Glossina fuscipes
TTTTTTTATATATTTGTTTTTTTTTTTAAAGCCATCAAACTTTCAAGGGAGAAATTTTAACTTTGTATTTATTGCACTTTTGTATATTGTTTTAGTTGTCTTCTCTCTCTTATAAAATTCTGCCATTTTTCAACTATGTGACATTGTTTTGATATAGCAGTAAATGAGTTGCCGAGGGCGTTTGGAGAGATGGCAGAAATTGGGTACCATTCCCGTAAAAATAACCTCATAATTTGGAGGCGTCATAATTTTCCAGTCGCCATTGTTGTCGCATATGTGAAACATTGCATTCCTCCATAACGAGTTTATCTCTTTTCTCGGTAATAGCCAAACACTTGTCCGATGAACCGTGACGCAATTGTTTGGTTTCACTGTTGTATGACCAAAACTATAAATGAAAATAAAATAATATATATATATGAAAAAAATTAATTGTATATTGAAAAAAAAGAAAAAAAAAAAAACTGCATTTGCAGAGAAAAAAAATTATTATTTATTTTCCTTTTTTTTTAATTGTTGAACAAATATGAAGAATATTCCTGATAAAAACATAAAAATTATTGTATTGAAAAATTTTGTTGGTGTAGGAGGGAAGGAGACAGTCGTAGGTTTTCTTTTTCATGCAAGAATGCTCGCAATGGATTTTAGCGAAAATTTCTTTGGGACATTTAATGGTTTACCTTACAAGTTTACATGGCCCACGATAGTGGCATTAAGTGCTCTTTAGGATTAGCGTTGAGTGTAATAATGAGGTTACGTGAAATACTTGGACGGTTATGATTAAGAAGATTTTTCTCTGGCTACACACGCTTTTGAAGGATTCAATTATGGGAAAGATAAAAATTTGATAATGTCTCTAGGCCTTGGTTATGTCAAGACCGGAAAATCCCTTCAGCGACGCGCACTACTCGGAACTTTATAGCCGCATCTAATAATACTGTTCTTTGGGTGAATAGTGTAGTTGGGGTTTAAATCAGTAAATCGATGATTAATTAAGTCTTAGTTATTTGCATTTATAGTACCGAAGATAAAGCATAGATTACACCAAGTTCAAATATCAATCAATAACAAGGAAAATCCCTCTTATTTCCGACGAAAAGGAATCCGTTAAAATCGTTTTTTTTTTTTTTAAGTAATTCCCTTATAAATTTATATAAGAATGTCGCGAATGCTTTAATACATAGCTGCACTTAGTATTCAACATAAAACTATGCAATGAGTTTATATAGTTCCCATAGGCTCTCAGTTCCAATTGCATTAACAAACGAATCCCTAAACCATACGAGAGTATGTTGAGTATTTTCAGCACACTCGAGCATCAACATAAGACTATAAGACTAGTGCTTACATATAGAAAAATCGAATCCTTTAACAGGTCTACTCGGTTTTCTCTTCTATTTGTCCTTTAGTCGGTCGGACGCATTCCCGTGAAGACTGCTTCTTTAAACGCATTATTTGCCTTTAGGATAAAATACCTAAAGTGACGCCTCTAGGTCTTGTAGCCTAAATATAGGTGACATTCTCTCAATGGTTAATTAAAGGAAACAAAAGAAAAGGAAAATGAGTTTTCTACTAACGCTGTGCCTTTCACAATGCAAAGGTTTTTTCATTTGCTCTTTCGCATCGTAATAAACTATCGACTATCTACATAAGGTACATATAGAAGTTATACAGATAAAGTCACGCTGTACTGTTGATAATTCAGAATCTCCGCTGAATTAGTCAAGGGCTGAAAAGCCATCACAACTTAAGGGCAGTCATTTAAGAAACTCTACCCTATCTATGAAATGATTATGCGTTCCAGGCCTGATACTTTTAGAACATACTCTTGTAAATGGCAATCTGTAATCATGGAATATCGCTCAGATCTTAACACAAATCGGAAGTACACAATATTAGTTTCATTTCGAAGTTTACTTAGGTAGCAAGAACACCGGTGGTGAAACTAAACAAGAGAAGAATTGAATTCTGTTTGGCTCGAAACTCCTAAGAAGAAAAAACAACGAACACCGGGACACTGTATATTACCTCGTACGTAGCAGTTTGATTGTCGGCAGTTATGGATGAACGGTTAGCTGATCTTCGAACTTGACGTAAAGATTTTATTAGGTAAAAATTTAAGATTCGACTTGAAATTCTAAAGTAAAAACTTTGGACTTTTAGGCTATTGCTGCAGGCCGCTCCATAGGTTATCAAGTTAATTTGAAAGAAGGGACGGCCAAAATTCAGGATCACGATTGGTTTTCTTTTGAATCAAGTACAATGATTGTCAGCACGAATTCAGCAGGCGAATGAACTGAAGGAAGGAGAAGACACAGCAAAAAAGGTTTAGCTATAGCCGTTCGTCAGCCTACCAAGTATTTTGCAAATTCAGTATCGCCTGGTGTTGGGAATTAAACTAAACAAGTAGTGAAATATTTATTCGTAATCTTAGGAAGGAAAAGATTTTTTTGGTCTCTTATTACTTAAATAAATTTTCTTTCAATTCGTAAAGAAAACCGATTGAAAGTTCGGTTTAACTTTACAGATAAGCGAAGAATTTGTTATAAAAATATTTTTTTTTTTTTTTTTTTTTTTTATAAATCAAACTATGTCTTACCTGATTTCCTTTAGAACCATGACAAGGATACAGAATAACATCATGACCGGCATAATCGAGGCAAGCTTCGTCTCTGCGTATTTCACCCGTTTTACTTAACATCCAATACTAACGAAAGGTAGTGTAAGTAGTTGTAAGAAGGAAAAATATTTAAATTAGTTTCGATAAATTGAATGTCGTAAGTGAATTTTTAAAAGCCAAATTGCAGTTAAAGCTTAAACTAATGCTTTATTTTACTTTTTTTGACAGAGGTATGCTTTATCTTTTTACAATGTACTCTCCAATGAGTTCTATTTAAAAAAAAATTTATTTTCAAAATTTTTATACCCGGGCGCACACGCTTTGACTGTACTGGAATATCACAATTGCCTCAAGTGTTTTATGTTTGTGTGAGATTAAAATTAAGCCGAGCCATTTCGGTTTCTGAGTTAATTGTGGAATTTATTTCACGGTCACTTAAACATTAAACTCCACGGTAGACGTTTCACTTTGCTTGAAGTTGTTTCTCTCAAAGTACTTCAACCTTGACTTATGGGACTACCTGCAATAAACTTGTTTTATAGTACCGTTGGTTTTCGCCAACAGCACTATGCAGAACGATGTAATCATGTGAAGGTATTTCTGAGCGAAAGAACGCGAAAAATATCGGGATAGCCAGCCTTCCTTCAAGGAACTCTTATTGATTACATTAAATCTGCTAGCACTTGGTTTGTTCACCATCGTTTTGAGTATGTCGCGTGAAGCCATGAAAGCCTTTTTCGAATTATTTTGAGCAGACACGTGAGTTTGTCACATTGATCTATAAACAAAATGCTATTACACTTATTACACTTGACCTTCAGACATACTTCTAATGAAAAAAAAAATAATTTTTCCCTGTTTATGTTATTTTCTAACCTAGGTCTTTAATGTCGTGCATACGACCATTTTAAAATCAGTGGCTGCTCTTTTTTATTTTTATTATACTAATTGTAAAACTGTCGTACAAACGTCCTGTACAACTACAAGCACACGCGATGGACATCTTTATCATCGACGTCATTTATGTGAACGGGTTAAGACAATCAACAAGTTTAAGAGTCTTTGCTGTTTATGGGAAAATCAATGAATTCGTGTCATTCGCCAGCGGGTATAAAAATTATAATAATAATAATAATAATAATAATAATAATAATAATAATAATAATAATTATGGTAAGAATAAAAATAATAATAATATTTAGCAACTATCTAAAGATTAGCCACAAACTCCGTTACATGGTTGTTGTTGTTTTAATGCGAGAAAGCAAGAATAAATGTTCAATTTTAATGGAGCAAATTATATAATAAAATAAACTCAAGTTATTAATACCAAGAGATCAGTGAATCTATTCAAATTTTTTTTTGTTGTTTTTTTTGTTTTTTTAGAAAATCAAATGTGTAATGAGAAAGGAAGATAAGCTTATAGATTCCATCCTAGGGTCGTGAATTATAATCGATGTTCAAGCTCTCTGTTCGTTAGGTGTTTTGTTATTAATGCTGACAGCAGTTGCTCTTTTTTTAAGGTTTCGTGAGCAAGAGGTCTTGTCACGAAAGTGCTAATTAATTTCCACTTTACTCAGTTGGCAATTTTTATTGTTGTCTTAGAGAGAGTGTGGAACTGACAGATAAACGCTTTCAAACATTTTCAAAGCACCCTCACCTTCGTATAGCTCCCACAACATTCATGTATTCATTACTTATGGTGTTTGACTTGAAGAAATTTGATGTCGAAGCCCATCAAACTATTTTTAGATGGTTATACGCAGTGAGAAAGATCCGAAGGAGATCCAAGGGATAGACTTGCATACGAATTGACCGAAAATGGGATTTTGAACCGTTTGACAGCGCGATGTCGTTCACTTGCCAGACAAAAAAAGAAGATTTCTCGGTGGCGCACTGTAACTGGTGGTGAAACGTGGATCTATTACGACTATTCCGAGCGCAAAGAGTCGTGGGTTAGATCAGGGTATCCATCCATACCGATACCGAAGCGGAATTGTCATGATCATAAACTTTTGCTGTGCGTATGGGGTGGGATCAGTAAGGTGTAGGGGATTAGGAGCTTCTAAAACCGAATGAAACTGTTGCGCAGATCTCTACCGACGTCAATTGAACGAATTGAACCATGTATTGTTGCAAAGAACTGCAGCGATAATGAACAGTTAACAGACGCAAAATCACCCTCTTGCATGGTAACGCTCGGCCGCATGTTGCAAGAGTCGTCAAGGATAAGCAGTTGGAGCTCGAAGGTGAAGTTCTGCCACATCCAACGTACTCCCCAGACAGAGTGCCTTCTGATTACCACTTGTTCAGATCGGAGCACCATGTCTTCGAAATGCTGAAGAAGAGCGAAAATGGGACGATGATTGAATCACTACCAGACTAATGTCGTTCTTTCGACAACGTCATTGTGTAGAAAATGATCGAAAATATATTGACTAATATATATTGCACAAATTTTTCTCAATCACCACATTTTTCAAGTGAAAAAATGATCAAAATACTTGCAAGCACCTAATATAGTTTTTGAAAAGATTAAGTCATCCGTAGAAGTAAAACCGGTTTGTTTGGATAATTTCTAATCAAGCTCTATACAAAGTGCGTTCTAAGTGATTGAATGATTACATTATATATCAAATGCCAAATGAAAACCAATGATATCCAGTATTGTTGAATAAAAAGGACACGAAGAAGAAAGAAATAAAAGTTCCGTTGTTGTCTTCCTTTATATAAGAATAGATTTGTGGGTAAAGGATGAAACTAAACTTTGCAACAAAACATATTGATGAACGGCTGAGTTTCGTCGGATATGTACAGCAATTGGTCGTCTAAGAGCGGGACTAGAACGTGGTATTTCAAATAAGTATTGTTTACTTTACAACGCATTTTCCGCTAAGGGATTGCGTAGGATTTAAAAAAAAAACGTGCATTGGCAATGGAAAGACACAACATTACATTCCAGTTAACTGATCCAAAAAAACAAATCCGCAGCAGCAGCTAATTGCATGAAATTGCCTCCGAAATGTAAACGTGGCATACCAAGCTCACAATATATACCCAGATCTTAAGGTTTGAACTTGGCTACGAACAAAATATCGAAAATAAGCAAAACTGAAGGGTTTATTCAATCATTCACGATGAGTTAAATGTAACGCAGAGGCTTTACGCTTGAGACGCTTCCAAGCATATGGTGACAGTAACTTTGAGTGGTCAGAACTAATTTGTTATCAAATGCACTTAGGGATACAAGAAAGATAGAACATCTTTTCCCATTAGTCTGATGCGATCTTCTTCACTACGGTGGCAAAAACTGACTTATCTGAGAATTCAAGCACACGAAGTGCCAATCAATTCTCTTCTCTCTTGACTGTCAACTACGTTCGAATCTTTTAAAAAAACTTAATGCTAGCACGAGTAACATGAAAATTACTAACAGCAATGATGTCGCGATATTTTGTTTTGTTTGTTGGTTTCTTACATAACATATCCAGGCATTTTTAGCAAAGTGTTTCAAATTATTTTAACATATTGTCTGCACGCTATTACCGGCAATATACAGGTCTTAACAAATCATTATTTAGACTAAAAAACAAAAAGGAAAGGAATATTGATTTTTTTTTTTTTTTTTTTGAATAATTCCTTGCATTTATTCAATGATTTGACGACATATCCTAGCCATGAATTTATCGGCAAACAGCACAATAAATATTACTGTGTTGCTATCAGAAGTCAATTTTATTATTTTGTTAACTGCCGATGTTGTTGTTTTGCAAACTTACTGATTTTTGCATATGAATGAATTGCTTATAAATCAATCAAACTGAATATTTAATTTCCATTCGTTTTTCCAGCGAATTTCCTCTTAAAAGCAATTGTGAAGCGCGCACAAAAGAGAAACATATACACTTATAAACAACCAAAGTGCAATGAAGATAAAATTAATATAAAAAAAAGAAAAAAAAAAAAACATGATATCCGTCGTTCTTTGAAAATATTTTGTTTACATCATGTCAATAAAGTATCGGGATTTGCCTTTAATACTTCATGCATAACATTCACAGTCAAATAAGCCTACATAAGCACAATGAAAATATTTTATTATATCGTCAAAAAAGTCGCCGAGTTTGCCAAAGTATGCTTCTTTTTTAAGGAGATACAGTATAAAAAAAAAAAAAAAAACATTTTTGTAAAAGGCGCTTGTGAAGTTGTCCTAAGTTGTTGAAAGTCGTCTTGGAATCATTTTTTTCGAGCTTTCCTTTAAAATGTTAATAACATCAGAATGCCTTCTGCGAAGTGGCAGTTTCCAAAAACTACTCTCTCTACTAGGCTCTCTTTCGATTGAACGCATCTGAAGTGCAACATTTCTATCGAAAAGTTAGTTGTAAGTAACTTTGTAAGTTCAACTGTCTCTTGTCAGCATAAATGTCAATGGTTTTCTTCTTGAACGATTTTGTACCGATTTTCCTTTTTGTCGTGGGTCAAATCGATTATCTGAAAGATAGGCGTGAATATATTTATTACATCTTACGTCACTTGGCATATCCTGAGCTTTGCGGTATATTAAGTTCGCGCGCACACATGTAGCATCCAGAATATGGTATACCAATTGATTGAGAATCATTTTCTGAGCCGATTTAAACGTATCGCCTCGAATCTGTTCATCTTTTGTGACAATTTGTCCGTTGTCTTTCCCTGCACTTACTAGCACTTTTTGAATATACCCCAGGGTGAACGCTTTGTCTCGACTGTTTGTCTGTTCATCCTGTGTAACCATTTGTGTGTTGTCTGTTCCTGGACTTGCTGGCAATTTTTGAAATAGTTGGTACACTCACGTGTTTTGCCTGAGGCCAAAAACTTTTGGAAACCAGTTTTACGACTACTCTCCTACTGAAGGTATATTTTGAAAATGTTGTTATGCAAAAAGAGTTTCTAATTTTTTTTGCCAAAAAATAATGTCCTTATGTCCTAAACGACAACGCGAGGTTTGTAAAGTATAAAAAATAAGCCTTTATATGCAGCGAAGATTTAATTTTTAAAATTTCATACTAAAAATGACTGTAAAATACCGAACTAACATTTAATTTTACTGTGGGGCGTTGACTATGTGGATATGCTTTACGGTTTCATGCCTGTGCAATGATTTTTATGACAAGTATGACCTGCATATTACGACAAACTAAAATTTTTGACACATCACGATACAGACATGTAAACGTTTACCTTAGACGAAGTGGTGTAGGGTATTTGCATGTCGGTCTTCTTTTTTTTTGGATAAATGGATCATGCTATTATCGGCTTTTTCTGCGAGCAAAACACCATTACAATGTGATATAGCTTATGGCAACTTTCTTATTTACTCATAGAGTAAACCACGAACTTCAAGCACAGTAAATATTTTAGAGAGTGGATTAATTTTCACAGGCAAATTAATTCGAATGACTCCTTTTAAAATATACTTGACAACTAATTAGCAGTTTTCTCAGTAAATTAATTTGACATCGAGTAATATAGATTCCCGTTACTTACTTGACAAAATGATTGAATAGTATTTCATCAGAGATAAAAATATTGAAATTGAAATATGGTTTGTGATTCTGTTCAACTTGATCATTTTTGAGTAAATGATGGGAAAATGCCATAAAATATGTTTTATATGTAATTTTCAAAGTATAAATCAAATTAACTTAGTTTAAGCGGGTGAGTGGGTAAGTGTTTAGTGTAAATTTCCCGAATGCCAGTGGATTATTAGTGTCATTGCGGTGAGAGACTGAAATGAAAGCCTTTTATAGCCCAAGCCTGCTAAATCCAGTTAGTTTTTTTTTTTTTTATTTTTTATATGTTAAAAAATTTAAAAGAATAAATCATAGAAAAAAAATACCTGGTTTCCACCTTGACCGTGACACTTATAAGGATCAACGGCCCCTTGCAAATCGTCCGGTTTGGCGGCGGAATCAAGACACATATCTGTTTCTATATTGGCAATCTGAAATTGTGTGTTCGTATGTTTACAAAGAGCCTGACATTTCTCCAAACAATAGAAGTAATATAGAGGTTTTAGATCGCGATTTTGGAATTAGAGAGATATGGGTAACGCATGCTATTACAGAGTAGACGAGCACAACGAAACAGTGGGGATAACCAGAAAGCTACCTTTAACCATTTTAACCATTCTTTTTATTTATTTTTATTTTTTTTATTAAATTTTTTTCTTTCTTTATCAAAAAAAAAACGGAGCTTGTGGCGGTCGCATTTCGCATGCAATGCAATCAACCAACCTGATTGCCACCTTGTTTATGACAAGGATATAAGCCAACGGGCTTTTTCAAATCCTTTCTACGTGACGGGGAATCCAAACAAGTGCGACCGCCAGCGCCTAGGTTTCTTATCTAAATATATATAAAAGAAGGGAAAATTTTGTTGTTTTTGTTGTTGTTTTTGTTTTTTTTTTTACATATGATGTTAGTAATCAGTTAGCTCAGGATTTGTTGTTGGACTCATTGTGATGCATATTAAAAAATGCCTTTCATTGGCTCTCACGTTAATCTTCCTTAAATTTTGTATTGGTTAACAAGAATTAACTTACCTCACCATACGCTACCGATTCGCTTGGTATAAAAAGTTCTGGATAAATATTATCCAAATACCATTTAAAGCTTTTACAATTCAGACGTTGGCTGGAAAATAAAAGATATGCAAGATAATTACAAAAAACAGAAAAAAGAACAAACTAGACAAGTAGTAGAAATAGGAACTAGAGCAAGTTGACGACACCAATTGATTAAAAATTTGGTAATCAATTGAGTGAGAAAGTTGTTTTATAGCCATTGTCGAGGGATGATTGTCTATTATATTTATTCTAACATTGGTAACGCAGAGAAATACTCATTGAAGACCTCTTAAGCAATATATATTTTCTTGATCATTCTTAATATTCATATGTCTGTCTATCTGTCCTCTAATGCTAGAGCCACACATTGTAATACAAAGTTTATATAGTTCAAATAGTTACGCCATGAATTGCTATCGATTCTATTTAACATATCGAACTATTCAGATCTTTATCTCATCTTAGGGTCACAAATATCGTTATGTTGTAAATGTTTCATCGGTAGAATTAATCTAAGAACGTCTAAGATATCGAAGACTACGGTTTATAAAGATGATTGGCTTTTATCACATCACTCAATAAGTCTCCGGTTTAACTAGGGACAAAAACTGTTCTTTTAGAAATTCGACTTTATTCATCAGTAAAGTAACGAAATTGTAGGTTTGTACGTCTATTCTTTGACTTGATCCATGTAAGAAGTACCATGAAAGAGTAGATCATTCTAAGGCAACAAAGGCTAAATTTACGTTTTCTGGCCTCCCATGGTGCTCCCATGCCAACTACGTGTTTACTAGGAACCAAGGTATAATTTTTGATAATTGGTGTACGGTATTTAATGGCCAACCTTGTCCCGCTGTTATGTAATTTATTTCCTTTACATATAAAGTTATTGTATAAATTCTTCTTCTGCTTGGTCTATTCTGTTACAATCACTATAATGATACCTCTTTCTCAATTAAACAATTATATGCAAAATAAAAACGTAAGAAAAAAAAATAAAATATATTAAGTCCATTACAAGAAATTGATTATTGGTTATTGATTTTAAGTGCTGAGTAAGAGTATGTTTTGAACGTTTGAATGAAATAATTATATGAATTTGGAAATCCTAAAGGCTTAATATGTTTATTACTACATACGACATGGATGTATAAAGGAATATGTAACCTACATATATAACACATACATATATATATATATAAGAATTTATTTTTGCCTTAATCGCTATGATTTAATGACAACTTACCGCAATTCCTTACGAGCGCTAACATCACCGTACTCGCCCTTGTCGTTGCCAATGCGTTCATAATAATACTTGGCATAATCATCTAACCACACTTCAGCCAAGCGTACCGAGTTCTTTTTTAACACGTTTACGCCTGAACGCCACTGCACAAAAAAAAAAAAAAAACAAAGAAAAAAAAATATATATATATATGCACATATACATGCATTCACGTGTATATTATAGGAGAAAATAATTAAAGATATAAGTATGTGTGTAAGAAAACTTAAGAGCGAATTAATAACAGCGATAGTAACAGAGAGGATAATAGAATTGCCTTAGAGCAGCATTTATCCACTAGGAGAAGGAGAATAATTTTCACTTAGGTTATTCGTTTTACATATACATAGTTCCTTAATTAGGTTTCATATAAGCAACGAACAACTTTTCATACAAATTATGCAAAAAGCAACAAAGTCCGAAACTAAACTGAGCCACGTCATGTCACACTAACACATAACCATGAAGCATAATTTGTGCGTGCACGCATCACCATCAAAACACAGCAAAAATTATGTCAGAAAAGTATATGCGCTTAAGAACGCACTTAGGACACTCATAAACAAATTTTATGCGCGTCAATCAACCAAATTTTAGATCGACTCTCGTTGCAAGTTGTTCTTTCAAAACGATAAGCTTGCAAGCATATTTATGTCGGAGTATCTTCCAGTTTTAATTTTAAGCATCTAACACAAAAAACCATGTGAGTGCAACTGGAACGTTCAGTGTTCATTTTTCCTCTTTCTTGAGAAGTACAAATAGAGGGATGGATAGACGTACATACAGGGTTACAGGGTTCCGTTTTCATTTTTTCTATTCTGAGAGACGCAAGGAGTGATAGAAAGTTGGACGAATAGATTTTTGCTTTCATTTTGTCCCATTCCCACCCAGAGGTGCAATAATGTGCCGACCGAGATGTAAACGACCGGATTAATGTAATTCCAATTTTTTGTATTCACTCTTCTAACTCTGATAGGCAACATCATTTGCAGACAGATGACAGATTGACAGACAGAATTTTGTGCCCCTCGCGACCATTTATGCTGATAAGTTTTTTCTAAATAATGCACACGCGCTATAACATATCTACCTTGTTTGGGGTGAACGCATTTTTGTCGTGTTCTCCTGCGGTACTTCAGCCGTAAGCGAGGTGGAATGAAGTAGCGGAGCTTGCTGAAATTTTTTCGAGATTTTTTTTTTTTTTTGTTGATATAATAGCTTACATGCCTTCACTGGTTCTAGATCATACAGCGAAAAGAATTTCCAAACAAAAGCGCTAAGCGAAAATAAATTAAAGTGAAAAAAGCAAAATTTGCGCAGAAACGTATCAATATATGCGCACATGTATTGTAATACATGCACTGCAATAGGAGGGATTGAACTTATGAACTTATGAAAAGTTCATAACTTCATTGCTAAGCTTCTTATCTCATTACTCAACCAATAACGGACGTATGGGAAATTTAATTAAGCTCATTACAACTTATCTGCTATAGCAGTGATTTGACGAACATTACATGGGTCCTTTAATTAAAATCTGTTGACGTTTGTTTTCAAGTTTTGAAACTGAAAAAGTTTTCTCGTTCGTCTCTGAAAACCTTAGAGATCCACCATATTCAGTTTTCAGATTTTAGATGCAAGTGAATTCCAAGTGAGTACTCACTGCTCACTGCGTGCCTTCAATAAGCGTAAATAAACTAAAGGATTCCTATTATGTTTGCTGTCGCTAGTCTAAATTGTTTTGGTTCGTTTTTTTCTGATCAAAAGTGCATTTACTTCAAAGCAAACCAAAGGAACGCATTAATCGAAGTACCGCCCGTCGGTAGCTACTATCTTTTCTCATCACTAAGGCAATTGTTGAATTTCAGTTCAAAGAAATGTCTCGTCTTTCGAGGCTATTCCCAGAATATCTCATATTTGGAAATCGTCATCAGAGTCAAGGCACCGTTAAAATCAGTGTTAATCCTAGTCAATAATACCTCCTGATAATAGCGAGGGGATAGGGCTTTGTAGATTAGAATTGAAAACATTTCCTGAGGGTGTTTCGTTGAATTTCTTCACACTGAAAACTTACGATGTCATGACTTTTGTCATCTCACGAACAGTTTTCATCGCAATTGCATCAACTATTGTGGTCGGTTCTCATCAGTGACAGTTTTACTCCGTTTGGATCGAATCTTAATAAACCATCCCCAGCTGAGTTCTCCTCGTGGACATTCATTCAGTCGATGTTAATGCTTCGCCTATTCGACATCGTGATCTTTTGAACTAAGTAGAAAAAGTAAAGTTTCCCGCAAAAACAGATCTGTACCTATACAAAGCTCCAACAAATTATCTAATGTATGCCGTAGTACGATAATTTATGTATTAAGTGTAGTAATAAGAAGAAGTCCTAATTTTATTCGGCAGCTGACAGCATTACTTACACTTTCTTTTAGAAAAGGTACGAATCTAATTTGTACTCTCATTAATTGCTAGGGGAGAAAGGAGGCTTTCGTTTTTCTTAAAGGTTGCTTTCGAAATTTCATGCAAGCATTTTGAAATTAAATTCTTTCTGTGCTTTAAGTCCCAATTGAATTAAAGCATACGTTTGCCTCTTGCCGTATGTTTGCATATATTTAGTCATGGACATGGTAGTTGTATTCATTTTAATCAGGCATGTTTGTGCATTCTATTCCATCACATTTTTAGTGGTTCGCTGCTGTGGTCTCTCTTGTGTATAGATGGCTGTTTTGAATTCTTTGCACTTTTTTTTTTTTTCTCTCTCTCTGTGTACAACATTAATCATTACCTTCATACACAACATAGAGCCCAAGCACTATAACTATGTAATGATGTGAACCACAACATGACATGTTGAATACAAGCGCCCATTATACTATTTGGATATGAAGAGAGAGGGAGAGACAAACACACATGTGTTTTCTAAATGACTGGATTTTCGAGTAATTAGGACAATGCTTCTAAAAGAAAGATGTCACAGTAAAATCGTTTGCTTACCAATCGCTCTTAATGAGTAAATTTAAATGTTTAATTATGAGGTACAAAAAACTTGTTCACTTACCTTGTAAGGAGATCGTTTACGAAAGATATGACCCACATGGGAACATGGTACAATTTCCAAAGTGCCGCCGCACATCCAAGTCTTGAATGATAATTCTAAATTCTCCCCACCCCAGATATCGAAGCCCGAATCGTAAGTGCCTAATTTTTCGAAGAATTTTCGATCTATCGAAAATAAACCGCCAGCCATGGTAGGCGAAAATACCGGCTCTGCTGAATTCTGCAATGAAAACAAAAGGCAAAAGTAAGACAACAAATTAAAGAACAATTTAGAGATGAACACTATAATCTCCTCATTTTAATATGGGGATTAAAACATACCTAACAAGTTTGAGAATCGATTTTACATTTTTGCACTTTCGAAAAGATCAACCCTTTTGCACATTCAATTCATATTCGATCTTGCAATGTGAGGTTGAAAACACGCACACTAATAATCTCAGTGAAAACAGTAAACGTCTTACTATACTCGCTTGTCTGACATATAATAAATTGACATGACAAGCGACGGGTTAGGGCAAACCTCATCGCAAAACCTTATAGGAAGTACGAATCAATTGACTTCCACCGTCGTCCGATTGGTGGGAACGCCAATTTCCGATTTGGTTTTTCTCTTCTACTCCGGGAAGCCAACAGAGTAAGTCGTCGGTGTTCAATTAAGGATTTAAATTTTCAATTATAGTGAATGTAAGATTACTTTCTCGAGGGCTACTTTTTAGTAGAAATTAATTAAACAACCTCTGAGTCTTTTTTACTTTAAATTAAATCGTGGGGAACTGTATTTTGATTACCGAGAAAGTAAGTAAGGAAAGTTCATCGAACGAAACGTGCCGAGAGAAATAAATTTTCTTGCGGAGAAGCGTGGCCTCCGTCGAGCGTACACTGGCACAAGGTATATTTAGTGCCAATGGGTAGTAATATTAACTTTCTCCTAAGAGGTAATGCTTAAGGAATGGATAACGACGTAGCAACAGCATAGAAAACAATAGGTTTTTTGAACATGAAAAGAAATGCTACAAGAATAATGATATTTTGTGTGACTATTAGGCGTATATTTGAAAATTATTTTTAAAAAATATTAAAAATTGGCAACGCCGTAGCCTTTGTTGCGAGGCATGTATAATTGTGAAAGGTCTATGACGCGCAGTGTAATTGATGTTAAATTATTCTGCGTGCTTGTGTCTAGTGAAACGTGTAGGATTTTTTAGAAGTATCGGTTTTTTTTTATTGACTAGCGGATGTGTGAATGAAACAAAGTTCAATTTTTGAAATAAAAGGCTTTTTTTTTTTTAATAAAAAAAATATTTAAATTAATTTATCGAAAAAATCTAGAGAAAGTTATTTTTATGATAGTTGAGCTGAGCTGGGTGGCTGTGCTCAAGAGTAGTGTACTTAACATTTTTGACATTTGGCATAAACGTTTTTTTTTTCCGATAAATTTTTTTTTACACAATTGTTTTCATTTTTTCACTGTTTCTTTTTTTGCAAGACAAAATCGTGCGTTTTACGTACCATTAAATGATGGAGAAAACGGCACCTAAATGCTTAATTAGCATCGCAAATTTCATAGCAAAGCTCTAATCTTAGCCTCTTTTAACCTTAGCATTGTGCTTAGCTTTATATCTATTAAACGGTTGCCTTGTGGCGGCTAAACTGTTTTTGCTTGAAAACGCTTTTGAATGAACAGAAATATTTTGTAAATACTTTTGTTCCTACATTAAGAGCATCTCAAAATCAGCAGCTATGAGATAGGACTGTTCGCAGTTCGCAGCAAGGCTTCATTTGATGCAGGCAATCATTGCTTAATGCTTTGGCAAGGAAAGCAATTATCCATGCCATTGTACGCGTCTCCACTTATTCTGAACTGATAAAAATTTTTAACCCGAGGAGTGGTATTGCTCTTCAAAGCGAGTAATGCCGCAGTTATTCATTATATACAGAACAATACCTAAAAAGGATGTGTAGATTGCGATATCGAGAATCATTTTAGGAAATTAAAGAACTGATACTTTGGAAGAATTCCAACTCGTCTGTGTTTTTCTATATTAAAATGTTTAATATTAAAAGGTTATAACCGGGCAAAGCCAACTATTAAGCATTCTACATCTACGCAGTCTATTTTTTGTAAGAATGATTCTAGGGGAGTGACAATTTTCGGCGCGTTCTTTTTATACATGAAAATATTATTTTCTTGCATCAATTGCAAAAATTGGACATTTTTTATATCGTGCTGCATAGCGTTCGTCCTTGAGACAAAAGATACCCATCTACCAATCTTATTAAACATAGGAAATGGACAAAGGATTATGAACACCGGGCGTATGTAGAATATTTATTTCTTAATAACGTTGTTGGGCCCCCCCACAATTCTTTGCGGAATATATTCATGAAGTGTATGAATAGATGTTATCGCAATGTTCTTCCACTATTGCACTAACACATTCGCTGATTTAAGACGGAAGTCTGCTCAGCACTATCTGCTTTGAAACTCCCTATAATGGTTCAACTATGGTGAAGTCCGGAGATTATGTTCTCCAAGGAAGATGTTTGGTGGTATTTTCGTGCTCTTCAAATCCAGACTGAAACTTTTGACGTCAATATCTATACATAGTAAGAACTTTATTGAAGATGTCGAGATATTCATTCGCAATAAAGTCTGGCCTGGGATGTGAACGAGAAGAGCAGCTGCATGCCATAATGTAGGCGCCAATATCATAACGAAATCATCCCCGTGCTTGGCGGTAGTAAGCAGGCAGACTGGATGGTAGGCTTGTTTTGGGGTCATGGACCATCGGTTGATACCACATTCTTTTAATAATAAAGTGATCGTAAAGGTTTTACGATCGTGGCACCATTTTTACCGCAGCGGTATTACCCAAGTGAGCATTGCGGTTTGCTGTCTCTTACTGCCACTGCAACTTTTTGTTCTACGATTTCTGTCAGTTAACATTGAGTTTGTCTAATGATATTTTATCATATGTTGCGTATGCTGTCATTACCGTGGCTACGGCTGCTCATGAAATATTAAACAGTTCAGGCGTTTTCATCGCAGACGCTGTCGCTTATCAATCGTTAACGATCTTCCCGCTTTCACACATTTAACGGGACACTTGTTTTAACTGTCGCGGATACAGGGAACAGCACGTAATACAGGGAAATATAACCTGAAAGACTTGGCATTTAAACTGTGCAATACAAACGCGTTGCAGTATTTACACGCACGCACTGTTGTCAGTCGAGCCAAACAACAACAAGATGGTGCTATATTGTATAGTGTTTGTACCATTTTGTCTCTTCCCTGCATCTTTCGGAATCTCCAATCTATATATTGAATCTAGAAGTACATTGACAGACGGACAGGTAAGTTTAGATCGACTCAGAAAGTGATTCTGAACCGGTTTGCGTAGTGATAGATGGATTTATGAAAATAACAATAATAATCACTTATTGCATGTGGTGTAGAGTATAATAGCTATCTCATCAGGAAGAAAAGTAAGGCAGACAATTAATGACAATATAATATACCACACCCTGTCAATTCCATTCTGTTCATTCATTTCATTAAAACAATGTAAGCGAGCGGCATGGAGCATCAGTTTAGTTTCATTTCAAATTTACAATAATAATGAACAAGACTCTATGAAATACCTTAAATAAGAGGATTGTATTCGGCTGTGACCGAATCTTTTTTGCCCGTTACTTGCATATTAAAAAAAAAAGAAACCAAAGAAAAGGAAATTTCGTCACAGTGCAGCATTAGGTAGGCGTACTCGTTTTATTCCGTCCTTATGCTGGCACCATAGGGCTGATCACAGTACGTATACGTAATCATTTTGTCTTTTCTTCTGTTGTAGTTTGTAATAAAAAGTAGTGTCTTCTTCGGAGGGCGTGCCCTTCGATCGATTTAATCTATTTTGGACAAATCGATTCAGATCGATTTGATTCTGATCAAAAGAATGTAAAGTTGATAAAGTCTCTAAAGCTTGCCTGTAGGGGTTACAAGCATTTTGACAATGTGACTATACTCATATCATTCGGTGGTGAATATAAATAATTAATAGAAACTTGGTGATGAACTATTTGCATATGAGAAAATATTCATAAAATTCATTGAAATACAAAACGAAGAAATTTAATAAAACTGATTCAGTCGTGGAAGGTTCCTATGCTTTCATAATTGAGATCAAAAATTTTGTTGGAAGATAAAGCGGAGTTTCCTGATTGTTATGAAATCAGTTTGAAATTTTTCCATCCACTGAACGGTGTTATATTTTTAATCACCATCGCGTAGCTTGCGTACTTTTTTCATTTTAATACCCGGCTAACTACTCGCGTAGGTACAGTCTCGACTAACAACTCAATGGTCGTGGATTTAAATCTTAAGTGCGGTTGAGTTTTCATTCATTAAAACCGATAGTCTATACTTGATACTAGTGCTTCGAGGTCTTAGTCTTAGAATTTATCTTCTGGCTAAACTTATGATAATGTTCTACTCAAATTTATGTCACGATTGCCATCTTATAAGGTTAGCTTATTCGAAAGAGTTACTACTTTGCTAAACATGATTGTTTATAAGGGGGGAAAAGAAGCATTTTAATGTCATTATGCCAACCGCTCCGAGAAGAACAATTTCCTGTTATTTTGTATTAATTAAATCTTTATTTATTTGAACGTATCGCTTATTACATTTTTATACCCAACACAACATGTGGTACGTGGCATGTTAAGCTTATACGGATGTCCAAAGTATCTAGAAACACCTTAAACAGACCCATTTTCAACTATAGCGATCGATTCAGAATCATTTGCTTATATTGTCTGTCCGTCCTTCCGTTCGATTGCTGTCCTTGCATTTTGATGTTTAGTCTAGAAGACCCAAATTTTGAGATATTTTGATGAAATTTGGTACAACTCGACTTGCTTGGACCCGAGGACGAACGTTCTTCCAAATGCTTCAAAACGCACCACATTTATCAACCGCTTCATCCATATATCGCATTATTATGGAAAATCTTTATATGAAAAAGAAATAATAACTGATGTAGGGTATTTGATGACACACCATGGTCGACAATAATGCTTTTACTTATTTATTGTTAAGTTGAAGAATTAAACACATTATTAGTTTCATTTTCGAGTTTGTTTTTATGTCCGTATATCCACTTCCAGTTCCGTTCACAATATAAAGTGACATTGATTGTTGCCATACGAACAAAAAGAAACAGATACTGAAGGTAAAATTTACATTGTCCCCAATATTGTACGATGTCATGTGATATAGAAGATTGCAATATTATTTACTGTTCTCAGAGCATCTGGAGCACATGGTTTTGCAATGTGTCCAGCACATTGGGCGATAAAAATTTGCTTCCATTATAACCGCAGTTTTATTGTTATTACCATTTTTTTTTTTTTTTTTTGTTATTATTATTGAAGAACACAGCTGCAGACACATGTACTGACAGCTAAATATATAAAAGTTCTTATCAATACTAATAATAAATGAAAGTGAAGCATAAATTGACTGTAACCGAAATGAATAAAAGAAAAAAAAAAAAAGGGAAAAGCTATCAGAACAAATACTTCAGAAGTGAGGTGGAAAGTATGTTTAAATTTGCGGTCCATACAGTAGCACACTAAAGAGTATTTAACCATCACTTAATATTATCAAGTGCTGGTGCATACATAGTTTGCAAATATAATAGCCCTACACTGCTGATGTAATGATTAGCCTATAGCTTATTACCATTAGATAAGGTTTTAATGTCTTTTTTCTTTTTTTTTTTAAGAGGAATCGTTACATAAGGCTAACAAACGAAGAGCGTTAAAATTTACCAATGGCTTGCATTAAGTAATTAATAGTTGAATATAGTAACAAAGTGACATTTTATTGGGACAATGCCCGCGAGTTGTTCTACCAGGTATATTGAACAGTATGGACGACCAGAAACGCAGGATAATCTATTTTATCATTATTAAGTTTAGCCAACAAAATCATATCCAAGGATAGTTAACTATGTGCTATAATGGGTAAGTAGCTTCAACTTGCACTACTGTATAATAGAAGCACTAATAGTCCACTCGGAATATATCGAACGATTTGCCGGTGAACGAATTTAATGCGAGCGTAATAATCAAATCATTTGCTACGCAGTCTTTAACGAAAATTTCCACATTTCACTTACGGAATGTTGAATTTAATACACCCTTTGAGGGTGAGCCGTCAGTATACATTTACGGAAAAGAATTTTAATGAATACTCATCAGATTAATTGTGTGAGAGAAATGTTTCATTGGATATGCAGTAGCAACGGAAGCAATATTGGAATAATGCCATGCAGTGGCGCACATTTTTCTCTACCTTTAACCTTTGTTTAAAAGTACGATAGTAATATTTTACGATATAACATACAAATATATCAAAAAAGAAATAAAGCAATATTCGCCTTTGGTCGAATCTTGGACACCACTCATCTTAAGCTAAATTATGGGAATCTAACGGATTTCTAAACCTAATAAACAGTGTTATACTAAATGCAAGTGATGAGCTTTAGTTTTCCATTTTCTGTTTTGAAACTTTGACAAGTTAATGCCTCACACCGAAGCGAAGGCCGACTGTTTAAACTAACTCGTCCGTCGGTTAAGTAATCTTTGTACAGAAAAATGAACCCAAGTGTACTCAAATCGTGTTCACGCTTTCTCCCACTCTTTCTATCTAAAGTTTTTCGTCACAATTACCTACGCACCTACATGCATACGATACCGCCCCTAAGTGACTGGCTACTGATCCACTGATAAAAGCTGTGCGCGGCTGAACCAAACCAGCAGTTTCCGTTGAAAAGATTGTTAACTGAATTAATGCAATGTACTAAGGGAGGTTTTTGAGAGTTGCCAGATTGGTCTAATTTCGGATAAGGCTAAATTAGGCGGACGCATTCGATTGTACGATGGTATGAGTTGCATTTTTGCCGAAAAAGTCTCGAAGAGCCAATGATTTATGAAAAGTTCAAGCAATAATGAAAATTTGTCTGACCTGAATACTGACGAATAAATATAAGCTAATTATGCGTTACACAATATACTTCGCCTTAATTCTAATTTTTAAAAAGGCCTCTAGTGGCTTAAGAAACGTAAAATAATCACTGCTCAGTGTTGGATGTCAAATTAAGACGTACATCTGATGCGAACACTAACAACCAACTTTTTCCTTCATTTTGCCAAAAAGAGACCTCAACTGATAGCTGAAGGAAAATAGCGACTGAACACCCTCGTTATTCTCATACTCTTGTGTTCATTTTATTCATTATCTCCTGTTGCCTTATGTCAAAATAAAGCATTCTACAAAAAAAAAAAAAAAAAAAAAAAAGAATTCATCTTAGATAAAAATATTTAAAAAATAAATTCTTAAAAGAAGAAATTCTCCAGGAATTTATTACAAACAAGTTCCAACTAAATGAAAATGTGTTTGCAGATTCTCCGTAAATCATTTAAAAATTTTTCATTCTATATTCACTTTTTGTTACAATTTTTTCCGATTTAAAGTTTACTTTTTTATTAAACCATTGCTTTAAAGCGAGAAGAGAAAGATATCTTGATTGCTAACCTAAACCAATAAAAAAAATAAAAAAAAAAATTATTATAATAAGTTTTTATTTTATTAGAATAATGTCGGTAAAAAATCAATTTTTAACACAGATATATATCACTTTACTGATGCTCCCCTACTGTTCAAGGATCAATACAAAGATTAAATTCTTTCAATTATGAAAATTGTGCATAAATAAATTCTCCCTTTTCTGGAAGCTATTGTTCAGCTTACTGGGTTAAACACTTAAACGTGATTCTTTACTGTATGGGGTCTTTTCACAAGGATAGTTTATCCCAATCAGTGCACGTTTGAATTTTGTTTTCATTTAATTATGAAACACCAACGACGGCAACAGCAATATCCACAAAGTTTACGATTTTCTTCGTCTTTTTTTTCTCTTTTTATTTTTTTATGTTTCATGAAAATTCGTTATCGATAATGAAAAACTTTAACCATATTGACGTCAAATTACAACACTGATAACGGAATAATGGAATGTATTGTGATAAAATTCCGCAACCCTACTCTGCGGAAAAGGTGTAGAAAAGAATACAAGCAGCTGGACGCAATATGCGATGAAGTAAATTTATTTTAGAAATGATTGAAACGGAAGATCGCTTTTAATGAAGAAAAAAAATAAAAAACATTTTTTATTTATTTCTTTTCTCGTTATACGATAATATCACAATTACTTAGGTGACCTATGGTAATGCACTCAAACTCAAACGAGTGAAAGGTAGGATAACACAGGTGAAGAAAGAATGTCTTCTAAAACTCTTGGTCTAATTCATCTGTTTGGTGTCCTGTATATAATACCAAACATCAAATAGTGGAAAAATCTGTCAAAGTTCTTCTCGATTACACCATTTTATCATGTAGAGGTTTACTTTACAAAAGAACCCTTTCAACGGAAGCGGGCCGAGTAATGTCGAAACCCTACTTTTAAATTATTTTTTCTCTCCTTAGAATATTAAAGATCCCTAAATTGTTTCATAGAACGAGTTTGTGAAAATAGATCTTTATGTAAGTTGTAGTAGTAAAAATAGCTCGATTCAGTTCATATGTTTTAAGCGTTTGGCTTGCGGCCCAAAGGTTGTCAATGTATCTAACTTCATCAAAATATTTCGAAAATTTCGAATGTAGGTGTAGGTTGAACATTAAAATGCGTGGTGAGGCGGACAGACGTGCATAAGTTGATCAAAAAAATAATAATTCTTTTAGGTGTTGCAGACATGCGCACAAACTCCACGCATTATTATCACAAGTGCTCTAAGGTACATTAATTCGGGTAGACTTTCCTGGACTAGAGGTATGCCGCAGCGTAATATCGTAATAATTGTGCCGATTATATCTGTGTCTTCACACTTTCCTTATTTTGCTCTCTTTACAACCTACTTATGGATTATTTTAAAATCACAAAGTCATAAATTTTAAACTGTTTAGGGACAAGTAACACGTAGGCGTTAAGCAGGTACAAGGACACGCAGAAATAATTATATCGAATCAGAACGCCAGGCCGAATAAAGATATCGGGTATAGAAATTATCGAGAAAGTTTCTTAACAGATGGCATTACGCTACGATTTTTCTCTGTGAAATTAGTTTGAAACTTTAAGCACCAAGAGACGTTACAAGTTATTTGTTACAGGTTTGAGTAAGGTCTGTGCAAGAATGCTGAATCCAATCCTGACAAGTAAGGCGTAACGTTAGGATATTCAAAAGGGTATTCGAATACTAACCAACGATAAGGCAACACATCCACGGCGGCAATTATTGAAGAAAGAATTCAATCAAAGAAATCATCATCAATAAATGATTCGGAAAATATCGGTGCCGCCAAACCAGAAAATTTGGCAACAATTGCAACTAGAATGTGTTACACTTCCCTGGGTATTACTTCTTCTGATTAACGTTAGGTTCGATCGATGAGCAGTTTTTCTTTTGTTAAGACGAGATCAAAAGATAGGTGCTTACAGTCCGCTTTTGCCACGGACTTCATGGACAAATGCCACCAGTTACCACTGGGGATTTCTTTAAATAATTATTTTCTGTCCTTCTCTTGAAATAAGAGCCTTTTTTAAAAGAGTGCGCTGAGCGTTAATTTCTACATCCTGTATACAAAGAACGATACTACTAGGCATTTGCAAAAATTTCGATGACTTTTTCACTTGAGAAAGGTATTCATTGTGGAAAATTGGTGCAGTACATGTTGAGCGAAATAGTTTCCATCATTTTCTACAACATTTATTGGTTTGGCAGCGATCCATCGACTGATCCAATTTCGGCCTTCCTCAACTTTGTGGACCCGGATGCCAGTCAAGTCTTGTTGCGCCGATCTGAATAAATGCTTTTTCAAGTAGAAGTCGCTCATCAAATTTTTTGCAAACACCTAATATATAAGCGGACCGATTAATTTTACAAATCGTCATGCGTTCGTGGTAAATAGAAAAATTATAACTTACTAGAATGGTTTAGAAACTTCATGGCTTGGAAATCAATAAAACGAAAATATATCGAGCAAAGAGTTAATAATATGCCACGCCTAGTACTGACTTTAATATATTTCTGTTTTTTGCGGATTTCTCCATTTCTCTGATGTGATTTTTCTTAAAGACTTTAAAGTACAGGTGGCATAGAGGAAAAAAGCCTTTAACTAGTAATAGTATTTTTGTTCGTTTTTTTTTTCTTTTTTGGTTAGGAGTTAGATTTGGTGAACAGGGTAGACACTTGTAGTGTAACTATTACAGTTTGATCTGATTTGCAATTAATAAGCAAAAGCAGATAAACTGAGATTCAAACTTTTTCATCTCTTTTTAGTCTTAAGGTATCACTAGCTGTTAAAAGTGAAAATTTCTGTGGAAATTAAAGCATTTTGCAAACCATACCTTTGTCAAGGCAAACTATGCTTCATTAAATTTGCCATTGCCTATATACTTCCCAGATTCGCCGAAAGATCTTAAACACTTGAAGTGAATTGAAGATGTGCAGAGTTTCATTTCAAGCTGCAACCAAACTGTAATCTTCTTTTTTGTTACTATCCAACTTTCGTTTCCAATAAGAAACTTTCTTCTTCCTTTCTTTCTTTTTATATATTTTTTTTATCAGATTTAACAATTTTGCGAAATCTAAACAAACACAAAACTTTTTTATTTATTTATATATATGTTTTTTTTGAACTACTGGGAAAAGTTTTGCTGTATGTTCTTTTAACATAAATTTATTTTTAAGATAAGTTATTTTTGGTTTTAAAATTTTCCCGTGAACTGCGAACGGCAAATTGCTTTTATTTTAATACTATCAATAAGTGTACATTTCAAAGAATGAACTGTCATAGTCAATATAAGGTTTTTTTTTTGATGAATGCATTCAAGCCAACATTATGTCCAACCCTACTTAGATAGCAATAATATTTGCTTAGCAACTTTTATATCGCAACTTATGTAAGAGCAGTTTTGAGACATACCACAGTTATAGCAACTGAGACATTTTAGTATAACGGTTAATAATAAATTCATGCTTAAGTTCAATTCACCTGAAATTTCTCGTTGCGCATAAGGTAAATAGACTTTATCCTGAATAATTTATTAAATTATCTTGCATTTTCTTTATTATCATTCTTCTGCACACTGGTTAGTTACTTGATAGTTATTTGTGGATAGAAGAACTTTAATTAATTTGTTGAGTAAAAAGAAAGGCAAAAATTTATTGATTGATAAATATTAGGAGTAAATATTGCATTAATAGTTTAACAGAATAAAATAATAAAAATTTACAATAACGACGTTAAAAGAAGAAGAAAAAACAAAAAAGAAAAGTTCTATTCACCATGGCTTGAATGTGCTAGTATTTAATTTCTGTGGATGATGCGATTATTTGCCAATCGCAAAAGTATTTATATCTAGTTCTCTTAATCAATTAATACCTGTTCCCCTGTGCTGCATTCCAATTTTTTATCTATTTTCTTTTCTTTTCTTTTCTCCCCTAAATGAAGCTGCGATCATTAGCTAAACACTTGTTATTGCATTATACGGCAAGGTTTTAAAATCAATTTAGGTAATCGTGAACATTTCGAAGAAAAAACGAAAAATAGACGGTTTGGGCTAAGTCAGCTTACAGTGTCGTGCCCACATCAAGGATATACTAGTCAATCTCACTTGTTGTTTGTTCACGAAAAACATTATCAGCGGCCACGGGTCACCATTAAATACACTACACCTACACTTTGCTTTATATGACGTTTGGCTGCAAGTGATCGGAAAAGTGGTTCAATTTGAACAACAGCGTCCATCCTTGGATCAAAAAACCTAGTCCATGTATCAAATTTCATTAAAATATCTCAAGAAACGGGACTCGTACACAAGACATGAAAAGTCAAGGCATGAAAGATTCATACGAATCATTAAAATATGACTTCAAGAAAGAAATACAAGAATAATGTTCAGGATAATTCTGATTAGAATTATTTATACCGAATATTAATGATTGCCTTATTGCCATGGATGAAAATTATAAATTATATATAAATATAAATTATTATATGCCTATAGTGGACTTGATTGAAAAGATGGATGATAGCCTTTTCAAAATTATAGTTGTTAGCACCACATGGCAATATAATATTGTGCATGGTAAGACTCTGCCTTCATTTTTAAAAATTTTTGAAAGACGATCCTGTAGAAGTCAACTTATATTCTTACGTCTATCAAGAGCTTAGGAGTCCTTATAATAATTGCGGTTGTTTTTGTTAGTGAGCCCGGATCATTTAGTTATAGAATACAAAGCTTGAGATGAGAATGAATCTAGAAATTCCTTATCCTATATCCACATCAATTACTTTTAATTATAATTAAGAGAATTTGTACATTTTTATAGACCAAAAAAAAAAGGTTAAACTTTTAATTTTTTGTTTGTTGTACTAAAAAGTTTTCCTTTGATGAAAATATTAAAATAAGAAGGATTAAGAAAACATTAATTGAAAATAATTTCCAAATAGATTTTTATTTTCATTGTTTGTAAACCACATCTGGTGGATGTCTGGCCTTTTGTTTGACATTCCAACTAAGCAATTTCCACAGTTTACTAAGTGTTGCGATGTTCGTACATTGCCGTGGTATGATCTTGATATAAAAGAAAAAAAAAAAAAAAAAAAAATTTATCGAAACTTTTATATGTGACTTAATTACAATTATCGTTTAACGGAAATTTGTCTTTAACACCGCACAGCTACGTAGTTTATCGAACTTTTTCAGAAACGCCTGAGGCAGATTTTCATTTTATAACCAACATCGTTTTAATCTTAAACTGCAGCAACTAAAAGTATGCCATTTAAATTAATATGCAATTAAATGGGAGGAAAGCCCGAAAAATATTTTAATATAAATGCAATTTATGAAGTAATAATATTTCATTAAGCTTTTCAAAAAAGTTAATTTTAATTTCAAACTTCTTATGAACTTGCCAAAAAAAAAAAAAAAAAAAAGAAAACCAGAGAGTAACAACAATAAAAGAAGTATTTTATAATTTCTTTACAATATTTTAAATGGTTTTGCATTACTTTGCCGCAATGTCGAGCGTAAGTGAGTAAGGAGAGAAAAGCAATATTTAAATTTCCATTTCCCTTTCAAAGAGCATTCTAGACGCAATTAAAATTACGAAGGATTTCAGGGCTAAAAAAAAAATATAAATAAATAAATAAAAAAACAGTTTGTTGTAAATGAGCAAAGCACGTACCATTTATACCAAGCGAGAGGACAAATTTGCTGTCAGTTCTATTTTTCTATTTTGTTTTTTTTTTTTTTTTTTTCTATAGAATTTCTTGAAAAGATATTCATCCCGGTTTCACAAAATATTTTTCATGAATTTTTCGCAAATATTCTCAAATGAATTTATGCTTGGCTGATATTCATATGTCATGTTTATGTTATTTCTCTGTTACGGACAAACACAAGTTTTAGTGAAGAGATATGATGATTTAAATAAATGTCAAAAAAAGTTTAATATAAGCAAAAAAAAAAACATCACATATAAACCATAGTCTGCTCTTAGGAACCTTTGGGGAATAAAGCAAAAACTTTTTTCACAAATTCAATGGAGAGATCGTTATTAGCAGTAAGTCTTTAATATATTTTCATCAAAATTATGCATATGCCAACTGTGCAGTACAAGCCGCTTTTATACATGTTAGTATGAAATCCTAACTACTATGTATACGTCATTTGATGTGCAAAGAATGAAAAGCATTCTATAAAATTCATTTTAATCGATATTGTTGGTGAAGTCTCGTGGAAAAAATTCCAAACGGTTGCTTAATATTTTGACATTAATAACATAGCGAATGTGTAGAGAAATGGTTTTTCCTCAAACGAACATTCCGGTTAAGGAAAAGACGTTTGCACTTAGCGTCAATTAGCCGCATAACAAGTATTGTCTTTTCACTCCTTCAGCTCAATGAATGAATGACGAGCATACCGCAAGCTGTTTGTCAGATGGCCGTAAATTGATTAATTTCGCGTCATTTTCAGCAACTATACTCAAAGGTGTGTTTGTGTGGGAAACTTTAAGGAATTTATAGACACCTTCCTGTTGTTGTGGTTTCACGGAAGGGCGTAACTTGCTGCTAAGCCTGCAAAAGAGTCGAACTGTTAAAGGATCAATGCAAAGAGGGGCAGGGAACTCTTAACAACAACAATTCTTAACTAAAGAGAAAAGATTTGAAAACACCTAAAAAATTGCTTATTTGCAGATTTCATGTATTTGCATGTATTTGTAACTTTTTGTATATGACAGAATTGATAAAAATAATATTTCCTTTATTGTTCACCCACAAAACATTTGTTTGCAAAACAATAAATTATTTTGTATTGTAGCCATTCAAACACATTATTGGTGACATTGACAATGATGATGATGTGGCAGTTATTGTTGAGCTGCAGATACGACAAATTTTTTTTTTTTTTTCATTTCCTATTTTTAATAAAACTCCTAAAGAAGACGAGGCGTACTAATATAATCATTGTGTTTGCGATTAAAATCTTTATATCGGTTCTAGCCTTTCTGTATAAAGCAAGGATTTTTAGTAGAACTTGTTTCGAATCTAGTTACGGTTAAAATGAATTCATTCTTTAGATCGTCTTGTTAGCAACGACCAGCAATTATGCTACATTTCTTGTTTAAGTACGACGCAAAGTCTCCCAAGCACTGAGGATAATTCCACAAAACTTTTGCGCACAGCGGTGGAAAGCACTACGAAGGTCCAAGTTTTTGATATAACTACTAATTGTGTGCCCATGCCAATCCAGACATTATACGATACTTTACCTATAGACCGCCAGGAAGTAGAAAAATTTCCATTGTACGAGTATGGCCTCAAATATTCAATGCCCTCGTCAATTGGGGACAATCGCAGTCACCATGAAATTTTATGAGATGACCGTCCAAGATGTCTTTATAGAAATTATTTTAAAAGACTTGAGATGCACTTTAGTTAGTATATACCTATCATCCTAGTTGGGTTTACCAGAGTCTATTGAACTAGGGGCTTGCACTTCCTGTCCGGATGAATTTTCAATGTCGGCCGAGAAAATATCGATACAAGCCATCTCTAGTCTCCTTGTAAGAGAAAACAAAACTTTCCCCGATATTTTTTCTGATGTTCCCATAGCTGCTTCATGGAGAACTCATGGCCCTGTCACTGGAGATTTTACTTGTGCTGTTCCCTCAAGGCCACGAACTAGAGTGGCATCAAGGAATGAGAAGACATCATCTATCGTCCCGCGCAGATTTTCAGATACTTGCTGACTACTTTTTGGGTTCAAAGTAATTTTATACTTGTGCCTTTAGGCGACTGATTTCAGGAATAATAAACTAAGCGTGATTTAAGTTACAAAATAAAAGTTTATGTTATTTCCCCATTAAAGCCTAACGTGCTATTTTCTCTTCAAAGACGTGTAAAAGTCACTCTTGGCTAGTTTTCGAAGCTTTTACGTTAATTTCTATATATTTAATGCAAAATATCAATCACAAGATACATATAACGGTTTGTTAATATGTGAGGAACAGGTGAGTTTATAGCATATGCTGGCATTTTAGAAGCCGTAGCTTAACAGTTTAATAGGATTATTTTATGATTGTTTCGATAACGATTTTCCATTGGACACAACTTATCCTATTGCTAGGAAAGCCAAAAAAAGGATTTTTCATAATGTATTAAACAATTCGGTCGAAACCGAATATAATATTTTTTTTTTTTGATGCGTTTGCAACATTATTAACTGGGAAACTTGTAACTTTGTCTTTGGGCATTTGCTGACTGTTGCAAGAATTAAAACATTCATAAGCTTTAGGCATAGAATTTGTTAATTTACGGCTTTCATATTGTTGTATAAGCATGTATATCTATTGTTCAACTTTTTGGGGAAAATTGAAAATTTTGCAAATATCTATCTCTTGCTGTTATTGCTTTCAATTTTCTACTACATATGACACCAGAAATAATGACAGCAATAAATTTAGTTATTATGCAGTGTAGGTGGAATGCAGATAATTGCTTTCCAATGAAAGTGCATAACGAAAGTGCTTGACGATGAAATGATGTGTAGAGTTTACAAAACTTCAGTCCAAAATGCAATTTGAAATCTATTCACTGTTTCGAATAAATATTTTGTGTATGCATTCTTTTAGTAAACATTTTTTTTTTTCGTTGCTGAAAATACACAAAAATCAAATGAATTCATACAATTTTGTTAGTAAAGAATAGCAAAAAAAAAAAAAAAAAAAACAAAACAAAACCAAACAAAACAAAAAAAAAAAACAAGGAAAGAAAAATAGTTTTATGTAATTTATGGTGAAAATTTAATGCACACCTTTTAATTGCTCAATGGTATTGGGGATGAATATCATGTTGATTCGCTTAACGGTTAAATTGAAACAGAAATAGTATGATGCATACTTTTAGGATTCACGTACGTAATGTAGAGTTTTATATAACGTTCGCTTATGTTCTTGCATGAGTTTCGGACAATATTTCCCATTCATAGTTCGATGTACGAATGGTAATTGGAACGAGTTGGAGAACGGACTGTAAACAAAATGGAGAACCCGCAAAAATTGTTATATAATACGATATGTTTATTCAAAAAAAACTCTTTCAGTTATTTGATATGATAGCTTGTAACGGACTTTTATTTTGTTTCTATCAATTTTGCTCGAATTGGAAGGAGAAACTTTTCAAATTAGAAAAACACAAAAAAAAGGCGTGAGTTTAAAGGAAGAGATATAAAAACAGCGTAGGCTTGTGCAAGCTGCATTTACGCTTAACTTTCGTCTCCCCTTAAAAATTAACTTGAAATTGAAAGTCACACCTTTGTAGCAGAGTTTGCAATAATCATCACTTTATTATAATCTGAGAATGTCATCTGTTCGACATCATTAGAAAATTAAATGATTGAATAGCTTACGTTTCATTTATCGATAATCAAATGTATTAATATGATAGCATATGAAAATAGTATGAAACGACCATAATTAATAGAAATTTTAGAGAGAGAGATTTTCATAATCAATTGAGATGCTTTAGGAAAGTCGATCGTTTCCGCTTCACTTGCTAGGAGATTGAGTGAAAGAAGTGCTGCAAAGGCAAAGCAATTTCAGCAGTGTCAGCAGCCATATCGACTTTTCTTGCAAGCCGCCTGAGACCTGCGTACAAGTCTATCTAAAATTCAGCTAATGTACAGTTTTATTGAATTATCGCGAGAGAGAGAGTCGTGAGATCACGCTTCGAAGCTCTCAATTCTCCTTTTCCTTCTTAAATTTGGGTTGGGATGCGATTGCTTCTCTTCCCCCCTATGAAAATAGGTTGCTTCTCTTGTCCTTATCGTCTCACGAGAAATGTAGATTTGTTCTTGGCGTTTCCTTCGTAATCAAAGTAACAAATGTTGCTATTGACTCGTCTGCATTACTTGGTGAAATAAGCTTTAATGTTCCCAACCGATTCTCTAGGCACTTTATCTTGGTTAAGCTTAGTCAATTTAAATATAATTATGAGATCTTTAACCTGCTCATAGTTGTTTGCAAAAACGTTATGCATGTTTGCGATAGCTTAGGTGTTCATTTGCAATTTGGTCCTGTGCCGGTTGTGGGTGTGGCTCTATGCTAGTTGTGTACATGCGTTTATTCTTTTTTTTTCCTTCTTATTTGTTTTCTTGTACTTATACTAAGTTTGAATATTAATTTAATATAAGTTTTGCTTTAAGAGTCAATTGAACTCGACTGTCAATTTGTTTTAGCTGAGTTTCTTGTATAAGTAGAATAAATAAACAAATAAATAAATAAATAAATTAAAACCACAGTTACTATTACTATCCAGATAAGTAGTTAAGAATAACCATTATGAAGACAGTCTCTGCGCGGTTCAAGTCAACCTTTTGGTCGTAACAATAGTGAATTTCCATCCAATAGAAGCTACAACTACTGATGGGCCACCACCAAGCTATCTCTTTTTCTGCCCTCGGTTTTGAAGACACTGAGTGATTAGCCCCATTACGAAAAGACAAAATGTGTTCATAAGTGTTGAGAAACGGCGTATGTGACGTAAAACTTCTGATAAATTTTATGAGAACTGAAGGGAGAGAAATTGGACTTAAGTTGAAATTTTTGATATTAATTGGTAAGCGGTTCTCTTTCATTACACTTTTCTGTAGTGATATATATATTCTTGTATTCTATTGCATTAAGAACACCAGGCCATGAGAAGCTAATTGATTTGTAATTCTTGAACCTGATAGATAGTGAGACCTTTTACTTTTGCTTTGGCGAACAGCTGAGATAAAGAAAACGAAGCAAATTAAGACATCTGCGCAGAGTTTTAATGCAACTCGCCAGTGCCAAAACTATAACTGAACCTCTAATGGCAAGTCATGCAGTCAGAGATTAAATCCCTGTTTGACTCTTATTAGCAATAGCTATGATTTAAAGTGAAATTAATTTTGTCCTCGTTTTCACAACGCTTTGCAAAGATAACTATGACCGAAGAATTTGTATACGGCAGGCAGCACCTTTAAAAAATTCAAAGGATAGGAATAAATGAAATTTTTGCGTGAAATATGTTGTATCAGCTCATCGCATAATTTTAATCTGAAAAATTCCAAAATTGCTCTTGTCATCTCTTACATACGTACAAGAAAGCGCTCGTGCATCTCTTATATAAATATGTAAAGATATTTTAACAAACGATTACACACAAGTTATTCTTTGTTAACAAAATCATTGGTTTTGTTTACTAAAGATTATGTCGGGATTATTGGATGGTTAGTCAACACACTGCGTGCAAAGATATTGAATTGAAGCACTAAATAAGTAAAGAGAAAGCAGCCGTCGAGATAAGACTGGTTTGAAACAAGAAAGTATCCTATGGCGTGAAGGATGTAAACAAACAATTTGACATTGGCTTCAATTTAACCCCTAATGTTAGAGACTCAAAGGCAGGCCCATCAGGAATGAAGAAAATACGCAGCGATAACAAAAGTGATGGCAGAAAAGAAAAAGAATGAGAAATTTTACTATTGCGGACAATGGTATTCATCAATATGACGATGCACTCGATGAGATTGCTCAGGAAAGTGGGAAAGATGTCTAAGAAAATGAAATTGAAAAGCTTAAAAGTGAACTCAATGAAAATATTGGGATAGGCATCGCCTGAAGAATTCAAATAAATTAATTGAAAATAAATACCTGAGATTATCTATCAACCATACCAGTATTCAGCTATCATCAAACAGAAATCCCCCAAAGAGCTAACAATACAAAACTGCAAAGAAAGATGTGTCGTCAATATGGACATACTCTTGACCTGTTCATAGCAGCAATGCTGGATTATGTTTGGAAGAACTTTTCAAGGGTTAGCATCGTGCTCTGTCTCTCCAGGAACGGCTTTATTGCTCTTGCATTGATAATTCTCTCCCTCTCTCTGCTGGGACACGTGTACTACAAGACATATTAAGTTTCTGGGAATGAACACAACAAGCAGAAGGACTTGGGGGAGTCTCTCTCCCTCTCTCTTACCTAGGACACGTGTACTTCAAGACATATTAAGTTTGTGGGAATAGACACAACAAGTAGAAGG
>NW_023998423.1:6780072-6816166 GCF_014805625.2 Glossina fuscipes
TATTAAGTTTGTGGGAATAGACACAACAAGTAGAAGGACTTGGGGGAAGTTCCACTCGATCGATTTAGTATCACTTTCTAAGCTTGCTTGCCTGTCTGTCCGTATGATGTCTGCTCAAGTACTCTTGTTTTCTAACCTATAGATTGAAATTTTTGGGTAATTTTGACGAAATTTGCTACACTGACGTGCCACAAGTACGGCCCCTATTGAAAATGGTTTGGATAGGGCCATACTTTTTCGAATAGCTCCCATATTTGGGAAAAGCGCGCTATAAAAATCTATGAAATTTTATGAACAACTATGTATTAGCCGAGTTGGTGTTGAGTACTTAATGGTCGGCCATGGCCAACAATCATGATTTTACTTGCTTTATTAATTACTGAACGTAAAAAATTTTAATGATATTGCTTTCATTTTATTTTGCATTGCACAGATGATGTTGAATCCGCTACTTGCAATAAAAATGTTTTCTGGAGCGATTTGCACATTGCGTGTAGTCAGCAGATCTGTACGAACTGAGTTTCGAATTGAGCGATTTATTTTGTAAACAAGTTTTTTCTAATAAAAAGGGGTCCGTGTAAAGCAAAAAGAAAGCATTAAGTTTGGTTTGATCGGTTGCTCTTTTTCTACGCGATGTTAATATAGAACTAGAGTTTAGTTACTGATTATGGTTTAACCTTCGAGTCCGAGTATAAATGGCAATAAATCCGAGTACATACGTTCAACAAGAAGAGAAAACGAAATATTCCAAAATATTCTCGAAACAGATTTATTGATACAAGTTATCCTTATTCGGATTGAATGATGTTATGACCGTTGGCAATGGATATAATCCGAGCTTTCTCTTTTTTCAATTGGATATTTTTCGATTAGTGTGGTTTCTGACATTGAGTATCTGCATAATAACTATAATTTTATTTGATAAAATTCATATTGCATTTATGATTGTTCTTTATAGGTTATTTTAATTGAATGCAATTTAATTAGTTCCGCTTCGTATATCAATCGAGTGCAGAAATAGCTTTAAACATTTTTCGCTTTAAGTAAATACAATTTTATCAGAGTATAAAATTTTTTTTGCAATATTCTTTAAAAGCAATTTATGCTCTTTACACAAATAGATGCACATTGCATACGAGCAATATACTGGTGTGTGCAAATAAATCTTTTGTTTTATAAATTTGTGAAACGCCTGCCTGTCTCTTTTCTGTTTTAAACTGTCATTCAACTGCAGAATATATTATTATATCCGCCATCGAAGGATGGAAATAAAATAATTCCGTTATTCCCTTTGTGCAGTAAGTGTGCTACACAATAAAATCTCACAAAAAGTATTTTATTCATTCTTGATCCATTCCGTCCATTTGTTTATCACTTTTCCACCCCTGCGACAAAAGTCTCATATTCTTCATACATGTACTTTTGCATTGAGGTAAAATCAAAAGTTGAGAGTCACGGTAACCCGCTCGCAAATGTTCTATGAAAACGAATTTCTTAACATTGCTTTAAGCTGCAATCCACAGAGAAAGTTGTTCTAAAACGTATGTGTGTGTGTGTATGCATCAAAATTCGATTCAAAGCTAGTTTCGCTTGATGAAGTCAACAAAACCAGACAAAAAAAGTGATAGCGGGCATCTAAGGTCTGAATTAAACTATAAGTCCATAAGGAATATATATCCTCTTTAGTGCCTTTTGTTGTTGTCATATTTTTTTATATTTATTTATTCATTCAATTGTTTCTTTATTTTATCCGTAAGCCGCGAAATATTTCGTACGCATTGCAATAGCCTTTGTGTATTGTTTTCACAATAGTTCTCTTTTCATTTCCGTTTTACTGATTTCCTGGCTTTATATTATTTCTCTCTAGGATAAATTCAATGTAATGAAATTAAATTTTTATTTTGTTTAATTGTTACCAATATCGTCACTTATTTTGAAACGATTGCTAAAGGAATAATTCAGATCTCAATAACTAATTTTGCACTGTACATCTGTAAACCGACTCCGAGTGCATAAGTAAATATTTTGAATGAATTTTCGATAAGAATTTGTAAGAAATAAAAAATTGTGCGTAAACATTGTCCATTATTTGAAGGTAGTGGGGAATTTGATTATCACTACTCAATAAGAAATATAGTAGGTCATATAAAAAGTCTCCGCGGTTTTTTCCGCGGACTGATGCCCGGGCAACACTCACCTGATTGTTTCAATCAAACATGTGCTTAAAAGGTGACAGGTTTCAGGTTACATTTTTTGTGAACTTAGTGTTCTAATTCTTCGCTCATGGAAAAAGTTATATTGATTTGAAAATGAGTGAAATATCTGAAGAAATATACTATGTGATGCTCTTTCACTATAAAAAAAGGTAAAAACGTTGCAAACAAAAAAAAATTGTGAAATGTACGGTGAGCATGCTGAAATGAACCAAGCACCCAGAAGTGATTTGTGCGATTCTGTTCCGGAAATTTCGATGTCAAAGATGCACCCCGTTCTGATCGAAAAATTGATAAAATTTTGCAAGTGGTGGAGTTTGGAATCATTTGAAAAGAGCAGGCTATAAAAGGAAGCTCGAAACCGCGGAGACTTTTTATATGACTCATTATAAGAGAAAAAAACAAAACGTACAAAAAGTTCTTACCCTAAGTCAGAGTCAGATTTAACAACGTTATTTCAAATTATTATCCTACACTGCCATTGCTGGGAGTCAAAAAGCTAGAGTTATCTCACAACAATCTTTCCAGAGGGAATTGGTTTCGCGCAGGAGCGGCCTTAGGTTAAAATCATTCCTCTCTGTCTGCAATCTCTGCTCCCGTAAAAATTCCATTCTTCTAGGTAAAGATTTTTCATCAATAGAATCCAAATCTTTTCGGTCACCGATATTGTGAATATAATAATAGTTATGTAAGAGTAACACTTTACATCAAGCTTAATAAGTTCATCCACTCTAGAGGATCGGCTCTCTCAGCTAACCTATCATAAATTTTTATTGAAAAAAAGAAAATCGAATTCCAAGCACCCCTGTAAATACTTATGATAACGTTAGTGAACAATAATTTCTTTCTTTTCATTCTGAGTGCCTTCTTAAGAAGGCTACAAAGACTACAAGGGCTACAAGAAAAATTTGCGTTCCCATTAGATGTTTGTCTCCTATTTGGTTAAAGTTGTTCGATGCATTTTCAAAATGGTTATTAAAGCAAGATGGGCTCCTTTAAAAGTAAGGATTAAAAGAAAAAAATCAATGTTTCCTTCGCTCCCCCAGTACTCGACATTGTTCACATTTTCGGTGCATTCAATGGTGCCGTTGTTCATGTAAGTGATTTTTCCCATTGTGAGATCGTGATGAAGCTTCTGCTTAAGCTGCATTGTTAGCCGCTCAAGAACGTTGAGAAACATAAAAGTTTCGATATTACGACTCTGCACATTGTAGAAATTTGCAAGCCACAATGACGGCTAGTCAGCACTAAGAGCTTTAGCTCCTACGTCCATGATAGCTCACAGAAATAGTGGCAACAGGATGTGAGAGTTGTTTCGTTTCTTTCGTATAAGCGAGAAACCAGTCTTTCTTTTTAAATAGCTTAAGGCACATATTTTATTCCCTTTGATCTCAAATTAGTTTTGTTTATTTCGACATCCATCCACTCATGCTGCATTTCCAATGACGCAGTCGCTTTTAAATTCGAGCTTCAGGTATTTTATCGATCATCTCGTGCCATAGCCAAAGTCTATGAAATAAAACTAACCAATATTGGGAAATGTTTCACGTGGGAACTTTTTCAAAAGAAGTTCGTCTACTGTTAAATTTGGCTAGAGATTGAAGCAAATAAGCTCTTTATGGATACTCTGTCAATTACAGACGAATCTTTATTCGCGATGCACAGATGCGAATACTAAAGAAACGCCAGTTTGTTTATATGAGCAACACGAATACAAAAACATTTATTTAGAAGTTAATCAAATCAACGCTTAACCTACATTATTGTGAAATATATGTAACAATATATTAATAACGAAATGTTATTGTGACGACCAGGCAACGGCGATAGCTTTTCGCCTTAACTATCCATTGTTATCATTACTGCTGCCTTAGGCTGTGTGCAAAAAAAAAAAAAAAAAAACACTAAAAGCCAGCCAATCAATATTGTTTAAACGTGATAAACTAGGAAAATGAAAAAAAAACAAACTAGAAAACAGAGAGAAAGTAAATACAATCAGGAAATTAAAGTAAAAATGAAATATTATTAGGTGAAACTTCCAAGGCAACGCAGCAACGATGAGCAAAGAACGAAAGCGCACCAAATAAATGAATAAACAAGTGTAAAGATACATGATAAAAAATAAATTTTCAAGTTAAATGACAGTTAGGCAGACAGGACAGATGGACAGCATTTTTTTTTTTTTTTTTTTGTGAAATCAAATATGCTTAAAATGCAGACACGTTTACAAACAGTAGGTATTTTTTTTTTTTTTTCTTTCTTTTTTTTCTATACATAAATCAGTTGACTCATTATGTTCGGTTTGGTCGACTTGTGAGTACCTGTTATTAAATTTTAGGCGCCGATACTTTTATGCCTATAAAACAATAGAAATATTTTTATAAAATATTCAGCTCAGACTAATTTTGGCTGCCTACCATTTAGATTTTACTCGCCTTCTGCTCACATCGAGTTCCGAGGAGTACATTAAATGCTTTTAATATATCAACGCGCCATAGAAATAAGTAAATGGCAGGAAATTACTTTTATTCTGAGCAGAAAGCTTTATAAACTTATTGGCAGTCATAACAAGTAAGCAAAGTAGAATAGAAATAAAATTCAGCTTAGGTACGTTAAACCTTGCGGTGAATTTGGTGAATTTTTTGGGAAGACAGACGATAAGCGTGATGTTCAAACGCTAATAGCATACAGAATTTTTATTTGCTTTTGTAATGCGTACGGCAGATATGATCTTCGAAAAGTCTTATAAATTGAAACAGTATTAACGGAATAAATGAATCGCCAGCACCCAATGTTCTGTTCGAAGGCTTATTTTTTAAAATAGATTTCAGAATTACTTAATTTCAGCCGATACTTGCAGCTTGCTAAATCTTAGGCATTTATACGGCCAAGAGCCATTCCCTAAGCAAATATAGGAAAGAACCCGCAAACATTTGCATGGAAAATGGGTTTCGAAATCTTATTAACCTAACCATGTTAATCAAAGAGGTTTCGAAAACTGCAAAAAATGTGCACAACTTCAAGGTAAACATTTCGAAAATAGAAAGTTATTCTCAAGCTGATTAAATAATTACAAATAAATTTTGGTCTTTTATAGGCAAATCAAGTTGATACGCAGACCAAGTATGCAGGCGCCCTTTATGGGACTATTAGGAAACCAATGTAAAAAGAATCCCAATAAGGGTTAGTCAAATACAAGATTAAACGCAAAAATTGGTGTGAGGAGAAGAATTCAAAAACCCCCCACCCACCTTCGAAAAGTTCATCTTAAAAGCGTATAAAAACAAAAGCAAACGAAATGACCGCTTGAAGGAATAAGAACTTCTCATCCTAAGATTGGTTCATTTAAAAGGTACAATGGCACGTGGATATAAACTAATAGGGGCGGACAGTTTTAAATTTCGAAATCCAAACTTCTAAACAAATTTCAAAAACTTAATGGAATATATTTCGCCGTATCTGTGACTGCGTGTAATTTATATCATCTTCAAGACGCACCCAACTGACCGGAATTTCAATATGCTGGACTTTTAACAATCTTCTCTGATTGTGCAACTCTTGGTACAATACATAGATAAATACATAATCCATAATCATAACGTCCTTTGCTCACTGAAATTCGTTCCTATTAACGAAAGCCTTTTTTTTATATTCTTGCTAGGACTACATATCGGGAGCATCGATACTCCTATTCCTTCTTTTCAAAGGGCATCGTAGACAATTCGTTGATGCGTGTAATTCAGATAGTGACAATGGAATGTTTTAGATTTCGCGGACATCCTTCCATGTAGTGCTAACGTTTTCACTTTTTATGTTTCAAGGTCGTTACTATGGTCTATGATCTGCCACGAAAATGTTACGATGACTGTTTAAAATTTTTCCCTTTGTTTCAATCTAATCTTACGCAAGTCAACTGAACGAAAATAATTTGTGCCTAGGAAGTTCTGGCATATTTGGCCGCTTATGCTTTGATGAGTTCGAATAAACGTCACGAGATGAGTCCATGAGCCGTATACAGCATGCGAGCTTTAGATATTGAAAACTTTACAAACGGTATTGAACGGTTTCTCATACCCTTGCAGCTATATTCTACTGATTGCAATATGAAAGCTGATCTGTGTGTGTATGCAAGCGAAATTTTTTTCTTGCCTTTCTTCTCGCATCAAACGCATATTTAACCAAAATGAAAATACTTTTTTTTTTTTTTGTATTTTCTACATGAAAAACTTACAGTGTTTACTTTTTTGTGTTAAAAATTATTTTTATTTTTTTTTTTATGTTTTTTTTTTAATACGTCATGTGCTTCTCCGCAGGTCAGAAAGTTTTGTGTTTTTACAATAGTACGCTTCATTCAATTTATGTATCGTTGTTCGCGAGTGTTAATTGAAACTAATTGGTTTGAAAAATTACTGTATTGTAATGAAGTAATTTGCGGAAAGGAAAGGAAAAAAAAGAAAGAGAAAAAACCAAACAAACGGGCAGTTTTGTATGGTTCCAATTGAACCCTGCATCATTATTATTATTTTTTTTTGCTTATTTAAATTAAATAAATTATTGTGGTTAGGAATGGATGGCTAAAGTGATTTTAAGCAGGGAACGTATGAATTTCTTAAAGTTATTATCGCCTGGCTCTACAGTTTCGTTAAAGCGTAAAGTTGTAGCATACTCAGATGCCCCCGTCAGCCAGTAAATGGAAGCATTACCTTTGACTAGCCAAGTGAAATGAAACCTAGTAATCAGAAAGTATGGGGATTTTAACGTTTGCATGACTCTCATATGATGATAATAGTGTTTTTTACTCTCTAGTCAAAGTAAATGTAGAACGTATTCTGTGTCTTATTGATTAAATTGGCCGCAGCATAGAAAATTCACTTGTTTATCTTCAAATAAGTTCCAGATCTTGATCAGAACTATCGGGTAATCCTCGATTACTGTAGATTTCTGAATCATACTTAGGGAATTATTTTGGACAAAAACTTAATCCCGATCAAGGTGATCGTGAGTGAACAATCACCACACCCACAATTACTTGATAAACTTCTAATGTAAACTTTAAGATGGGGTTCATGAAATGTTTCCCTCAAAGCGAATATTATCAGCTAACTAGAACCAGTGCAATCTAATTTTCTTTCTTAAGTGATAGTACTGTACTATGTCTTTGTAAGCACGAAATTATGACTCATTCTCTCAAACTTATTTAGAAAATAAGTGTTTACAAATGTTACTACTTCTGATGGGCTATATATATAAAAAATGTTGTTCATAATAACTTAAAGAAGCAGAATTGTGGTTTTTAGAAAGAAGTGATTTTTTCTGTTAATGAGTATTAGGCCGAAGCAAATAAATATCCTATATATTTCACTAGGAAATATTATTATGAGGCTACAATTAAAATCCAAATTCGGTTGAGGATGTATAGATAGCTTAAAAGCTGGGCTAGTTCGGAAAAAACAATTTTTCAAAAAGTTTCGCTAAAACCTTTGAGTGCCAGTAATTTGAAGTGGTCTTCAGTAGTGATGTTAGATGAAAAATAAATGGTCGGCCCACCGCAACATTGTAAAAAAAAGGTAGCATTACGCCTTAAGTTAGTATAGTTTCCACACTTTGAGAGAGAAATATTGACATTACACAAGGATTTCCTTTAAAACTTTAAGCTTTACACAGAACTTCTTACGTCAACTTTCGGGGGTTTTGCTGTATAAAAAGTTAGGAACATGACGACGAAGCAAACGACTTTTATAACGATTTATATGAAAAGTAAGCTGCAGACTTCGCTTTTATTTGTTTCCTGATTCTATCCGAAAGCATTTTCAATACGCGAACTGGGAGTCACTATTTGCCTCAATACATTCCTTTAACGACACTTTCCATTACTTCTTAAATGTAGCGATTTTCTTGTTAAGAAGATCGCAAATGATCAATAACAAGATAGATTTCCATGCGGGGTACTCCGAATTCCCAGATGATTGTAATGATAAGGAGATTCTAGTTTATTAACGGCAATGATTGATTACTTCTTTGCACCGTATGGACGGAAAGAAAGTTAATGACATGATAGTCCTTATCATTGTTCAACCGGAAGATGCGGCCTGCCAAGTAATCCATTTTGTAAAGCACTCGAAAGCCTACAAAGTATTACGTAATCTGCTACTTTCGATGATTTCTTAAGAAAATTCCTTAGTGATTTCTGCTCAGTTTTCTTTCTCATCGCACTGGGGGCTGAGGTGAGTGTAGTGATGCGCCTAAAGATGATTTTTAATAAATAATTTTTATTTTCTCATATCAATTCATAGGGCTGAGAGTGATTTTAAGTAGTTTCAGAATTTCAATTAAAATTTTATGATATTTTCATCGAAATGAAATTCACTGCAAAAAACTCGTCATTTCGGCAAGAAATTATTTTGAAATCCATTTCAGCACAATACAAAAAAAAAAACGAGTCCACCTTACTGTTCTCGCGATAAACTAATGTTGATAGTACGGCATTGCTGTACGTTTGCTTGCTTGCTTGTTATCCGAACAAAGGAAAAAAGCAAAATCATACTAGCGCTGTTTTTGTCGCTCCTCATATGGAACTCAGATAAAGAAGTTTGACAAGAACGATGCAAGATTCTAATATAATAAAATGAGCACTTGTACGTTGATTCCATCAAACAAACACACGCTTCTTGTTTACGTTTGTAACGATATCGTTCACAGAGCTATACAGATCTAAAGCAATTCTATTTAGAATTCATTTGGGGAAATTAGAACAAACTATAGGCGCGGCGGACGTAAAACACGTAAACATTCATAAGACATTGATTTATATAGAATTTAGTTACGAAAGAAGAACAAGCATAGAGTAACCCCCAACTTTATTATTATTATTATTAATTTATTCAGAGAATTCTAAGACTAAAGCAGTGGCATCTAAGACTAACGGCTTTACTGAAAAATCTATCGCACTTGAGATTTCAACCCACGACCACTGGAGTTGCTAGTCGAGATTCTTGTGTAGTTGCCCACCCAGGCGGATCGATCCCCAACATTATTAAGGCCCAAAACAAAGAACTTTGTGTTCAACTTTGGCGTTTTTTACTGATCAAAGGGAAGCTTTGGTTGTTGATTTGCTGAATAACAAAAGAAGAGGAAGAATTGATTTACTTCAGTGCATTGTAATGCACTCATAGTGCGAATTCTATAAAAGCGCCATCCATTCCTCAAACACAACTTATCGTATGCATAAGGTATACTTTTGTTCTGTTCCATATGCCCAATGGTCTAAACTTTCTTTTATTTTTTTTTAATTTTTCTTTAATTTTCGTTATTTACCATATGTTTACAGTTTGAAATTAATCGCTTGATGATATATGAATGCAATGCGAAACCCAGGGATTTCAACTGAAATTATTTAACGAAATTAATTACGTCAATGAGATCATTCTCAATTTAAACGCACTATTACACTAATGTTTATTAATTAGTTTACTTATCTGAATATTAAGTATAGGGAAAATTTCGTGGCGCTATCTCAACAAAATTCAAATATATTTTAAATAACTGTTTGTCACTTCATTGGCAAGACCGTACTATTTATACTATTATTAGCTTGTGATTTTTACAAACCTCTTGTGAGAAGTCAGCTTTACACACCTAAGGAAGTTCTAGAGAGCTCGGAAGAACGATCGAAGATTACGGTTACACGATAGGTGCTTCGAAATTTTCAAGCTAAACACTCTTAACTTGCTGCTAGTCAACAAAAGGTGAAATCAATTTTCACTTGAGCCTGTTACAGCAGCTCCTGATGAGCGATTCTTTTTGTACGTTGTATCAGCAACTATTCACAGTCAGAAACTCGATCAATTAAGTTTCTTATTTTTAGGTGAGCAGTCATCCAAATATCGATCTTCTTTCAATATATATATCCAATAATAGGGAAGTAAGGGAAGGAATTTTGCTGGTCTTTCTCAATTTGTTTAATAAATTTCATTGATTTTATTATCAATGGTTGGTTAACCAAAGTCCGCTGCGTGTTTCATATCCCAAAAATGTTGTGTTGCTGACCTTATAGAAAATCGAGTATTTTCCAAATTTTGGGTCACCGACAGGCTGACTTAACGAACGTCACAATGCGAGTACATGGATTGCCACCTTACAGAGGACGTCAAATAGTTAGACTAATACAATTAGTATTAACAATCTTACGGGGCTTTCAAGCCATCTGTTGGGAAAAATGCTATGTAGTTTTTCCTTTGCCTCATGTCCAAGACCTTAGGCCTAACAAAATTAACGCAGAGGGGTAGTTACGCCAAACGGATATATTAATGTGTCTCGTGTTAATAGATTCTATATTCTCTTGTTAAAGAATCTTTAGCAAGCCTTTGATGAATGTTCAGTTTATACATATAAGATTTACTACAACTTCGGATATCATTATTGTTGATTTAGCCAGAGAATAAAATCTACGACTAAAGTCTTAAAAGACTACCGTCTAAGGCTAACGGCTTTACTGAAAACCCTAACACACATGAGATTTGAACTAACATAACTATTTAGTTGTTAGTCGAGACTCTTTGCCTACTCGCTCTGCTCAGGCGGATGTAATAATAATAAAGATATAGTCGAATGCAAAAGCCTTTCCATGTCAGCACTCCTCCTCAGGCTTGACCTGAATAACGTGTAAAAATGACATTCTAGAGATTTGTAAACTGAAAGCAATTTTAATATTCCCGATATTTTTTGATCGCAGCTTAAATGAAAAAATAAAGTAAAACGTATAGAGTTTAAAAAATAATTCCTAATAATAAACATTAATTAACCTCTAACGCCTAAGGGCTATAATTTACATATGAACATTTTTCCAAGTTTTTCAAAAATGATCGCTAAATTAATATTCTGCCATTTCTCAGTATAATTGGCGTAAAGGAGAAGACCAATAAAAGCTCAATAATTTTGTAAAAAATCAATTAAAATTCGTGGCTTTATTTAGTATAGAATTGTTTCTGGTTACGGGGTTACCTTTGTGCATTTTATTGAATTACTCACTTCGTAAGATACCTAAATGTAAGTGTAGAGCAAAACAAAAATTCTTTGAAAAGAGAATCGCAAAATCATTGAAGAAGCAATAAATGCCTGTTTCTTGATTAAAAAAAAAAAAAAAAAAAAAACAAAAAAGCAAAAAACAGAGCAAAAGAAAACAGAGACAAAGTATTTAAAGTTGATAACAAAATCAAACAACTTTTTCTAAGTAAATATTCATATATGAGAAGACATATTTACATACATACATATATGTATATATATATATATATGTATATTGAAATAAAAAGCGAAAATAGCCGTAAAAAAATAAAAAAAAAAAGGAAAAATCACTCATCAAATTTTATATATATACATATACATATTAAAATCAATTTCAAGCGTCCTTCAAGCAAGACTTATCTCATGCTCTGTCTGCTCGCTCTCCAGCCGTAATTGCTTAAAAATTTTTCGCTTACAATCAGTAAGATTTGCTTTGTTAGACAGTGCGGTACAATAAAACGCTTAAATAATATGCGATACTCTGTAGTGTTCTCCTTACTACTCTTAATACTCGGCTTAAGCTGGGCCCAGAATAAGGGAAGTCCAACCGGTTCTACCACTTCGATTGGACCGCAAAAACATTTAGTTTGTTATTATGATTCTTCAAGTTTCGTTAAGGAGGGTAAGTAAGAAAAGCATTCGATATCCAAAGCAAATTGAAATCAAGTGAAAAGATTATGCAATTTATAAAAATTCGAAGAATAAATACATGTAAAAAAATATATGTATCTGTGAAGTGATAAGAAAGTGTAGAAAATGTCAAGAAACCAAGGCTTAATTTTTCTTGCTTTTTTCTTCTTTTTACAAAAGGTCTTGGAAAGATGGTCATCGATGACTTGGAGCCAGCTTTACAATTTTGTACCTATTTGGTGTATGGCTATGCCGGCATTGAGCGTGACTCCTACAAAGCTGTAAGCATGAATCAAAATCTTGATTTAGACTTGGGCAAGGGCTTGTATCGTTCAGTAACTCGTCTAAAACGTAAATATCCTCATTTGAAAGTGTTGTTAAGTGTCGGCGGTGATAAGGACATTGAAACTGGCGAGGATGCCAAAGATTTACCAAACAAATATTTGGAATTATTGGAAAATCCTACCGGTCGCATGCGTTTCATAAATACAGCGTATGCTTTAGTAAAGACATACGGTTTCGATGGTCTAGATGTCGCCTGGCAATTTAATAAGAATAAACCGAAAAAAGTGCATAGCGGCTTAGGTAGTCTGTGGAAAGGTTTTAAAAAGACTTTCACTGGCGATTATATTGTCGATGAAAATGCCGAAACTCATAAGGAACAATACACAGCCTTGATGAGAGAATTGAAAAATGAATTCCGTCCGGAGAATCTCTTGTTATCGGCCACCGTCCTACCCAACGTGAATTCTTCGTGTAAGTAAAAGAAGAAATATGTTTACAAACTCGAATAAAATCGCTATTCAATCTCATGCCATTATTAGTGTTCTACGACGTGCCCTCTGTAATGAATTACGTGGATTTTGTAAATTTGGCCGCTTTCGATTTTTACACGCCTGAGCGTAATCCCGAATTAGCCGATTTGCCGGCACCTTTGTATCCGCTACCCGACCGAAATCCCGAATTCAATGTCGACTATCAAGTTCAATATTGGTTACGTCAGGGTTGCCCCGCGAACAAGCTCAATGTAGGTGTTCCCACTTATGGACGTCCTTGGAAAATGACAGATGATTCGGGCCTAACCGGTGTACCGCCCGTACCCAAAGTAGAAAATGAAGCTCCTCAAGGCCCAAATACTCTTATCCCGGGCTTATATAGCTGGCAAGAAGTGTGCTCCCTTTTACCGAATACCAATAATATGTATTCGAAAGGAGCTGATGCCCCGCTAGCGAAAGTTTTGGATCCTCAAAAGAAGAGCGGTGTGTATGCTTATCGTGTAGCGGATAAAAAAGGCAAAAATGGTATTTGGGTGGGTTATGAAGATCCCGATACAGGCGCGGAAAAAGCTGGCTATGTGAAAACTTTGAATTTGGGCGGTATAGCTCTCTACGATTTATCTTTCGATGATTTCCGTGGTCTATGTACGGGTGATAAATATCCCATTTTACGTGCCATTAAATATCGTTTGGTCAACTAATCGATACATTTTTTGCTTTTAATATTTTCATGATAATATAAAATTAATTCTAAAATAAATGTGAATTGTGTTGCGTGAAAAAAGTCATAGTGTGTTTGCTAAACAATAACACAACAATAACGGTCGTGGTAGAAAAATCAATAATAAATTTAGCGTGTAAGGCTGTGTGAGAAGGATTTCACACTTTCACAAAAGGATATCCTGTAAACAAAATTACCGCTTCACTGCGCAAAGCTTTTTATTTCAAAATATTTAAAAACATTTATTATAAAGCTTAACGTTTAATAAATTAAACCTTGGAAAGCAATTAAAGTATGTAAAGTGTACAACAAAAACAACAAAGATAAAAGTTGTTAAAAGGTGTTTCAAATTTGCATGGACGATATTTAAATTATATAATTAACTTTTGTGTTTATATAATTGATAAAAAAAAGAGTCTATTTTCACGAAAGCCTCACTTTTCTATTCGCTTTTTTTCTCGGAGGTTATGTTGACTTTTCATTTCGCTTTCCTAGGAGATGTATCAGCCCGTAAAAGCTGGCTTTTCTTCTCACGGAACAGGAAATGATTTTAAATAGTTTATAAGTTTTATAAAATCTCTTACAGATGCAGTTGTTTCAATCGCTCCGACGCGACGACAATCGAATGCCTGAAGAAAAATTTCGAGGATAACACAAAAAGTTCAGGAAGAGGAGAGAATATTAAGACTGCTCGCGAAGCAGAATTCAACGTTTACACTCTCTTCCTAGGACTCAAAATATCTCACCGATCAATATTTGATCCATTTCGAGGGAATACCTGAATGAAGGAGTACAAAGAAACTTTTAAGAGCGAGTATCAAGCATCATGTAAAAGCAGTTCACGCATTACCTCAGCAAAGGATAAGGACCGCTTTTAGCTCTATCAGTTACTAATAAATAAATTTATCAGGATTGTCAACTGAATTTGGATTTTGAAGCATTAATCTGTACGTTCTGTGCCAAGGATCGATGACAATTCTTTACAAGGCAATGGTGAACTCTCTCATGCCACATTGGATCGCTGGTTTCAATTTGGTGGCGCAAAATGGCAGACCCGAAATTTAATGCCGAGGTGATGAGAACCTCTACATGCCTTAATATTATGTAAGAGTGGTAGTAGTAAAAGATTGTAAGATAGATAAGAAATAGTGAATCTAGCATAGGATAGGATAGATCAGTCTAATGTTTTTTCTTTTCTCCGCAAAGTAACGAATTGTTTGTGGAGCTTGTGATCCATTGCTTGATATTTTTGTAATTTAATTCCAACCATATCTGGCGTTATGCAATAATAATCAAAAATTTACATCACCACTTAAAACCTTTTTATTGCATGATTTTGTGGGCAGTTGCACCATTTTAATAAAAATAAGTCAAAGAGATCCGATCATTTTGGTATACCTTTTACCTTTGCCGCAGCTGTTCCCATCAATTTTTATATCTTGTCGTACATTAAATTTGTTGATATATACATATATATATATACATATATATATACATATACATACATATATATATATATATATATATATATATATATATATATATTAATATATGTTAAGGGTTTGTTTGCTCTTGTTTTCATCTGTTTTTACATCAAATTGGTTTACGTCGTTGCTTGTGTTGCATCTTTCAACAATATTTGTAAGCGAGCGACGTATTGTTTTCCATTTAACTTTCTTCATTGTGTTATTTAACATTAAATTGCAAGAAAGCAACAAAGACTTTATTTATTTATTTTTTTTGTTGCCAAAATATTTATGAGAAAACTTGTCGGCTTGTTGTTATGTTAGCCAGCAAGAAGTTTCCATTTTAAAGGCATCATATGGCGTAACAGCAAGTAATAAAACAGCAACGGTCAAGAAGCGCCATAAACACTATACGTACTTTAACGTTATGTAAATACCGGTATTATTATTAGTGTTTCTTTCACTAAAAGAAAAGGAAATAAGAGTAAAAGGCAAGAGATTACGACACAAAGTCAGAAATGGGATATGCTTTCGTAAACCAATACACAGGTAATCGTTAAACAAAGACATACTTTTGTTTTAATTGTAATTAGGGTGCTTCGAAACATCAACTTTTTGCACAAGCAGGGCTTGGAAACGAATTTATACTATTGAACTCATAAAATTATTGTTATTCAGAGCCGAAGAATGGGATCATGACCACTTTGTTGAATGAGTCTAGCAATGTCTGTCAATCTGTGCGTCTGTCTATGACAAATACTATCAGTTAAGGAATTGGCTCTCAATTTGATGAAAATATTTGAAATCTTTGAACCTAGGTTGAGATTGAAAATGAACTTAATCGATCGAAGGGTACATTCAGAATTGAGAACACTTCTGTTCCCGATGACAAAATGGATTACTTTTGTTCGTTCGCTACTAATAAAGTACGACAGACAAAACGTCGCCAAGTTCTCCGTACATTTTATGGGTGATCGTATAATAAATTTACGAAAATGAAAAGGTCGGGCGCGCTCATCCAATTTTCGTTCTTTGTTACTGCAGCGTTTCGCACACAACAGCTCAGTCCATCACTTTCAATACAAGCAGTATGCTGATATCAACCTTGGGTGCGTGTTCAGTTCTACCCAAGTGACTCAAAATCGTCTTTTGACAATCATTTACTTCTACACTGATACTGCAAGTTGAATATTTCCGGTCTACCTCAACTTTTTGAATGAGTTTCAGAATTTTATCAATGATAGGTTTCCAGAGTGCAAACCGGAAAAAGTGAACCATTTACGCGTTCATTATTTTGATGAAGACTTTTCACACAAAAAACTATGAACGGTTTTATAAAGCCTATGAAGTCTAATCGCATTGGTCTCAGATCATATTTGAAAATTTTTCTTGTTTGTCAGAACTCAGTTGCTTCGACTAAATTAACAAATGTTGCAGAGTTTTTTTTACGTAATTTTTTTAATGTGTCCGAAATGACATCACTTTAAAACCTCATATTGGTAAAAGTGCTACGAAGTTTTTTCTTCTTAATATGATGGCGACTGCAAACGACATTATAAAGAAAGTTGTGAAGAAAGCACGATACGAGGAAGGTTTTTGAGAAATAAAATTGAAATCCTTTTTATTATTCTTTTTTCAAAGCTAATCCATATAATTCTATAAAATTTTAAATGCAAATTATATTTTCGGACAAAAAGGAATTTATTGCAAATTACACTTTCGCGGCCCAGAGATCTTGCTCACAGATCTAAAAATTAGAAAATCCATGCTACATTGGATATCGATGGTAAACTGTCTTTGTTTAAATTGCACCCTATATATCTATATAAATACACACTATATGTAAAAAGAGCTTTAAACGTTATATAGAACAAGGATAATTTATTCATTAAAAATTTCTTGTTTATCGTTGTATTCAAGGCGGGTGTTATTGTTTACAATACAATTACTTGCATGCACTTCAATATCTTTAGCTATCGAGGTTCGCTTAATTGAAGTTAACTTTTAAAAGAAAATTGAGGTAAAACATTTTTTATTTAATAATGAAATTATTGCAAGAAAAACTTTATGCATGAAATGTGGTCATCCAATGAGCATCAAGTTTTAGTTGATTATTTCATTTGTTTGCTTCTGGTTAAAAAACCTGCAACTGATGCTGCTGCTAAACACCAATGTTTGTGCATCCGTTTTATATCCGTTTTCCGTGCGCAGGAGATTCATGGTACAATAGAATAAAACATGTGCATATGTTTGTGTGTAAAAAACCAAGATAGGGGAACGCTAATGATTATTTAACTGAATTATAATAGCAAAACACATTTTCCTCTTTTCAATGAAAAGTTTATTTTGATTTTCTGTGGATTACTAGAAAGGCTTGCGTAGATATTATATACCTACTATATAAGCGATTGAAAACAAATGCAAAGATACTTTTAGGCAAATTTTAATTTATTTTCCCAATTAAACGAATTTCTTTCGTTACTTACCTTATGGCGTTTTTTCTCTCTTTCAGGTACTGCATGCCAATTAAATTGCAAACTCCAATCGAAGCCACCAACATTCACACCACCCGAATCATGATAGTGATATTCCAAGGTAGTATCGTCTATAACATCGATTACAGGACACACAACAGTAGTGGAATTTCTGGCAATGCGATCCAGTAAAGGCTCCAGCCAACCTACCAAACAGTAGGAGATTTGAATACATATACAAAGAATAGATTTTAACTGTCTATCTACTAAATTGCAGAGTACACTGTTCCAAAATTTAATTAGTAGTCTCAGTATGTTATATCAATTGCATATCGGTGTGTAATAAGTACTGTTATTCTCTTTGGCAGAATTTCACTTTTCCATTTATCCGTCTATCTATTACTAAAATTCCCAATGTCCTCATATCCTGGTGAAGCGAACACTGCATGAGTATTTAGCTTATATTTTGAGAATTTGTTTCTTTCTTTGGATTTAAATGAATTCCTTCACCTACAGCAAATTCACATGACGGAGAGCACTTGACGATTATCTACCTTGAAAGAACTTCTCATAAAGGTATATGATACGTTCCCTGCTAAGCAGGATTAGGTTTTGGCGCATGCCAAAAAAATTGAGTAGTTACGTCACGTGTACCGGCCTCGATGCATACCTCAAAGGGTATTGTAAACATATCCACATGGCAACAAAACAGTAATCGAACTAAAATCGTCCACGTAGCCTCCAAATAGATTTTGCCGTGTACTGAAAACGGTACACGTGAAAGTGAAAGCGTTAGTAACAAGTAAGTTGCCAGCATGTTTCACTTGAAAATCTTTTTCTGGGAAATGCTACGTGAGACTCTGCGTTTCCCTTTGCTTTTTTTTTTGCGATTATACATCGGTACTTCTATTTTAAATTTTATGCACTTTACCAAGTACTGACAACGGTACACGTGAAAGTGAAGGCGTTAATAGCAAGTGAACTGCACTATCAATTTCCAGTACGTTTCACTTGGACATTCTTTGCTGGACAATGGTAAGTGATACTCCGTGGATAAGTTTTTCTTTGCTTTTCTTTGAGATTATAACGGGACTTCCATTTTAATTTGTTTCGCTATTTCAAGATCATAAACTTTTTATTAATCATTTATAACTGCAGTCTTTCAGTTTTTTATTGAAATTTGCCTTTGGTGCCAGCAACTTTTCCCTTTGCCAGCAATGGGAATTTACTGATTAAAATATCCCTTTTTCATGACACCTTACCAATGCTATTTAGCCTTTTGTGAGGCAAGCAAATGAGTTCAGCTTGAGTGGACATGGGAACTATGTGAAAATCGTTAATCGCACTGCTCTAACTCTAGCTCTAGCTTTATGTTAAAGACACTTCTTTATAAATTGCAATTAATTATATGATTGTTATTTTTCAAAGTGGTATGAGTCCATTGTTTCATCTATCGAGGATTCGCATTTTAATTAGTTCAAAAATAGTGGCAAACTTTAATCGGTTCCAGTGGGGTTTCTAACAATTGAATGCAATTTTATTTCTTTAATCCTTTGGTTTTCTGCTCTAATAATAATTACATGTAAATAATACTCACGCTTCAAGATCTATCAGTGTAAGGAAAGCAAACCCAAGTGCAGGACGAAGCAAAATCAATGAAGTTATTGCTTACCACTTGATCTTGTTAACGAGACTAAGACTGGGTAAGTAGTATGTGCTAAAGTGCGGTGTACACGGAAGTCGTAGTAATCAATAATAAATGACATATTTATTGGGTGTAGACTTGTTCCACTTTTAAAATAAAAAAAAATTTTTTTCCGATAATATTTTATACCAACAAGTTTTTTCTCCATCAGACCATATCTATATATGGAGAAAGAGAGAAGGTGTCTATGTCTTATAAAAATTATCATTAAATCATTTTTTTTAAAAGTGGACTTGTACCGTTTTCAAAAATAACAACTCATGTAATTATCGAGACGTTGGGGTAGATCAGCTCATTATACGTAGCATTCAGCTTTGCCGTTAATAATGTGCAGTAATGTGAATAATTCACTTGTTCTACATCATGCTTTGGTTACTACAGTCCGTCCACTTTTTATCATCCGTCATGACTCAGCAACTTTCGTTTCCGAATTAGGTAAAGATATTTTTATAGCCTCAAAGAAAAAAAAAAAAACTGCGTTGTGCTTACATAGTTTTATTTAGCTGCGTTTAGTAGACATCAGTGGAATTATGACGATTGGGGCCTTATATCAATTAATTGGTCATTAGAGATACTTTAGTATAAACATAAAGATTATTTATCTTGCTCAGTGAAGAAAATGCACTGTAAGCATAACTCTTTTCATTTATTTAGTATTTCGAATGATTCATTATATGCGTTGAGGTATAGTCATTAATTTATTTATTAACTAAATAATGCTCATCCTTAACTGATCCTGATCTGATGTGATTACGATTACAAGTCTTATAATCAATAAGAGGAGGTTAATCTTATTTAAAAAGAATGTGTCTGCCTAGAGCTGCTTATTTAACCGTAAAAGAATAACAATTGCTCTTCAACCGCACCGAATCGATTAGTCAGATAAATCGAATGTAATCAAGATGAAAGAATAGAAGTGCATACCATATATATAAAGGTAAAAAAAAAAATTCAAAAAAAAAATCTTAAATTAAACTCGACCTTATGGGAAAATAAATCGCTAACCACAAAAACAGCGTTTGTTGTTAACTTACCTTCGGTGCATTCACAATGTGAATCTAAATATGTTAAAACCGGTGATTTGGCATGACGTGCACCGAGTAGTCTAGCTCGTATTAAACCTTCACGCTTTGTTGCACGTAAGATCTGTACTTTAGGATAGGCAGAAAAATAATCGTCCAACTGTTTCTTTGTATGAGCTGCGTCCCGTTCACGATGACAACAAAGCAAGCAAAGACAAAAACAAAATAAATATATATATATATATATATATATAAATGTGTATATATGTATAGAAAGAGATAAAGTTACATTGAAACGAAAATAACAATAACCAGAAACATACGATAACACTTAACTGATAAATATAAAACACGTGCAACAATCAATCATTATAAATACAGGCGAACCTTTTTTTAAGCGATATCTCTTAAGGTCAGCGCAAAAGCACATTTCAAACACATATCCCGATTAGGGCAAGATTCTGATCTCATTTAACCTTATTCGCCCTTTCGTCGCCTGTTATTGGCGGGGTCAGGGCAGAAAACAATCATCTGCTTTCAGCGGATGAAATCTAAAAGGAATTCTGGCCCCGGCGTATACAGATAACTCTCTTCAATTTTTCACGCCGCAGTAATCGTTAATTAAATTTTTTTTGCAAAGGATTGAAACCAAGCGCTTACTTTTCGCAAATACTTTCGTTCTTCTTTCAGATGCAAAAGTATGTGTAATACGCGCACAGAGAGAGATCAATCCCAACCTAAGCCTGTACATATCACCGTAGGAGGTTTTGATAATAACAGCCGTTCTAGGTAAATTAAGCAACCAACTTGTGTCCGTCTGACGGCGACCGTTGAACGCTTAAGTCGCCAAGCCAAAGTCTTGAATATTAAGGCGAAAATATATCATTAAATGTGGGCGTGGTTTATCGATCCATTTTATTGTTCACTAAGAAATATTCTCACTGTATTTTAGATCAATTTCTCTTAGACAATCTAATTGATAAGTTTTCCTGTATTTTTTATAGATGAATCGCACTTATTTTTACACTCTATCCCGTAGCAAAGTATAATTTTTGGTTTTTTATTACGAGAATAAATTAAAAGTTGTACTAGGCGAAGTGGCGTTGTATATCTAACTGTCGATCTTATTTGACCTCAATCTTCTTACTTGTTTCTATGTCGAGTTTGGCCTTCGCAAATGTATTTATCGATTTTCAGATCAATCGATGACGGTATGTGAGAGATTTTTGCTTCAAATCAGTTCAACTCAACTCGATTCAATTTGTATTTCATTTAATTCAAATCAATTTAATTTGAAGCAATTTAATCTCCAGACACCCTTGGCTACATATGTAGACTAATTTGTGGAATTGTAATCATTATCGTTAATAATAAGTAAGAAAATTATATACGGCCGTGAACGAACCCTTTATGCCCATCATCGTTTAATATTGATTAGTAATATGTAGACTTAACATAGTCACTGAAGCTTTTTTTTGGATACTAAAGAATAATTTAATAAACGATTGACCGATTTTTCCCAGATGTGTACAGTCGTAGAATATAAATGTGAATTTTATTGTATCTGTTGTGGTTTACACATAACGGGGAAAAATTTTTTTTTTTTTTTTTTGCGAAAACAGAGGTGGTCTCAGGTTGTGTAGTACTGTGGTCGTCTCCTTTCACCGATTTGGATCTGATTTTTAGGCAGTACCCCCATCAATAAACGAAGTGTATCGAAAATTCATGACCTCCCGTTTACAAGTTACAGTTGCAGGCATTTTAGTGATTCTACACACGAAATTTAGATTTTGAGATAGGGGGCCCTAAAGCAATTGTTACTCGCATCTAAAAATCATATCGATTCGACAATAGCCGTCGAACTTATAGAATGATGCGTCATATGCCAAGTTGAAAGAAGATGAACGTACGAAAGGCATAGAGAAACGCAGTCGCAGATCATATCAACGCAGAATCTTACTCTTATCAAAGTTTGTGATGCAAGCTGAACAACTTCTCTCTCATCTCTTCAGTGCTCTTTGTAGCTTTTCGAGCCTTTTGTGTGTTTCAAAAGATATTTAAGCATTCCACGCGCAACTGTTTCAATTACATTAGTTACGTTCAATTGATTCTCATCTAATCAATCGTCGTAGTCATATTCGTTTACATAGCGAAAAAATTTTGCTTTAGATGGATGCAATGCATTTGCTTCAATAGTCCGAAAATTATTATTACATTTGATTTTCACTTATGTTCATTATTTGATGCTGCAAAGCTTTGCAGCAGAATTTTGTATTTAACCAATTAACTGCGTACGACGTAGATAAGTGTCGTCCACACAAAATAAATGATGTAAATACCCTACACTACCCTACAGCTATTCACATAACGACATTTCAAAACGCCATTCTCAACAGTGTTTTTTCTTCGGCCAAAACACATCAGTGTATGACATTTCATCAATATATCTTAAAGAAAGCAAAGCAGACACGGGAGGACAAGCTTAGATTGATTCAGAATCACTTTCCAAATCAATCGGTGTAATGAAAAGTCTCAATCCTTTCCGGTATTGCATACATTCGGACAAACTTAATACACCCCAAATTGTATAGGGTATAATTACAATTCTATATAAAACTTGAAAGATGTAATACATTATTTAGTGATATGTTTCCTTTATAAAACCAGTATGCTTGCTATGCAGCATTAAGGGCTGAGAAATATTTAAAAATATATTACGCAGGTAACCGGTTAAGCTCTTTAGTTCACTTAATAGCTAAGGTTATGTCCGTGATTAAAATTATTGTATTATTGTATAACGATATCATAAGTCAATAAAGAAGATAGTGGAAGAAAATCGCTTAAAAAGATGAGCTTAAGCCCGCTTATAAAAGGGTTTTCCTGTAGATATCTGCACATGATACGCATTCGTATATTTGTGGATAATTTGTATGCTTTACCAGTACTTTGTTTTTTTTTTTTCCGTCTCTTTTTTTTTTTTTTTTGATAGTTTTGCTCTGGTAAACAAATGCATACGATATACGCTATGTTATGTGTTTGCTTATATGAATATATGTGTGCATACGTACGCATATCGGAATAGTCATCTACGAGTATTATTTTGCCTATTAAATGTTCGGGTGAACGATCAAGGACGGAGTGTACTGTACGTAATAGTACAGACCAGGCTTCATTGTGAAAACAAATTATTACATCAGTGGCAGGCAGGCTATCTAAATACCGTCCCGGTTCTTTGCACCTGTTGTTAATTACATGAAGATACATATAATTAATTAAGAGGAAAGAAAATAAATTCGTTAACTTACCAGGAGTCACGGGGATCAGGTAAAGTCCTATGTATTGATATCATATCGGAAACATATTGATTAAAAGCATTTCTAGTCCAACCATCATCGACTGCTTTCTTCATTTCCTCTGTCATATTCGTGGGCAATATAACTGGTTTACCCATTTCGCCTGGCGAATTTGGCGCAGGAGCTGGCGGAGCCAAAACACCTTTACCTGGGAACACAAAAATTACACATATTTGTATATTAATAAAAAAAAAAAACAAAAAAAAAACAAAAGAAAGACGAAGAAGAAGAAGAAAAGAGGGAAAAGCATCGAAAGAAAGACTTGTTAAAATAGAGTTTAGTTTATTAAAGCCAGAAACAAATTAAAAGCCAAACGCTAGCTTTAGTAAAAAGTTGATATTCTCTTGCGTAGGATTACATCGAGATTGCTTTGCTGATGCAACGTTGCAAAACCAATTTGGTTGAACTACTTTTCGCCGCAATATGTATTTACCAGACCATCAAGATACTTGAACAAAAGGTAAAAAACAAAAAAAAAAAAAAAAACTCCGTCTATTTGGTTTAAAAAGTTAACTATTGTAAACCACACACAAATCAACAAAATATAAGCCGCCAGCATTTACACTGAAAAAAAAAAAAAAAAACAAAGCAAAAAAACAAAACAAAAGAAAAACGGCCCAAATCAACATGAAGGCAAATATTGACTAACGAGAAGAACTCAACTATTGTTCCTTGAGGTTGGTTAGTTAAGTAAGTAAAGGAAGAAAATCATATTGGAAACGATTATTGCATCCATTTAACAGGCATTGGTAGCTATAAGCTGTAAAATCATTATCACCCATAAATCGTAAAAGCGTTCAACATTAGCAGTAAGAACCTAATTGATAGTTACGGATAAACCAGACTTGAACAGACAATAAAGCCAGAAACATACGCAAAGGGCAAAATGGCAAATAAACAAAAGAGAGAATAATCAGATTAAGCAAACTACTCCTAATAAGGTGTTCTCCGTTCTATGAATATATTTGTTTCATACTCGCCATCAGGGAGCGGAAAAGACCAACGTTTTCTTTTCCCAATACTGAGAAAAACTTGATAATAATAAGTATAATAATCATCTGACTATTATTGACTTCCTTTTAAGAAGTAATTGTAGCTTGGCTTCTATACTTTCAAGATCAAGTCCATCGGCAATCGGATGTAATTATACCATTAATGAACCATTGAAAAAAGAAGAGCTAGAAAAAAATGATAGTCGTGTTGATACGAATCTTTCATTGTCGCTATCTTGAATCAATTTCCTAGAAATGCTAAGCCCTTTCTTTGTTTGCCCTGCTCCATAAGGGCTTGAACCAGAAGGGATTGAGACAAGTCCAACTTTTGTTTATTCTTTTCCTGAATCGATTGAAACGCGTCCATCCTTGTTGGACAGGCAGATATTTTCAATTCATTTTAATGGAAGTTGTTTCACGAAAACGAAAACAATATTTGTTTTTTTAAAATTCTTCGATAAAAATCAGCTAACAATAGTCCCAATATAGATGGTCTTGCGGCCCGAATAGGATTTCTTGCAAAACGCCTTTGCATGGCAGGAAGATGTAACTTGTAGTAGCTTGTAATGGTTGGATTACAAAATGGCGTTTTGCCAAGTAAAATTAATGCAGTAAATTTGGACTACGTCGGTCTATTTTTCAAATTCTTACATATATAATGACAAGCATGGCTTTAAAAGACATGCAATATTAAGGATAATTTTTCATATGATAATTTTGATAAGCGAAAAGTAACATTAGACATAATGATGTAGGGTATTCAATAGTTGAACTTGCCACTCGGATGGTAATCCAGTAAATATGCATAATTTAAATTTAAGAGCTGCGTATAGCACAGCAAAAAGCCATATAGTATGAAATCTTTGGAGGCCACGGAGATTACGTAATCCAAGAAGAATTGCATATTTCTTCCGCATAACCGATTGCAGTTGTATTGCGTGTAAATTGTCTACACAGAATATTTCTTTTCTGATCGCTAGAAATGCGTTTTCAAGAAGTTTCCTGATGCCTATGTCGTGGGGGAATTAATTGGGAAAGTATCGGAAGGGGGCTCGCCTTGTGCGAAAAGTAAAAATTATGAAAATCTTGCGAAATATCTCTAGTAGCACCCGAACGCGTGCTACAAATTGTAACTTCTCGCTTTTGTTCCTTCTTGGGCTAGCAATGACTATTTTCAAACTCTTGCTTTATGGTATTCATATCTCAAGTTGAACGATTGCGAGATCATAAGATCGGGCGAAGAGATGGATAATGTTATGGAAACTCTAATGGGTACGTAAGAGCATTACACACGCAAGAGCATATCTAGTATTTTTGCCTTAATCGATGACTTCATACCGGAATAAGAAAAACTATGCGAAAAGGAATTAAATTAAAATTAATTCCTTTGTATGTATTTGCTCCGAATGTAAAATATTTCTTACATTTTGTATATATCCGCCTGAGTGGCCGAGCAAGTTAAGTATCTCGACTAACAACTCACTGCACTCACTGAGTTCAAAGCTCGAGTGCGGTAAAGTTTTTTTAATAGAGCCGATGACCTTAGACGCGAATATCTTAAGACTTTAGACTTTGAATTTATTTCTCTCACCAAATTATTTATAATATTTTTTGATCAGAATGTTTCTTGCGTATGTAAATTGTTGCTATTACCGCTTAGTGGTTTATCTACAATTAATATAAACGCGAAGAATGTGTTGCTTATAATTGACCCAGTTAATGAATATATACAAGATTCGCTTCAAGGTGAATATCGCTATTTCACTTTTCTATTTCTATGTCAAAGTGAAGTTCAAAGCCTGCGAGTTTCAAATACAAACAAATTTCATTTAAGTTTGCACTTAAGTAAATCAGCCACCATCTACATTACCGTAAGTTAAAGTGGTTTGTTTAGGTTCATTTGGTTTGGTTTTTCTTGATACACTCGCCATTTAGAAACAGGCGGTTTCATTGTCAAACTGTAATGGCAGTGGCGCTTTGTCATACAATGACCGCACAATATATAATTACATTGCCTTGTCTATATGTCTATGTATATAACATACATACATACATATATATGATCAAATGTATTTGAATTGCAATGCTTGTGTACCACGTTTTCTATCTCATAGGAAATCAATGGCAAGAGTATAGTATTGAAGGCATAGGCAGATTGTTGGTGTTGGCCTAATTTCCGATTGTTCTAATGATCCATATTAAATCTCTACAAAGCCCACATATGCTCATAGACACTTAAATATTCTTGTTGTATGTGCTAGCTAGCAAGTAAATATGTGTATATAGGCCTTCCCGTATGAATGTGGTTTTGTGCACATATCTGTGCATATTACTTCGTTCAAAGTATTGGTTGTATTTAATCATTATACCTCAGTGCTGTTTAGCTACGATTGGCAAAATATTGCATTTGAGTTATGTGTGAAACTGTGGTATTTTTCCATTTCGGTTTGTTAACCTAAGGCGACAAACAGAGAAACCTATATACCTATATACATATATGTATATATATATATTGCGAAGAAAATAAATTTCATGGATTATATCAAATTTTGATGTTATTTACATATTTTTTTTAATCGTTCAATCAATTTCAGTAAACCAGTGTGTAACTACAACGCTAATCACCTCTACATTTTCCAGACTATTCGGTGTCTTTTCGGTGCAATTTTTCTGATAAGTTCATGAATTAAGTAAGATTTCTAGCTAACACTTCTTTTTTAAAGCGCTCGCAATATACGCAAAACGTAATAATCAGACGACCCTACATCGGAGATGTTTAGGAAATACAACAAAGCTATCAATCTTCAAGAATGTGACGCGGTATTGCATTGTCCATACCCCGGTTGTTCTTTCAACAATTTATAAGCTTTTGAAAGAAAAGATTAGATCATTATTCTTGACTGTCTAACTATTTTAAGCAGCGTTCGAGTAACTGATTTATTTTCTGGTTTCTTTTACTGAAAATATTAGGGTAGAGTATATTAGCGTGTACGGCGTATATAAAAATATCGATTCTACTGTAAGACACAGAAATATGCGTCATTGATGTATACTCGACTTCTAAGTAAAACCTTGTTCTATGCATGTACAATTTCGTTTTCTGGTCCATGTATTTTTATACCCTACACCACTTGCAATACAGAGTATATTAAGTTAGTGCAGACACGTGCAGCACGCAGAATGACTTACGATGGACTCACATTTTATTATACTGATCGATTCAAAGTCATAATGTGAATTGATCTAAGCCTGTCCGTCCGTCTGTCTCTCTTACTTTCTTATATTCAACCTAGAAGCCGAAATTGTTGAGATATTTCGATGAAATTTGGTACAGTGACGTGTTTTGACCTAAAGATGAACGCTGTTGAAAATGATTCGAATCGGTCCACTTTTTTGATCACTTCCTATGTAACGCCCTATTCTGGAAAGTCGTTATATGGCAAAAAATGGCAAATCTCAAAACTTCTCAGGAAAACTGGCTAAGCAGTCACTTTAAATTGGTGTGAAATCTTTAGACCAGCTGGGGCAATATTTGGATCCCCTCTCCTATAACGAAAACAGAAGTTTATATGACAAAAAAGGGCATAATTTCCGTGCTTCATAATGAAAATTATATCACAATAGTAATTTAAAATAAAAAAATTGCATCTAATTTGGACCATGTCGGCCTATTTTTGAATCCTATCCTAATAAGGATTTTCACGAAAATTGATTCTTTGTAGAGCAGAAAAGTCTACATTTTAATATGTGGTGATGGCAATGGATCTATAATAGTAATTTCATACACAGATAAGAATTGTGTTCGACTATGTGTTCTAGGGTATGTATAGGTCGGCCGTGCCCGACTATAACGTTCATACTTGTTTGATGCTACAAAGATTGCAAGAATTTTAGTGGAAAGTCGAAACTTACGGTTCTCATGTACCCAGTTTTTAGATGCAGGCCGACTCTTAAAGTTGACATCATCCTTCGCAGAACAGGTAACGTACCTTAGGATATAGTACGATTTGTATCAAATTTGATCTAAAAATTTGGGAAACGCTTGCTTAGGAAATGTAAAAGTTCGCTAATCAATCAAGCTCCTTGCAAGCTCTAAGCAGATTTCTTTTTTTATGAAAACAATCAACAGTAAATTTCTCGGATATATGCGCTGTTGCACTTCAGAGAAGAATTAGTATTAAGTTCACCGGCTCAGATAAGATTAAAAGAAATATGAAAAAAAGAAAATATGTCTCCAGAATTCGTTTTAGTCAAATGCTTAATGATAACATTCATCAATGCATAACTATGATCTCTTTCTCTCTATGTAAAGCACATATCTGACAAAGCCCAAGATACTACCGACAGAACTCATGCTATATCTAGCTGTGAAAGGCAACAACACTTTCGTAATAACTTACCATCATCTTGTTGCTGTTGCTTTTGCCGCTTATTGTCTGCTATCACTTTGCCGTGCCATATGTGATTGTCATTTGGTTGCATTTCCAACACAACGTTATTTAATACAGATTCGTCGCCTTCATTGATATCGGTATTAATATCGTCATCGTGATTTTCATTTATGGCATTCCCCCGATTCAATTCATCTACACGAGCTTGAGGCATCGGCACATCAACAACTAAGCCGTTACCATTGCTGTTATCACGATCGAAATGATTATATTGCTGCTGTTGTTTTTGTTGTTGTTGTTGCTGTTGATGATGATAATAATTATTATTAGGATTTGGGACAATATTGGCGGCATTGTGATTAACATTATTGTCGATGCCAAAATCACTGCCGGCGCCTAAAGCAAAAGCCCCGGCCATATCCATTGATCCATCAATCTGATTATCGCCGGCTATGCCCGAATTACCGGCACTGGCTAGACTTTTCAAGGACAAAGACATTGCATTCCATTTTTTGCTGGCCGTTTCTCGTCTCTTATCGTCGGTATAAATGAAAAACGCTATAAAGAACCATAAGGTGGTTAAAATTGCTAAGATTTTTACTATGGAAGTGGAACGTCTACGCCAGATGAAGGCCATTTTTCTTTCTATAAAACGAGACGATGCGTAAATTTTGTTATCAACAAACTAAGCGGAATTTGTGATATTTATGAGCACAAATTTTCTTTAAAACTTATTCATTGTCATATACTAATAATAAATGAATCGCTTCGTCCGTTTTTGTTCATTGCATTTTTCCGGTTCTATTTCACTAAAATTGTACTTTATTTGAACAAAGGATTTTGTTTGTGCGTCGGTTACGTTTTCTTCCTTGTTTGTATTTACTTTAAATTACGATATAATAGCTTTTTTGTTTCTCATATTTTCCTGGCTCTCGGGGTATTTAATTACTTAGCTTAGTTATTCGTTATTTCAGCCTCTGGCCTCTTTTAATAATGTGGTGGTGTTCCTTTCTTCTCTTCTTTTCTTCTATTTTTTTTATTTTATTTTATTTTTTATTTTTTTTGTAGTTGTTTTTGCTCTATTTACAGGATTTGTACATCTATTGTATCCGGCTGTAGATTTGTATGCTTTTCAGCTTTTATTTTTACTTTGAATATTTTGTGACTGCAATTGTATGCGCTTTTGGTCGCGTGTTGCTTTTGTTGTAAATTGTGCCTTGAGATTTGTGCGCTTTAATTTTTAATTGTTTTGTTTGTTTTACTTAAATTATTTATAAAGTCTCGGCTACTGGTTAATGCTATTGCTCTTGCGTTGTCGCTTGATTGTTGTTGCGATGGTGACAGTGCTATATTCACCGGAGGACAAATTGCATGGTCAATTCCTTTATGTGATAATTATGAAAAAATCCTGCGGAAAAATAGGAAAAAAACAAAAGCAAAATTTAATTAAATTAATATAATTAAATAAATTGTTCAATTAATTAAATTTGATTAAATTATTCACATTTTCATTCACATATTTTAAAATTGTTTTAATCCATGGGATATGTTACTGTTTATCACTAGTTGACGTAATCATTTTTCAAATTTTCAATTGTTTTTATACCCACCGTCAACTGTTATTTTACCCATCATTGTAAGACAACGTTAAACTCATTTTATTTTTTCCCATAATGTTCGTAACACCCAAGAGGAAATTTCAGAGATCCCATTAAGTATACATTTATTCTTGATCAGTGTGAAATTTCGAGCTGATTTGGCCATGTCTGTCCGTTTGATAGTTTGTGTGTTATTGGCACTCTGCTGATCGCAAAAATGAAAATATCGACTTCAAATTTGATAGAAACATTGGAAGTTTCTGCACGCAATTATTATTATTAAAAATGGGCCAAATTGGTCAGAGCAGAATTGCGAAATGGAACGTAACCTCGTTTTCTTAATAAAAATGTTTGGATTTAAATAAAATAACTTGAAGAGTAGAATGCGTAAAACATAGGGGTGGGTATGCGAGTTTCAGCCCCCACCAATTATAATTTCAGTTTTCCATAAAATACCTGAAGTTTTCTTTATAACAACACCACCCTACGAGAGGGAAAAGTACCAGAAATTCACGAAATTAATTGAAATTATTTCTTTATTTCGAGAGGGAGGCTAGAAAAACTCACAATTTTTTTTAAATTACCAAATTCACACCTACGATCAGAAAGTACCGGGAATCTGTCATTAATACAAGTCTACTGAATATTGATTGGAGTATTTCTTGTGTTAGTGCATTTCGATTCGGAAAAACATCGTCAATTTGTTCTTTAAACCAAGAGTGCCCAAATAATTTCATTGTCATATTATTCCAATATTGTTTTATATTCTATCATTAAAATATACTTAATTATACAAGGTCACTAGAGAGTAGTCTCGTTTCATTTCGATTATGTAAACAATTCGCTTTTGAACCGCATGATCAAGAAGTAGTGGAATTTTTAATAATTGGGACGATTTTTTGTTTATTTCTATCTATTTCTGGTCTTATTTCCGGTGACACGATAAAAATTACTCAGATAGACAAGTGCGTTACGCGGGAATCTACTGGCCTTTCTACTTATATTTATGGTTAGCACTTCCGGTGTAAAATAAGGAAATCTAGAATTTGTCATTGAAAGTAGACATAGCCCAAATTAAAATTTTAATCTTAAATGAATTCATTCAGACTAAACATAATTGAAGAATCCACCTCCTAGCAAACCCAACTTTATCTCTAGAGATAAAGTGTAGACTAAAGTGTAGACCTACAGCTATACAAAATACTTTTCGCAACACAACTAAAAAGTTTTTTTTTTTATGCGGTGAATAGAAACCGCATTAACGCACAAAAAAAGGGCCACATAAAAACAGATTTGAGGGTACGGTGTATAGTGACAACATCCTCACAACTTTTTTTCAGATAATATTTCCATTATTGCGATAAGTAAAAATATAAAGGGCGTGAAGTTATATTTAAATTTAACTAGCAAAGACACATACCAAGAACTTTTGTTTGTGGGTAGAACAAATTTTCAAAGTGTCAAAAAAAATTTTTCCCAAGGAATCTTTATAAATGTGATACACCGTTGGAATGGTCATTGATCAAGGATTCACGTGATATTAGTTTCATTTGTTCGCCGCACTAGGTTTGGCCACAGTGACTTATCGAACGAAGCCCCCATATTAGTTCATGTAGAACAAATTTTCAAAGTATCATAAAAAATTTTTCCCAAGGAATCTTTATAAATATGATATACCTTTGGAATGGTCAATGATCAAGGATTCACGTGATATTAGTTTCATTTGTTCGCAGCACTTGGTTTGGTCATAGTGGTTAAGTAAACTTTCACTTTTTCAGCCTTGTATTTCATATAGTAAAAAGACCTTTTTATACTAGATTTTAATTAATTAAGATAAAGTGATATTTTTGTCATAATATTAAAAAAAAAATCCTGAAAAAGTCCTATTTTAACTAAATTTTGCTTTAAATATCTCTGAGACTTCATTTAACAAAGCTCTGTTAACTGCCTAACGGAGCTCTGTTAACATTTTTTGGTTTGTGTCTTTGCTAGTCAAATTTAAATATAACTTCACACCCTTAAAAATATATAATATTTTGTGTTTTCAATGAATTGAGTTGCGACTGAGAATTAAGAATTTTCTGAAAAATTATTGTCGAAGAAGTTGCAGGGTGAATAGGTAGGAAGCATCAATAATTCGAAAACAAAATACTGTTGGGTGCGTTCTTTCGGGAAGTACTGATAGTACTTTGGGTTACCCCCATTGCTTTGGCATTAGATAATTAGAAGAGTGGGCAGGTCTCGCCTTGAAACGCACGCATATATCTGTTAGTCTAAGCCCTCTCACCTGCAGGATTATCTTGTAAGCTGTGGGGCGCCGGAAATCGGTCGTAAATTACCGAAGAAGCCTATGGACTTCGTCTAATTAAGTCGCTAAGGCAAGCGCAGACGCTCAACACCTAGAGGAAGCAAATAATGAAATTTCTTACACGGATGAACTAAGAATATTTTGAAAAATTATCGTACCGTGTCGGGCACTATAAACAAACGTTATGTTCAGTGTAACATAGATAATTGACAAAACTAGTCTCGTTTTGCATTTAATTTAATTCAGCTTATGTTGACAAAAGTGTCGGAAATAACGGCAAGGTGAACATATCGAAATAGAAAAAAATGTAAACAAATGTTTTCGCACATTGTTGCTAAAAATCTTTTCGTCTTCTTTCGTGCTATCGTGACTTTGGCCAATTTCATGCAAAAAGCTAAGCGAGAGGGTACGAAAAAGTTTTTTTCCAAAGAAACTTAAAGAAAGAAGAATATCGTTAGAAACGCATTAGGAATACGCAATGAGACATGGATGAAACGGCACTAACTTGAACTTCAGTAGAAACTCTATATAAGGTGCTACGCTATTAAACCGAGAGCCGAAAGAGAACAAAATCGAGAGAGAACGATTCTGATACATACTGTTTGCACTGAAGATATTTTAATGATTTCAAGTTGAGGTGAAGTCATGCGCAAAGATCAAGTTCTCGTTACATAACACATATTAGAAGAATTCAATAACAAATCATTAACTCAATGAAATTATGCTGAAATGCAGAAATGTATATTCCTGTTTTTTCATTCTAATTGGTGGTCGATAAAGCAGTATTACTGCGTTCACTCATGCGACGGGAAGGTGGCGGTTGCCCTTCCGTTTTTTCATTTCGTCCATGTTTTTGTATTCCTGTCTACTGTAGCTTGTGAGTAATGCGCAGAGTTTTTTTTTTTTTTTGGTTTTGAAACAGAGTTGTTCTTAGCTTATATCGCCTTGTGAGCATATACTTTGACCAATTTGCCCTGTTTTCAAAAACAAGCCTGCCCGCAAAAAACTTCCAGTGTTTTCGCCAAATTTGAAGCCGTTGCTATTATCTATGTGGCTAGGGAAATTTTTGCCAGAGACGCTACACAGGCGCACAAACTGATGGGCGAACGAATTCAAAATTTGATTCTGATATACCTTGGTTTACTCATATGCCGCGGAGATGGGTATAACACGGGCTTCCGAAGGTACAAAGTTTTTTATCATTGTCCTCGCTATATATTCTCCACCTGAGCGATATGGCACCATTATTATTATTATTATTATTATTGATCCTCTTATATTAGGTGGAACTTAACTTATGGTTTCTCATTAAGTATATAATATTATGAACTTTCGATTCTGGGAGACACTGTGTGTTTCTCCATTATTTGGATCTTTAGAAATTTGTGCAGGCTACTACACAATCTCATCTTTTCCATATTGGACGGTTATATGTATTAAATCATATGCGACACTCTTAGATGATAATGGACTTGATTAGTGCTAATTACTTATTTTTAAAAAAAAAATTAGAGTCTCGGCAACGTACTGATTAAAGTAAAGGAATTTCTCTAAAGAGATGTCTAAGTATGTCACTGTTTGTTTATGTGTTATGCTATGCTTGGTTAAGTTAGATTTGAGGTTAAACCTTTTCAAATTTTTTCTTTCATACCCATTTGAAGAGCGCAGGTTCGCAAAGCATGCATACATAAGTACACATTTTCGATAAGCATCCAAATTTTAAATGATCTGTAAAAGTCTGAGCGTCCACTCACCTACCTGTCTGCGATCTACACTCTCCCGGTTGTAAGCAGTAAAGCATCGACTTCAAACGGAGTACAACATAAATTGAGCGCACCCCTGTTTTCGCAAACAAAATTTTTTTTTCTCTTTATACATATCCTAAAGTACTTGGATATAACAATAACAATTTCATGTCCATTCTATGAGCGATTCTATGAGCGATTCCTATATTCAATATTTGTACAAAATAAGGAAAAGTCGTCTACGGCTATTCAACAGTACAGAGTATCGACAGAGTAAAGAAAGACGTCGAGTATGAAAGATTCGCCGACAACCCAATGTAATTTCCTTACTTGTTTATATTGTTGTTTGCCATTTATCTAGCGTAGGTTTGAAAAAAAATAGTTTCAGGTTTTTTTTTGACGCTCATTGTTGTACTCCGATCATCGGCGTACTTTTTACCGATAATAAAAGAGCTTTATAAATATTAGTTGTTGTTTTTTTTTTTATTCGTGCTACCCGCCTGGCATATACGTACATGGCAATGTTATCTGCATATGATATAAGTTTTCCAATTTGCTGATCAAATCGAAAGTCAACAAGAAAAGAAGATTATATATGAAATCGCTGTGGGCAACGAACTTTAGATGGTAAAGATGAAATTCTAGATGCAGCCAAAAGTTACTTTTCTTATTTTTTAAATTTATCTTTATAGATTGAAATCAATAATTTAATAATTTGAATGTAATGTAAAAAGGCAATGACTTTATGTTAAACGATATGACGAAACGAAATGACTGAAATCATCTTATAAAGGAAGAGTGGACAAAATTACGCGGACACATAAGTTAAATAACAATTATGATCAGGTAAACAAAAAAAAAAAAAAAAGGAAAAAAGGTTAACAAAAGACTTTACCGACCCCAATTGCCGGTGTATACACATATGTACACACATATACAGCATAAAATACGTTTGTGCAATAAATTGTGCTGAAGACGCAATCAAAGTGTTAGTGTCAAATATTTGCTCGATACATTTTAAAGACTCACCAACCAGCACACCTATACAAGAATCTCGACATGAAATATGTTATGAAATAACTCGAACATTACTAAGAATATTTCTAAGCATATTAAGTTTCCGTACAAAAAGAACCAGTTCTAAGCAAGCACCATAGAATGAGAGCAGCAGCAACTGCAAAAGGTCTTACGTATAAAATGGATTGACATTAGCATTAGAATGTAACAACGGACAGACCAAATGCATTTCTGACATTCACTACATGTAATATTCAGAGAAAAAATGAAAAAGAAAAAAAGAGAAAAAAAAAAAAGCGCAAAGGAAAAGCTTAAAGCGTTTTTATTGCTATTTATTCTTGTTACTGCTGCTACATGATTGTTGTTATTGTTAACCAGTCACAATTATAAACGCAATGAACATGCTATGCGTTACAAATTGATATAGATGGTTATGAAAAGATACATATGCACACACAATGCTGACATTTGATAAACATGTTTAGAGATTAGTTGCAAGCCAAACCGAACCGAGAACAAAATAGAAGAAAAAAAAAAAACCATAAAAGAAGTCGAGAATTTCAAAATTGTTACTTTATACATATATACATATATATATATATATATATATATATATATAT
>NW_023998423.1:6816266-6816724 GCF_014805625.2 Glossina fuscipes
ATATATATATATATATATATATATATATATATATATATATATGTATAGAAAGGTATATATATATATAAATATATGTATACACCGTATGTATGTATATACGTATATAATCTATAGATAATATATATACGTAAATATGTATATTCATATGTAAGATCAACAAATAGTAAAAGTTAGTAACGCGGTACAAAGAACAAGACAGACAGAGAACATACGTAAGCAAACATTAACTATGAACCTCGTGTAAGAAGAGTGTCTGCGTACAAAATTACTATATATGTTTACGTATATATGTATGCGTATGTGTGTGTGTGTATGTGTGTGTGTGTGTGCATGCAAACGCAAATAAGTATTAAATGTTTGCCTGCACTTAGGAAAAAATATATGAACGTGCTTCCACAGGCGTGATGTGTGACTGTAAGATAATTCCGTGTAGAGTTTTTTATTTTATTTTTTTTTTT
>NW_023998423.1:6817124-6853817 GCF_014805625.2 Glossina fuscipes
AAAAAAAAAAAAAGAAACATTGCTAATATTTGTGTTGCCACCTAATAAAAAAGGTAATTAAATAGCAGACTGTTAGCTGCTGGCTGCTGCATTACTGTAAATAGCAATGACAATCGGGGAAACGACAATGCCGGACTCATCGGAGTTTAACGTGAAGGAAATATGTTTTGTAATCAAGGTTTCCCATCCGGCTGCTAATAATCATTGATTCTCTTACACTCAACAAAAAAAATCAAATTATTTCTCTACGTTCGTCTCATTAGGCGCGAAGTGTTGTTGGCGACGATTCTCTTCACTGCTTTCAATTTTTATGTTCATTTCACATTTATTAAACTACGCGTTAACATTTGGCATCGAATTTTTCTTAGTGAACCTCATAATGGATGATCTCAAACTATCGTATCCAAGAGTTTATTGTAAAGGAATTAATTGCGTATAGAAAAAATGTTGAGGTTATATGCCAGTACATAATATATATTCTAGAATGGGACACAGTTCTAAATGGGTTCAAGAATGTGCATGTGCCCGACATTGTGTCAGTTAACTATTAGAACTTTTAAGTTATCTTAAGCTATCTTAAGCTGACAATGAGTGGGCCATGTCAGTCCAAAAGCCTAAAACATCTGAGAAAATAAACTCGAGCACTTAAGCTGATATGGAAAATAATTTTTTTATAGCTTCCATCGAAAGATTGGTTTTAACTGTTCTCTCATTTAGTTTACCTAAAAGTGACAAATACTCAGATATTCTACAAAATGTATCTTTACTCTTGATCAGTATAGGATTCGAGGTCGATTTGCACACAAAATTCTAAAATACACTTCAGATCACATCATTACCGATTATGAATATATTTCAAATTTTGAATTTGTTGTCAATTTTTGAAGACGTTGAGGTTATGTACATTTTCTGTAGTTAACGAATGGTGATGAAGTATTCATTTGAGGGGTGTGTTTGCAATACTCAGAAGAAAGCTTCAGAGGCACCTAAAGTGCGCATATTCCAGATAAGCATGAAGGTCTAAGCTGGTTTAAGCATGTCCGCCTGTCTGTCTGTGAGCGTAATGCCTATGATATGCATTCTCCTCGTCTCAAAAGAGACCTCTCTGCTTCAAATTTGGCAGAAACATTGGAAGTTTTTATAGGAAGGTTGGCGGTGAAATTGAGCCAAACAGGGCAAACAACACGCCCACATTACAAAGTAACCTGAGATCATTTATTTCTGTTTTCATAAATATATAAAATGTTATGTTTGTTGGTTACTTATAAACAATAACAAATACAACGATAAAAATTTTCATTTGTATTCTATGTGTTGCTCTGAAGAACGTGCGCGAAAATTAACATAATCAGCCACGCCCAGTCTAGGAAATAGTTTCTGAAATTCTATAAAGTCTGCATATTATTGATTAGTATTAAAAACGAAGCATTCTAAACAAATTTGCCAAACTGACTGTCCGTCGCTCTATTAGTTGCTGTGGCAAGCGTACTCTTAGGTACAAAAACGGAGGTATTTGCTTCAGACGCACGACATAAATTCCCACTTTTATTCGACAAACTCAGTCACGCCCACTACTAATCCTACAGAATACGAATAATTTCCTTAATATTGGTGTAAAAAATTTCGATTGCAGCTGGGCATAATTTATTGCGCTTTTCTTCTTTTTTTTCTTACACGACCAGTCTTCCAGAGGTGGTCCTCTTTATATGTAAGTAAGACGGTATAGGCAGAAGAGAAGAATAGAAGGAGTAATATATACATTCGACTTAAAAAGCGGGAACATTCGGAACAGCGAGGAAAATTACTGGAAATAGATTAGAAAAGGAGGAGAAGCAGACCGCGCATCATATGGACAACTAATGGGCGTGTAAATGACCTTGCTGAGCAATTGTACCAAAGGATTTGTTTGATGGATAAGTCGCTTGTATCTCTAAAGAACATTTGAAGAAGGGGAAGTACTTACATCTGCGTACTAATCTGCGTTTCGCCGAACCTCCCCAGTTACAGTACAGTGTCATCATCTATTTCCTAATCATTTGAATCATTTCTTGGGAGTCAGTTTTTTTTATAAGTGCTTATCGTTAAGTTTTTTCTTTTTTCTTCCATCTGAAGGTTTCTTTAGTGGCTTTTATGTACTTGACTTCTAGAAGGTTTACTGACTGACTGTTCATTTATTTATAAATAAGTTCGTTTTACTAATTTTAAAAATTATTTTATTTAAAAAAAGCCATTATAAACATATCTTTTTGTAGTCTCTAACCGGTCATTATTTATGCATAAACCATCATTAGGTTGATTGTCAATTAAGCAAATGCAAAGTAAATGATTAGGGGACCTTTGCGACAAACATATGATTACATGCGAGAATGCCATGTTTGTCATTAGTCAATTCTATTACGAAAGTCCTAATGATCGTTGTTGGTAACTTAGTTTACCAACAACAGCTATACAAGATTAGTAATTAATCGAACGAAACGTTTAATTCGTTTTTATTCGTCTACAAAAACTAATGCATAGACGTACTACTCTTTATATTGTTTTTCATATTTTCAGTCTAGGCCCCATGTGAAGCAAAGAGGAGTGGAAAAACCGTAGGTTAAAATAAATTATTCTCCTCTATGTCGCACCTAAATGATGTTTTAATCTGGAGACTCTCGTACGATTCGTTGATCGAACTGCATATGTTCTCTACTAACGGTTGTCAAGATTTTGCATGTTCTTGCAACAGCTTAATGATTCCTTCCCAACTCTACTTCTGTGTCGGTTACGGGATTACCGTTTTGCTAGATATGTATACATTTTCTATACCCTACAGCGCTTATTATACATGGTATATTGCATAGCACCCAGAAGAAGTTAGATCCAACGTTTATTAAAACGTCCGTTCTAGAATCATTTTCTGAATCTATCTTTGTCTGTCTGTCTGTCTGTTTGTCTTTCTGATCTTGCTCCATGTAAACTTGTGTTCAAACTACAAGTCGATATTATTAAAATATTTTATTGAAATCCGGTGCACCGATGCCCTTCGGGCCAAGACCGAACACTATTAACAATGATTCGGGCCGGTGCACTTTTCCGACCACTCTCCATACGACTTCTTATTTATACCTGCAATTTTTCTATAAATGTGGCTGACTAGTAAAATTTTGACATTCTATATTGGTATGAAAAATTTAGGGCAGTTAAAATTTTTTGAACCCCCTCTCATATAATCGTACCTACCAAAATTTAAATTTGCACAATTGAGGACAATACCTAGAAAGGCTTGAAAAAAACCCACCTTTAATTACATCGTTCGATTCAGAATCAATTTCGGAATCGACTTTAGCTTCTCTGTCCCTCTTAGTTTTTTGTGTTCAACCTGCAACTCGCACAAGATATGTTCGTGCAATTTCTCAAATCAACGTCTAGTGGCCCGCGAAATTGGTGGTGAATGACAATGGTTCGGATCAGAACACTTTTCCGATCGCTTTCCATATAACGCCTTATTTGAACAAGTTATAATGTTTTCATTCTTTCTCTTTTCGTCGCAGAATTCATTCTCTTCAATGCTCTCTAAAATGCTATGTGGTGTACCTTTTTTTTTTACATCTTTATTCGGCTAATAAAAGCCAGCCATCCACAATAGACAAAGGAGCTCAGAGCTGCTTGTAGTCATTCTAATTACTAACTTATAGGCTTCGACAGCAAACCGTCTACGCACGACGAAAAAAAAAAGCGGCTGCAAATTAATTGAGTACAGATTTAATGCTTGTCAACTGCTTACTTGTCAATCTCTTGGCGCTTCTACAGAAGGAGCGCCTTGTCAGATCCGAATGAACCGGGATGTGAACTTTAACACGCAAACTTGTCTGGGGAATGAATGTCTCCTCCAAATAAAATCTATCAAGTTTTCAAAGAATCTAGTTGTAGGGATGGTCCGTCCCTATGGCATCTGAATATATTCCTTTAACTTTTTTTCTCTTAATTCTTCATTCTCAAATTGTCTCCTTCGACAAAAGCTAATGCCTTATAAAAGCCTCAGTGGACTTTCGCGCGCTTTCGCAATCAACGCAATATTATAATTACCAGAGATAGTTTTACAATTAAACGTTGATGTGTGAGAGCGTGTAAAGTGTATGCATGAAATGATCTTGGATTTCCCAAGAGAGTGGGAGAGGGAGAGAGAGAGAGAGTGGGAGAGAGAGAGAGAGAGAGAGAGAGAGAGAAATAGAAAGAGGGGATCTGCTGGAAAATAACATTTTTTTTGTTTCTTTTGCCTCTCAAACGCTTCATTATCATTTACTTATCATTATTTTTTGTTTGTTGAAAACAAAAATTGTTTCTTATAAATGTGAAATTTTTTTGTTGCTTGGTTAACGAGCAAGGCTAAGATATTTACAAATATATATAGATGCAGTTAATTTTCTTTTTTCGTTGGCAATTTCTTTTTATAAATTATTTTCTTTTCTCTTTGAAAAAAAAGAAAAAAAAAAAACAAAAAAACGAGTTTGCTTTTGGTTCCATCTGCAATAATGGATTTCGGAAAATTGCTTGCATCTGTTAATGACCATTGAAAGAAATCAGAGAAAACTTGTTTGACTTTTAATCTTTTACTGGTTTGTCAAGTTACGTCTTGGGAAAATATCATTAAGCGAATAATCGGTTGCTTTTCAACTAAAATAAAAAGAAGTCACACAGAAAACTATGTCATACTCCACTTTTTGGTAAGACACAGATTTACTTACTATCACATTCACAGTATAAATATCGGTAAGTACAGCTAACAGGAAATGCCCATATACATATAGGCTTGGCCATATACACACATATAAGCAAAGAAAAGAAAAGAAAAGAAAAGAAAAGAAAAGAAAAAAAAAAAGAGCGAAAAGAAACGACAAGACATGATAAAGCAAAAATTTCAATATCAATGAACAGGAATGAGTCGCGCGAAAAACGGACATGAATGGATACCATTATATTGCCGTTATTGTCGCTACTGTTTTTCTCCTCTTTGCGATTTTCTTTTCTTTCTTTCTTTGCTTCTTTTTTCTGCCTAACATTGTCATTTGTCAGGTTTTTTACTCACTTATTATATATGTCGGTTTTGTTAACTTGATGCCATTGCTATCACATCTCATATGTTACTAGTTCGCACAAATAAAACCAGTAATTAGTAAAAACAAAAAAAAAAAAAACAAGAAGAAAATTAAAAAAATATGACAAAAAAGATGAACAGAGAAATCTCTTCATTTCGGTTTTTTTTTTCTTTTTCTCATCATCAAATGGATTGCATTGCATTATTGATACAAGTTGAAGCGCGACAAAAGTCGTTCAAATAATGATATGGAAGCATGTACCAAATGTTGCTTGCTAATTATACTAAGAAATATTGAAGTTTCGTTTTATCATTTGACTCATACATTCATAAGCGACACTGACATTTGGGAGTAACGTTAAGTAATATATATTTTTTTATTCTATGATCATTCAAATGCGGAAATTTCAAAATGTTTGCTTATTGTAAAAGCCAGCCATTTGACTTGTGGGGATTACTCTTGGTCTTGTTATATCAAATATTGCAGCTGTTGATAAGAGTTTCCAAAAAATTTTTGCAAACCTGCAGGTCTGCTTTTGTCATCCTCATCATTAAATAAATTCCATGCTTTTTCACGAAGCACATCTGTCGTGAGCTTTCGCTTTTTAATCCCCTTGAAATTTCAACTATATGCGATTTTGTGTTCGAACTCACGAAAAATGGTTCGTCTGTCATTGTAAGAGGGGTGGTAAGGGGCTATAGTCACTTTCCTTTTTTCTTTCCCCCCCGTAATGTGTGTAACACCCAAAAAAGGAAGCTATAGAGACCCTAAAAGGTATATATATTCTTAAGGGTCTATAGTCACTTTTGCTTTTTTTTTCCCCCCCTAATGTGTGTAACATCCAACAAAGGAAGCTATAGAGACCCTATAAAGTATATATATATTCTTGATCAGCGTGAAATTCTCAATTAATTTAGCCATGTCTGTCCATCCGTCCGTGGTGTGTATTTTTGGCATTCTCCTGTTCGCAAAAATGAAAATATCGGCTTCAAATTTTGGTAGGAACAGTGGAAATTTTTGCACGCAGGTTGGTAATGAAAAGGGGCCAAATTGAACAAAGCAGAAACCCGCTGTGAAGCAAAAACTGAACGCAGTTGGGGCTTTTGCACGTCATTCAGTTCGAAGGTTGAAATTTTCCTCATTTACTTTACAAAACACTCTACTCTTTACGTGCAAGAATGGAAAATATTGTCCATGCCCACGCAACGTTACCCAATAAATAAATTTCATATTTTTCACTTTTTTGAGATTTTATGCTTATTTATCATAAGGCAAACAAGACAGAATATTTGCAACTATTTCCTAGAATACATTCCTCAAATGAAGATATATATTATCTGCCTAAAAATAGATTAATTCTAAAATGACTATGGTAGACACCGCAATTAAATTTTTCCAAATAATATCAACGAACTGGTTATCAAATAACCATAGCAGAAAGCGAAAAGCATTGTGGTGGGTATGTGAGATTCGGCATCTACCGCATATAATTTCCTTAGTTGTTTTATCTAATTTCATTAGTTTTTATAAAGAGAATAATAACTATGATGAAGAGATGAGCAGCTTTTGCTTAGAAAATTGCGATATTTTTAATATAATTTTCAAATAATTTGATTAAGATTAAAAGTGTAACGAGCTTTATAAGTTTGACACTCTAGTGAGTGGAGAGAAAAATTAAAAGAAATACATTTTTTTTTTTTTGCTTAAAAAGCATATTAATGCAGACATTAATTAGCTTCTTAACTTTTAAACTAATTCAGCATAATAAAATAGTGTGTGTGTGTGTGTGTGTGTGTGTGTGTGTACGTGTAAAATGAAGAGTTTACTATTTTCTGCTCGAAAAATAATTCTAATGATATTTGGTATTAATTTGATTGCCTAAATTGCAGCCACAATAATTATTCATAGATAACTCAAATATCAATGACATATATATATACATATAAAATACATGTATATATGTCAATAAAATAATTAATATAAGTGATTACTTTAAGATTTCTATCCAGCTTAAGTTAATTTGCAGCTACGTTGATATTTCATAGATTGATCAAATATAAGCAATGCTACAAGGCGCCGCTTTGCAACATATACATGACATGAGTAATAGAGCAAATATTGTCATATCACAGTAGTGACGTTTCATATAATCTAAATTGATTGCAGACACTTATAGAGGTATAGAGTTATACCATCAAAAAATCAATTCGTCCGAAATGGTCAGAGTAGACCGGTGTATGAAGAATTATCTCTCGTCTTTCTACTTTATACAGATAAGAATGTATATCCGTGCAATTGTTCGCAAATGTGTTAATAAACATAACTAACTAAATAGACATAACTACATGTATTAGAAATCGTACAGCGGCAGAGCAATGATAATCAATACTTCTTCGTCAAGAATAATGGATCCATCTGTACAAAGAATATAATTTTTCCTATACATATGCTCGCTAGCATATGGCTATGACCTATGTATATATATTCAGGCAGCCATTGTATTAGATTAAGTTTCAAAAATTTCCTTTTTGCACTATTTAACGTTACAAACGGGCGCTACGAGTCGTTAAAGTTTTTTTTTAATAAGCAAGAGTTCGTAATTAGCTCGACATTGTGGTATTCTAATGAGCACATTACAGCTGGAAACTTCTACAGGATTACTAATATTTATCTCTCTTAAGGTGCAATAAATCTATCAAATGTTTTTTTTTAAGGACGCATCTCTCAGTGTCAACTTCTTTTTTAGCTAAGATTATATACTTTCATACATTCCCATAAAAGGGAAGTCTTACGTTGGAACACGTTTCTAGATTAACTAAAGCAAATAAAAGAAATTGCTTCCGTACGTATTCAAACGTAGTGATGATCTTACATAATATTGCTTTTAGCCAACTCGGCTATTAACGCAGATTGCACGTTCTTCATTCCGACCGAGCAATTCTTCATTAGCCACGTCGTGGCAAATTAATTAAATCGCTTTGCATTACAATTACGAAATTTTTTAACTTTAAACCCATTACCGAAAGCCGGAGTTGAATGCTTGTAGTCAAGCCATTTGCAACAATCCAGAATATACACATATACCTACTTTTTATATATATAAAAATGGAAAAATCGGTAAAAGGCTCACAGGCTACAACTGAATATAAATATTTTGCAAAGAATATTGGACCCACCTTTTATTAAACCGATCGGTTCAATATCATTTTCTGAATTGCCTGTCCGTCCGTCTGTCGATGTGAATTTGTTTTCAACCGACTGATCGCAATTTTTCAGATATTTTAATGCAATTTCGTACATTGGAGTGCTTCGAACCAAGGGCGAACTCATTTAAAAATGATTCGTATCAGTCCATCTTTTCAACGTCCCGCTTTGAAAAGTCGTTATATGCAAGAAAATTGCAAATTTCTCCTCATTCGCTGTGTAATAGTGTTTCGTCTTAATCTTATTATCAATATTGCATAGTAAAAAATTGGTTCATAATAGTAAACGGACAAAGGAATCAACCTTACCGAGTTTGAACTACGTAGGTCTATTTTATGGATACCAAAGCATGGATTATCAGGATACGTAAACTATGCCAAAAAGTTTTAAGTATGAATGTCTGCATCACATGGGTTTGTTTCTTGAACCTTACTCCATATAAGATTTTCCACGAATAGTAAGTCCTTCAGAAAAAGGTTTAATTTTTAATAGCTTATGATAAAAATTGGTCCATAGCATAAAAATAAGGAAAAAAATTAAAGGCGTGAAGATGAATTTGATTAGCAAGGACACCTACCATGTCTGTTAACAAAACTCTGTTAACGACTTATCAGAGCTTGTTAAATGGTTATAATCGAGATATAGTTGGATTTGAAAGCCTACTTCGTTCATATTAAAAAGAAGAAAAATATTTTTGTGGGAATTTCATGAATCTATATGAAAATACCTTTTTAATAAACTAAACAAATTCAAACTCTGCCGGCGGGAGCTATTTTTAACGGTGTTTTAAAATTTGGTATGTTAGCGAAACATGGACATGGAAGAACATGCAAATTTGAGACTCTAGTGCGGCCAAACTAGAAATTGTCTATACCATCCTTTACGTCCATTGTCTACGTCATTCTCTACATCAATTACATACAATACAGAGATGACTTTAAAAAAAGAACCCAAAAAACTTATTTCCCTTTTTTCCCAAAAAATTCCGTCAGCACAGCACCAGACGAGTATCGTTGATCATACTGTCGCCTATGCCCATCGATGGCCATAAATTTGTTTTGAATATGTTGCGACGAAATCCATGTAAAGTAGATAAGTGATCATTATTCCGATCGACGGATAAATTCACAATTAACACAGAATCACTAGCGGTGACGAGTATAAATTATTCGCTCCATGGCTAATATAGTGGCGAATATAGCTCTCTATATTATAAGAGCGAATTTTTAAAGGATTTTATGAGTGGGAATGCAGTATAAAAAAATCAGAGCAGCTTTCTTTGCCTTCAAACTAAGTGGACCTTGTGAAATTTTGAATTGATGAGATCGTTGCACTTTCTTTCGCCTTGAATTGCGTTAGTGAACAGAACTTTCCATTGGTTAAGTTATGATGATATTGGATTTTAATGTTCCGTTATTCTCGAAACATACTTTTTTATGACCTTGAATCTATTAGAATTGAATGGAAAAACATGTGTAACGAAATTTGGCTTTTTTGGAATATTTTTTTTTTTTTTTTTTTTAAAGTAATTTAAAGGTCGTAAACTCCTTCATCAAATCGTTTTTAGTCCTTAGTTCAATTTTCATAAAACATTAAGTTTTTATAGATATTTTTCACAAACCATTACCCTTGGATTTAACAATTTTTTGTTTTAGATATTTTCTTAAGTCGTAGAAAATTATGATGAAATTGTAGAACATACTTCTGGCAGAAGTCGACTGCCTGCTGCTATTCAAGATTGTTTATCATAATGTAAATTAGTGAGGATTCAAAGGAAAATAAACAGTGTTTTTGCGCGTGCTGTTAGCACGTTTATGCTTCGAAGTAATTTATTTTATTGCATAATTATTAACTTCTTTTAAAGAAATTTTCTTCTTCTTTTTTTTTCTCTCTCTCTTCATATGAAGGAAAGCAACCTACTGTCAGAGAGGAATAATATAAAAAAAAAATAAAAATAAAAATAAAAAGAAGAAGAATGAAGAGTAAATCTGTAGGTGCAATAATATAAAAACAAGTTATTTTCAAGAAATTCTTTTTCAAGTTTTTGGTTACTGCCAGGAAATACCGTACCGTACCGTACCGTATCGTACCGTCCCGTACCGTGCAGATTATTGATGAATCAATGCTGGATATTTGTGCACACAAAAAAAAAAAAAATTAATGGCCTTAAGTAAATTGCATCTGATTCAAAAGACTTTTATAAACAATGTATATTTTTATATAAACATCGCAGACATCGTTTCACTTTAAATTCATAAGGCAGCTAAAGGCAACTAAAAGCAGCTTAACCGTTAGATGTAAGTGTATGAGTGACAGGGCATCTGTAAAATACTTAAAAATTAATGTTGATACGTGTGAATGCACAATGAAAACAAGTATACATGTATCCCGTAAATGTTTATACATTTTTTTGGAAATGTCATGCAAAATAATAAAAATGACAAAATGTCAAGTATGAAATCCGAGTTCTTCACGTAGCGAAACTTGAATATCAAGCACTTATCGTTAAATAAACAGGAATCATTCCTTTCATAAGTAAGCTGTAAGGAATATTTTAGTGGTTTGCAAAGAGAGGTTTCTGCGGAAGATTTTCGCCTCAGCTGAATGTTAAATGAAAATGAATATTAATTTTTGAAAAATGAAAAGCATGACAAAAATGACTTGAAGAGGTTTATGAGGCTAGTTTTGGCAAACATCAGGTTTCACTAGTGGATATGATTGCATTTCTGAATTGCACGAGTAGTATACAATATATTAAGTTTCTGCGCATTTATGTGACATCCAGAAGGGTAGAGCTGAGCTATCGCGTTCAATATGATCATTGATTGAGAATTAATTTAACGTTGTCTGCTCAAGTAAGTTTTTGTTTCAAGGCATAAGTAACGAATTTTTCAAAGACAGCGACAAAATTTGCTACACAGTTATGCCTTTTAAAGCGAGTTCTGTTGCAAATGCATAGGACAGCAACGATTCTTATAACTTCCCACATAAAGGGGAACAATTTTGAAACAGTTGTACTATGAAAGAACTTTTGAAAATTTATTCATAAAAATGGATAAGGCATAGTGTTTGGGCATTTTAAATTGTGGAATGGATGAGCAGATTTTCTCACCCCCTCCAATACACCCATACATGTCTGCTTATATGATGAATGCTTTAACACTGTAGCGATTTTGGTACAACTTTTTTCATATAAGACTCCTCGCGAAAAGTGAGTCTGTGTGTAGCAATAAAATCTAATTTACTGAACTTGATGACACAAATAGATGAAAATGAAAAAAATTTTCACATGAAAATGAATACTGGATTGTGTTGGTTGAAGTGGTTTGGCGTACCATTAGATAGCTGACCTTACTCGACTATAATGTTGTTTTTCATAGAAAAGGGTTTTTCAAATGGAATTTTATATCGTAACAATTGTCCCATTCAATCTGTGTTCGGTCGGTATGATAAAGGATGGATTTCTCTCAAATCCTTCTTCTTGTTGTTATAAACACTTCTGCATTACGAACGGTGTAGGACATAAAAAGTAATATAAATATTAATAATTTATTAACATAGCGACTACGAATAAAACCGTTAAGGCGTAATTATGCGAAAGATTGCTTTACAGCAACACACACATCTAATAAAAGTTAAATAGTTTATTTGTGCCCTCAAGTTGAATTTCATTGCGCTATTCTGCCATATTAGAAGGCAGCAATAAAGGTAAATAACCCTTAATAAATATAGTCAGGTGGGAAAGTATTTTGTAGCTATTCAAGTTTAAAGACTTAGGCTAAATAGGGAAAATTTTCTTTTTCATTGAGAAAATAAAGTTCCCTAAATAATGAGAAAGATTAAGTAGAAACACTGTAGTGGGCCATGGCCCACCATCAACTATCCTACAACACTCTACAGTCGTTTATTTAATGACATTGCCAAATGAGAAGTGATCGGGAATTCCAAGAGCTATCCTCCTTCGGCCAAAACACCTGAACAAAATTAATCAGCATATACCTAAGGCAAGACAGACAGATGGACAGACGGATTAAGAAAGTGACCCATAATCGATCAGTATAATGAAAGGTGGATCAATCCCAACCTTTTCTGGGTCTTGCATACACACGCACAAACTTAATATATCCTTGTCACACAAGTGGTATAAGGTACAAATGTTAAATTTCTCAAAGAGCCGATGGCCTATGTTGCCAGTGCTCAATGTCTAAGAATTTATTTCATTAACCTAAAATTATAATAATAATAATAATAATAAATTTCCAAAAAAGGAAATAGTGGGTTCAGATTTTGGCATAATATTTCATTCTGTTTAAGAGCACCTGGGTAAACTAAGCAACGACAAGGGTATTCCAATCTTACTACTAAGAAATGTTGAGGAAAAAACTTTTTATTTACTTTATAAAATATTACAGTAAATTAACTTTATTTTCTTAAATTTATAGTTCAACTTGTATACAGAGGATATAATTACATCTTCATTCTACTTTTCAGGCTTTCAAGTTGAAAGGAAGAGTGGGAAAAAAAAAAAATGAAAAGCGAAAGTAAAAAAGAAATTATTTTATTTCTTAAGTATTTTAAATGCACTTAAGTTGATGTTTTCGCCCTTGCTGCTGCTGAAGGGTTCGTCGTTTCAAATGTTTAATTATTTAATCATAAATAGTTAAGCAAAAGCGAGTGAACATAAAATTTGCTACCCGTCTTAGGATAGCAGAAGAGGCTTTTTTATCTTGTTTGTTACACAACACAAAAAATTGGAATTAGATTCTATACTAAACAGATTAAAGAAACGCTGACCTAGCCTAGCCTAGGCTGAAACTTGAATTACATCTTCTACCTCAGTCATCTATTCTTCCGTCCGTCTGATTTTTGTTGTCTGACTTATGTGTTATCCAGTTTGCCATAAATGATCAGCATAGAGTTTTCTTTAGTTTAAGCTAAGGATAGAATGTGAGAATGGCATTGAGCAACAAAAAACAAAACAAGAAAAAAAAAAAAAAACGCGAAGAAAGAAGCAGATAAAGAAAGAAAAGAATTTTTAAGTAACGGAAAGGAATATTTTTCGCTCCAAACATAGTGACTATCGGGTTTCCGTTTTTCATCTTTGGTTAAATTTGGTTCGCAACATGGAAAAATAAAATTTTTATCCATCGCCTTAAAGAGGTTTACTAATCTTTTATATACCTAGTAAAGTACTTTGAAAGCCAGACAAACCTTTTTTATCTGTACGGAGTTTTGAATTGTCTTGACTGAACTTGGTTCCATATGTCCGCCTCAGATGCGTTTATGAAATGTGCGTATTAAGGAAAACTCAAAATGATCACAATGCAGTAAAATTGAGATTTTCTTTTGAAAGTACGCTTTTAGGAAAATATATTAAAATTTCAAAAAAAAAAAAAAAAAAAAAATACAACAAAAACAAACAACGACTGGCTCGAAAGAGCTTCATATGTCATAGATTTCATCTGCCATACGAATCACTCGAATCATTTCGATTGTATTCAATTAAATGCTAGCAAAGACTTACACTTCCCGGTAAGTGTTTATTTATCAATTCGAAACCATCGAACACAATAACCATTTAGCATCTTGATGTTCTCCACAACGCTTAAGGATTTGGTTGTGATAATCCCTTTTAAAGTACTTTTTAGTGTTATATAAATAAAAGTAGAAAAAAAGAAAAACACAAATTTATATTTTGCCAAACACTTTGCACGGAAAACCATAACACACACCTGCCAGCCGTACGGGAAGAAAATTTCATATCGAGTTAATGCTAAGTAAAACTGTAATAATAATAAAATCAAAATATTTTACATCTTTTTCTTCACACATCCTGCAACCATAGAAGAAGAAAAGGTTTTGCCCTAACTCAGCGTAAATATACTTAAATTGCATTTTCTATCCACCGGGCACCGGGACGCCCTATCATGATTTTTGATTTTTATTTCAAACTTTTTATTTCATATATATATATATATAAATCGTGAAATTGATATAAAACGCCTTTCAATTAATTCTCACCTTACCGTCAAGATTATATAATAGTTTATGGCTTTACGTTTTACTAGCGCTGTAGGTTTTCAATTCTTTAGAATTATTATTATTGCTCTTCATCGCTAACAATAATAATAGTTGCGAGCGCGGAATGTTATGTTTGTATTAGTATGAATTATGACTTGCAAGTGCGAAAATAAATAAGTTGACCTTCTATAGCTTCATCCCAAGAAAATAGCTGAAGGTTTTAAGTAATACTAGACGTAACGTTAAGCGCAACACATCCTATATAGGGGCTCCTGTTATATACTATTTTGCTTGTGCGCGCACTGACTGAATGTAAAAAGCAAACGTAAAATATGTTAATGAGAAACAATTGTGAATGGAAGAAGTGCTCCTTAAAATAATACAAGAAAACAGGTGAAGAGCTAAGAAAACATATCTTAAAGCAAAATAATTTACGGTTTGTCGGCTTAAACTAGCACTGTATATATGTATCGGTTCGGCAAATCAGAATTATTTTCACACTTCTCTTCTGCATGAATATCACTCTCAGATATTTTAATTGGATATTCGCTGGGACTTGTAAGTTACGTCTTCTGTTCTCAAGCGACTTTGTTGACGGAATGCTTTAGAAAGTCGCGTTTATCCTGATTAATTGTTTTAGGTCAGTACGTTTGAAACATTGTGTCGAATAATTTAAAGTTTAATTTCAAGAAAATTATATTCAACTGTGGCTGAATTTCTCATATCCATCGCCTTTGTCTTATAAGAAAAAAAAAAAACTTGAAACAAGGGGAGGGAAAAAACGAAATTTCTATGCTCTACACACTCAAACCTCTTTTTGTGCGATTTTTTTTGTACGTTTATGCGTTCCCTACTCAAGCTAAGGCTAAGCCCGCATAAGCGCACAAAAAACACGACGCAAAAACAGGTTTGAGTGTAATGGAGGTTTTTTTGACGCTTCTGTGCAAGTGCAGCAGGACCACCCATAGAATATTTGTGAAAATTTTTATTGTTGCATCTGTTGTGGTTTATCAGGAATAAGCACAAATCGCAATTTTTTTTTTGCCCAAAAAAAGAAATCATGCTCTTCTTAATGTATGTTGCGTTGTAAGTGTACGATTTAGCCGATTCGACGCATTTTATATAAAAATCGACGTAAAAGAACTCGCTTCGTTTTTGCCTAATTTGAAGTCAATATCTTAGCTTTCGCGACCAGAAGCGTGTTTACACAGGCGCACAGATGGACATGGCTTCGACATGGCTGAGTTTTCCTTTCTGCATGTTCTGAAAACTTTTTGACAAAATGCGGTAATGGGTATAAAAAAAAAAAAAAAAACAGTTACCGCTAACAGAGAAGCGACATGTTATAACTATTCGTCATTAACGGCGTCATTGTCGACTGCGCTCCTTTGCCTATGAACAACAGTTAATTTTCATTTTTATTTTTCTTAGCATATTTTACAAAAACACTTTTCTAAGTGTGATTTTGGTAGAATAAAACCTACCTTGGTGTGACATGCATCCATATGAACACTTTAATATCAGGCGACAGACAGACACAGCTACAACCGCTAAGCTTGTTAGCGTGATTACCAACATGTATAGTAATGACATCTTTGACGCATAGTTGGGAATGCTACGAAGGAAAAGACGAACCTCACGCATTCAGTCATAGGTGCAGCAAAAAAATAGGGAGAAAAGAGTGTTCATATCCATTCATGTGTGTATACACCCCTTAATTAATTTGTTTCGCCTCGTACTTTATTACCTTCACGTTTGTATCAATATTCTAAGGAAGGAAAGGAAGTCACCGAAGGCAGTAAACACTTTATTTGTGTATTGGGCCACCGTCTCATATGTTTCGCAGATATCAAAAAATGTCTTGATTCTTTGAAAATGAACTCAAGGTCGTAGGTCTTTTGCCTTTCCTATTAATTTTATCTCGAATCTCAAAGTTGTTCTAGTAAATGTTATTGCGCCTAGATATACTGAAATGATCTGGTTTTTGCCGAGATTTTTTCAGTTGTTTAGCTCTAGTATCGATTATCCAGTGTTCACGGATTCAAACCTCAATCGGTTTGACCATATTTGTTCATTGCTAGTAAGTGCTCACGCTGTAAAATGGCTGCGGGCAATTCCTAACACTTTCACTCTTTTTTACCATCACCGCGTGGAACAGTAGGGGATATCATATTGTTACGAAAATCTCAAATCCAGTTCATTCCAACTAATTGATTTTCCCCCCCCCAAAAAAAAAATAGATTGCCTAGAGAGGCAAAACTCATGCAGCTCCCGGCCTAAGAAAACAACTAGCGGAAAAGCAGGTTAACGGATTAAAATCGAAGCCATGAACTTAAGTAATAGTAATATGCTTGCAACAATGTACATAAACAGACTGTTTACGGAAGGCAAAGTATGTATGTCGGAGGAGAAAATTTAAGTCGATATTGAGAATATTGGAGTTGAGAAGTCGAGAGTATTGCCAAAGTAGAATGTAAACAGTTCTACCATTGAATAAATTGATTGTATGTAAAAGAGTCTTGTAGTGAAAACGTGAGAGTGTATTTTTTTTTAGAAAAACCACGATCTAGCGATAGGAACCGTATCCAGAAAGAAGAATATCATATCAGACCATGTAAAAAAAAAAAAAAATTTACTCAATTTTTTATTCAAATTTCCATTGAGACAACATCGGCGAGTTTGCAGCTTTTTAATCTAATCTTTAGGCCCACCCGGTGATTGAAAGAGAATAAATAGATAGACTGGTCGGATATGACTAAATTGTTGCAAAGAAAAGGAGTATAATATAGATCTAGTATTTCCGAGTATTGCACTTTATAGTACGAGTATTGAGTTAAAGAACGCGATTAGAGATCCATTAATCATTTTTTGAAATGTTTTTTTTTTTTGTTTTTTTTGTTTTAATTTGTAAGCGTTTATCGTCTTTAAGTTTAACTTTGGTACTCTAGACGTATGTTAAACCGTTTAGTAAAAGCCAACTAATTAAAAATATTTTTTGTGAATGTATCCGCATTCACTCAGCTCGCCAGTAAACTGGCTTTGAAAGAACAACAATTGATTGTTGGAAGCGATAAAAACTTAATATTGTATAAAAATTCGTAACAAAGGCAATAAGAATAGAGAGAACTACGTAGCTTAAACAAAGAACATGCAAAAGTTTTTTTTTTTTCTTTTTTTTTAAAAAGCAAGCATGTTTGACTTTACGTTACTTTTTCATATGTTCAATGTTAATGAGGCGCTGTTAACTGCGGCGAGGGATAATGGCTTCGAATAAACCATTGTCAATGTCAACTTAAGACATTAGGTTATACAATAAAATATGTTTTTTTTTTTTTTTTTAGAAGTGATTTAAAAAGATGTACTCGCTAAATGAAGTTAATCTGGGACACCCTCTACTACAATGCGGACGATGATGTTTTGGGAAAGTCCAGCTACGAGAGAAAAGAGAAGGAAAAGCACTCATGTTATTGATGAAAAATTATTACGTTTTGGTATATGTTCCAAATTTTTTTCAGAATTGCAGATGCTTTCAGATGCTGGTGATGCACGGCTCAGGTGCATTACACAAGATATATATATGTACACAATACCGTTTTTCAAGTCTTGTCTTGTAGCTCGGCTAAGTATATGGTATGTGAAAAGACATAGAGATATAGCTTAGTAAACTGAGACTCCAATACTGCTCCCTAGTACATATATATATATGGCGCGGCGGGGACCCTACTATCCTTTTATTTAAATGCTACTAAAGTATGCGGTATGTGCAAAGGCATAGGGATTTAGCTGAGCAAACTGAGATTCCAATACTGCTCCCTAGTACATATGTCGTGGTGGAGACCCTTCTATTTAAATGCTACAAATGAATCGACAGAACTATTATATCTATCTCTGTTCTAAGTGGGAATGAGTTTTAAAGATGGGCGAGAAAAAAAAAACTTAAAATATATTTACTTTTTAAGATTACAAGCGGATGAATGTATCAGTAGGTGTGCACTTGCACGTGCATTTAGGAATTAATTAAACGCTTACATTGATAACAATAACAATTATTTCTGATTGCAGCGTTTTATAAATAGAATACATTGGAAGGTTTCAGTATATTTTTTACATACTTTTGCTTAACTTGTAATTTTCCAATTAAGATAACACCATTTTATTTATATATACAAAAAGTGCATGTTTCACCTTTTTAATGAAATTTACTTGTTAAACGTCAGAGCCAAAAAAAAAAAAAACCAAAAGTTAAAATGGAATGGAAAGTGCGGCTTGAATATTTCAACATCTCTCAGCGTTGCTGTTTTAATTGTATTACGAAATTTCTTCTGCTATGCATCAAGCAGAAGCGCGAACATCATATTAAATTTGTATACTCTTATGTACAAATTCTTACCTAATAACTTACGTATCTAGGGAAAAATTCGAACTTTACATCAAAGGCATCACTTATTTAACCAATGTTAGGTTCATTTATTCCGGAGTTCCACAAACCTAGTAGTATTTGATGTAAGTGCGAATAGACTTTGGCGTATCTTGCGATAGTCAAGAATATAATATTTTTACCTCTGTGGAATATCTAATCCATATTTCTCTATGCTACAAACATATTCAAGTAAAATTTGTGCACGTTACAAACGCGACGATATAACTTGAAATCCCTTATGTTTCGTAGTGGCAGAAAAAGTTATTTATCTAGTAAAAGTTAGTTTACTAGATAACCATCTGTTATTGTAGTAAAACTTAACATTGAGGAAACCATTGAGTAATAAAAGGAAACAGCTTCTACTAGTTTTTTTTATGAGCACAACAGAAGATATATTAGTTATGTCAAAAGTTTATAATGCAATACAAGTGTGCATCGCCTAGTCTATAATTGACATGAACAGCGGAGCGGATTTAGCCATGTCTGTCTTTCCGTCCCTGGAATTCATATAGTGATTAGAAGTTTCAGGAGTTAGTCCGGAAGAATAACTAGATTGATTTCGCATCTTTGCAATATTAAAATCAAATATCACCAAAGTCGCTCAGTGCTCCCGCCCGCATTTACTGATAATTTTCTCCCAATGTTGAGATTTAGCATCCAGGAGCTAAATGATTTTGATTTTTGAGAATTTTAAATCTGTGTGTGTGTTGTACAATTTCTTCAAGTCGACCCAAGTATTCCTTGTACAAAGTATTATCCAACTGCTTATATATAATAGTTGGAAATGCTGCCAAGTTTTGAAAATACATCGTATGGAATATATATGATTTTTGTTTTTTTTTTGGTTGATCAGCCACTCATGGGATGTCAGCTTTATGTATGGGCATAGTGGTGAGGCAGAGAGATAGGAAAGAAGAACTATCTACATGAAGTTTTTAGTCCGAGGTGCTGCTAGGTGGTGTTATGCTCTCCGAGACATATTACATACGAAGTGGTAGAATATTCAATTTCGGGAAAGTTAATGGTCTATACGCTGTTAGGCCTCCTTCGACTAGTCTTGTTCTGACCGTCCATCGACTGACTTCCACTCCTCTCCAACTTCCTGGAGGTATTGCCCGAGTTGAACTGCTTTCAACAGGCGATTTCGTAGTGTTGTTCTGACAAGTAAACCATCGGTCTCTTTAGATAGCTGGGTCACATGCCGAACAGCGTATCGGCTTAAATTTAACTCTCGTGTCACTTGACTTTGGTTCTGCCCAGCTTCAATTTGTGCAGCTACTTGAGACGCTGCTTCCAATGTCCATTTCCTATGCCTACTCTCTGAATAGTTTTGTAGTCGATAAAGAATCTCAGAAGTCAGATTGCGGGTTGGTATGCAAATGATTTCATTTCTATGTATCCTTTTCCTCGTATACCTGCTCAACGTCATGGAAACAGCGCTAACTGAAACGAGCGGTTTTGAATATTTCTATTGTTTTATTGCCACTGCAATGGTTTAAAGGTCAAGAGTAAGCACGATGTGTTCTTCAGAACCCAACAGTGTGTGCTTCAGTTTAAATTAAATTTAGTTTGCAAACATAATAAATACTTAGATTGGAAGTGAAAATGTAGGGGGTGGTGCTCGATTTATTTTTCTCTTGAGTATGTATTTAACGAAGTTGTGCAAGCTATTTAATGGTGAGTAACTTAAATTGTCTATTATGTACATAGTCTACTTACTCAGATGCATACACAATAAACCGAAAACAAGAAAATTTAATTTACAAAAATATATCTGTTTCATCCACATGAATGAGGAAAAACTAATGCTCGATCAAATCGCTGACATAGCAAATCTTCTTGATGAACATATTGCACGCTTCATACTTGTATGAGAATTTTTAGCAAATGAAATGCAAACTTGAAGTGTAGTAGTATAACCTGACGTCCATGAAGAAAGCTCTTTATAAAGGAAAAGAAAAAGGGAACAGATCGAAAATCCTATATTCTATCATCGAGTCCAAGCTGATTATGTACAAGCGGAATCTATCGTAATTCTTCAAGGACATGAAGATAAAATATTAGAGTTCAACAAAGGCATTGCAATGAATTTAATAATTCACTATATCACTTCGCTTAGCACAATTATTCGTCTATTCTCCTGAACTTGTTGTCCAATAAACGCTTTCTTTTCGCAAGAACTCTTGCCTAGAGAGGCGCTCGAGAAATGTGTGGTCCAAACGTGGTGTAGTTGACTTGCTTGTCGAATCGCTATACTCAACCGACTTTCATCATTATAAAATACCAAAATTTGTATCTGATCCTTAAAAATTTACTCTTTATAAGAACGTTTATATGGCAGAAGGCTCGATAATAAATGGACCCATCCTATTCAAGTTTTCATCATTGACTTAGTATGTCAAAGTAATGTTTCCATAGGGAATTAATAAGAAACGGACAAAGATAGCTTTTCTATAATAGGTTTCTATATGGCGCGTAGTCGCAAAAATGCTTCGATTCGAAACATTTTCAATAGCGTTCTGAAAATCAAGACGTGTTTTCGCCCTCGATTTTATTTAAATGTCTCATAAATTGCGGTCTGCGCGTTGAACACAAAGATGCCGCAACAAATATCAGATAGACAAACGATCAAATGTGCTTAAGACAATTCAGAAAATGTCTCCGAATCAATTGTTATAAGAAAAAGTGCCTCTATGCTAAGTAATATAAAGTATCTCGAAAATAGCTGCCAGCGCGTTGAACGTTAAAATATATGTAGGACATCAGGCTGGGAGATAAAAGGACGGACATGCATGATCAGTAGATCTATGTCAAGTTCTTCTCCGTCTTGCAAGCACTTGCAAGGACTTAATACGGAAAAAAAAGCACACAAGCTGATAAGCTTTGCTAAGAACTGCTAAAGTGAACGTCAATTTACTCAAACGGATCATAAAGGTTGACGTGAAAAATATATTTATTCCAGAGAGAGAAGAAATGTATATTTTGTTATTACTTATGTCATCTTACAATAATTTAAACAATCAGATAACGGGTAAATCATTTTTTTTTTCATACAATGTATTTGTAGTCAATTACTTCGTTACCTCTGTTTTGTTTTTTCAATCATATTAACTTTAGATAGTAATGAAGAAGCAGCTTTTGAAAATTTATTTTAAATTATTTGTAAAAGATTTTGTGAGGAATTTTTCCTTTTAATCATAATAAACACTTATCGCCAATTGCTCTTATCTCACAATAATGCATCGATAGGGAAAAAATCGAAAATACGATAAGATAGCAATTCCTCCTCACAAGGTGACATAAACTCGTTCTGAAGTGTTTTGATATATTTACAATCCCACTCATAGGTTTCGATTAAGACGTAGTGGGAATAAAATGTTTTGTTTTACTTTTACTTGTGCCTATGCTTAAGGAAAATTCGTATTAGACCTCTAGAGAGCGTGCCGATTGTTAAATGGGTATCACTTTTATACCCTATAAATATATGGGATGGCTTATGAGTTATTATGAGAAAATTCTCGAAAGATCGGTGTCGTCACATTTTTCTTATGGCTATTTTATCAATCCTCGTTCAAAAATTGAGCGCAGAACTTAACCTATTAAAAAATCCAAGAGATTAGGTTGTGTACGCTTTAACACGATCCGTTGCATATTAATTGCAGGCCGTACTCTCAAATGAAGAAGTCACAGTGTTATTCAGCAACTTACGGCACTACTTACTATTTACTCTCTCTTAGAAAGCGGACGAGTCGAATGCCTATCGAATCATATCGTAGTAGACGAGCATGAAGAGGTCCACTACAAAACTTCCAAAGGGCTGTCAGGCATAGTTGAGCCTAGTTGACGTTCTTGAAAAATGCCTTTTTCACGGCTGCTGCTATTGATCAAGTTTACATACGTATATTCAATTTCTTGCTCGCATTCCTGTTCTGAGATAACAAAATTCTTATAATCGTAACGTTTGCTACAATTTCTATAATAAATAAAAGCTTAAAACTATTTACAGTTCCTTATACCCGCCTTGGGGGCACGGACCTGCATAACACTTGGAAGGATTTAACACTAATCGATTTAAGATTTTTTTCTGAAGCCATTTAAGTTCGTTTGTCTATCCTTCTAACGTCTATCCATTGAATGTCGCAATTCTTCAGAAAATTTTTTGAAATTTTATGCTTTAGCGGATAGGGGAGACTTAAAGAAACTCAATTTCATCAGACCCGTCTTGTGACCTTATTTTGAAGAAATATATGTAGAAGAAAAATCCGCATTTTTCAAATTTTTTTTGCCAAACATCGTGCTTTGGCATAATAGATAAATAAAAGATATGTGGATGAGGAAGACCTACTTTGTGAAACCTCTACCTTATAAGCCTTCACAGGAAAGATAAGCATTGCCATGGTAGCAATAGGTTATGATGGAAATTAATCCATGATGCTAACTTGATATAAAATGAACTGCGTAAAATTACAACAACAAAGTTGGATCGCTCACCATATACGGACCCTTACGTCAAATATTTTGATAAAGAAAAAATTTTATTAAGTTTAGATCATGGCAGTCCACGTTTCTGTGCTCTTCCCGGTGCTCGCGTGTATGCCTTTACATGATCACAAGGTGCAAACTTTAGTATTTTATCACGAAAATAAGCAAAGAATTGTGTTGGGCATAGTGTTGTGGACTGGATTTACTGGTGGATTTTCACCACTCAAAATGTCTCTACTTTTTTTTATTAAAAAAAATTTTTCCAACCAATAAATTGTAAATGATTTCGAGTAAATATTTCATTGTTTCTTATTCAAGAAAAACAAAAAAAGAAGAAATCTGTTCACAAATCTTGCAAATTGCGATAATCGTAAGCCAGTTCGCCAGTCCGCCTGATGTTACCACTCGCAACCGTATCCTTAGCATAAAAAAACCATATCCATTTACTTTGCATATACACACCTTGCCTATATAATGTACACATACTCCTCGTTCACATGCTTTCTTTTATAAATTATCCTTTCTTTCTATCAAGTCACCCAAACGTTATAAAATGCGTTTGCAGAAGGTTTGTTGTGTAAGACTTGCAAACGTGGTACGTGGTACGTGGTGGTGTACATGTTAACAAAGACCTCATTAACATATAAATGCGAAAAGGAATAAACAAACCCTTTGCGTAGTGCTGCGTGTGAAGAAAAACAATTCTTTCATGAATAGTTTTTGAAACACTGCGGAGCGAAATGAAAATAAAGGGCAAGAAGCATAAAGGGTGTCGCAGCTAAACTTTTGATTTTAAACTGAAAAGTTGACATTTTGATATCTTCGCAATAAAACATATTTTTTCATTTCATTACTAATTTTAGTTCCGTGCAGAAATGCGGCCTACATTTTATAATAATTTTAAGAAATATGGCCGATGTATGCGGGAAATAAAAACATTATATAACGTTTGACTAAGGGAGGTGGATAATCATTGTTAGTACAAAATACGAAAATCGTGTAAAAGTGAAACTTTTTTTTTTTTTTTTATAGATCAATTTTGCGTGCATAACTTACGTATTTTAGCAGTAAAAAAATTTAAAAATGAAAATAAAACGCCGGGAAGATGTACATATTTAAGAAGAAACCATAAGGTTCTAAAGGGAAAAATGTTCCCTAAAACACTTGCTTGGAGCCTTTTCTACACACATGTCATAATTATTCAATCCGGATATGTTAAGAAGATATATCGGCTGACGATATTTTTAAGTGTAGATGAAACATCTTTTTCGAGAGACTAGAAGATGTTCAAACGTATTGCAAGAACTTCTTTTTTATACGCTAGGAAAGCAAAGAAAGACCGAAAATCAATCAACATTACAATGCATTATTGTAGGGACTTAAATGGGTCAGTGCTGATCACTCGGTAAATTTGAAGCCATAACATGTCCAGGCACGCCTTAGAAAAGGACTTGACAGTTTGCATACTTTTCTTCGCAAAAAATTTATGATGAAAAAGTAAAATCGTTTACCTTGCGCTTAACTCAATTTTATTTTCCGTTCCCTGCTTTCCTACATAGCAATGAAATCAAAGTTCTGTGGGGCCAAATGAACCAATACACTCCTGGCTTTGCTTTCCATTGGCAAATGAATTAATTTAAACTATGGTAATACATAAATTTTTTGGGTATACCCTGTGCATAAACTAGAGAAGTTTTATTCTTTGCTAATTTCTTCTCCCCCTCATCCATCCATAAAAGCTGCGTAAATACCGCTAGCAAGCTATTTTCTATATTTGGTAAATCTGTAGCTTTAACTGTGAGCGAACGTTTATAATTTTCAAAAGGAAGAATTCAAGCAATAAATTGAAAAAGAAATCAACAGCAAACAGATGAGGTCTGGAATTTTCATTTCATTTTTTTTTTTTTTTTTTTCTTATTTCATTTAAACGATATTTTCTGCACAAGATTTTCCTTTGTCGTGATCCACTTGCTAATAAAAAGGTTTGATAACAAGTTCTGCAAAAATTTTTGTCTTGCTTTGCTGGTAACGGATCTACTAGCTAAACGGATTTAGCTGATTGAGTCCGGGAGGAAGGAGCGAAGGAGAAAGTTGCGTCTACTATGTCTACTGATCTTTTACTAGTCTTGTTATATGATTAAAGATAATTCTTGCCTTTTTTTCCTGTATTTTTTTTTATTCTTCATAGAATTTAAACTTTTTTTATATATAAGTTTGTAAAGTTATATAACAGTTTTTGTTGCCTGAGAGCACTTTACTGCACTTCTATTTTGATATAATTTTCTGTGCACTATCGAGCATATCAAAATGAACGTACCATGCTGGACAATGTTCACGAACCACTTAAGTGCGTTATTTCATTAACTTGAGATAAGTAAAACATGTAATTAATTTGGTGCGCGAGTGTAACGAACTTTCAATCTCGCATGAGATTCAAGTGCAACAATTGAATAATTTAAGAAACCTACTTCTTAAAGCTTTACAGCTTCACTCAATTCGATGATATTTTTTTTTTATGAAATGAATAAATCAAGTCGCTTATGTCGCTTATGTTACTAAGAAAACGGATCTAGTTATGATAAATTTGAAAATGAAATATTTCTGCATTTTGAATGTTGCATGAAATGATTGAATGTTGCTGATATAGACGGCAAAACTTTATTTTCAAGTGTGTAAATGCCTTTACGAATTGTGCGCCAACTTCGCTGATAGAAACCAAACCGCTCTCAAAACACTTAGTACCACAAAATCAATCAAAACACATTCAGTCTAATTTGCTGTTACTCTCATTTCAAATGTTTTCAAGGTTATCTACTTTGGCAGATTTTATTTGAGACGATCCTCCAAGGCTTTCAATGTTGCTTGGGCAAACGGATTAATATTTTTTAGATAATCTCTTGAATGACTTCGTAGAAGAGTATTACGTGCATTGCAAGATCAAGAGTCCTTTTACTCCTTATCTGGCTTCATTTGGCAAGAAAGACACTTTCTCTTTAAAGTGCCCAAGTCCGATTGCCATTGAGTCTTCACAGAAGAAGACTAACTTTTCAACCTAACCAATTTCAATCGATAGGCAGTGCCTTTGGAACGTGTGAAAAATGTTCTCACTTTAGAATGCAATGCGTGTTGTGGAAAAAGAAAATCAAGTTCAAGAGTTAAAAGCTATTACATGGTTTACCATAATGCTTAATAGGTAATGGACAACGCAGTCTTGCGAAGATGCCTTTTACTTGCAGAATTACTTTTTGTTCAAATAGAAAATTATATACTTGATAATCAATATAGCATTGAATAGTTTGCTCTTTTTATGCTTGAGGTATACAAGATTTGTCTTCGCTTTTAAATAAAGTTATCTATCAGTTGGTCGATTACGTTTAGCATGATTTGCCAAAGAGAAATTTTTTATTTCTAAAAAAATCAATGGAAAATTGAAGTCCTAAATGGGAATAATTTTTAACACAATAAAAGATTATATAATAGCTGAGCTCGTTATTCATGTCATGTCAGACATCATTTTGTGTATATTTTTGATGTCAGTTGCAGAGGGAGAGAGAGAGAGTTTGCCCTTAGCATGGATCAAGAATAGAGAAGATGTTCTCATTTACATATGAATCTTTCAATTTGAGGCAATCATTCCAGGATCTGAGCTGAGCCTAACTGTAGTATCTAACAAGGAATCCCTATTATATTTAGAAAGCCTTAAGTTTTCAACGAAGCTTGTCAAAATTTCATGTCGTTGGTTACGCACGTGTTGCAATGATTTTTGGCGACGCAACTTCCTGATTCTTAAAATAAGGGAAAGATCTGCATTTGTGAAAAATACCGTTTAGTCTTGGCATTGGTCTGAGAAGTTTTATTGCGACGCTTCTCTACCGCATATAAATAGTTGACGTGGTGATCTTCGGACTTTAAAGTCCGATGTTGTAAAGACACCAGTGCCCCAGATGCCCATAAGGGTTACATCAGAAAACACAAAAAGAATTTTATCAATTATGACTGATATAATCTAAGGAGGATATTCCAAAAGATGGTGGATGGCCGAAAGACATCAAGAGGCAGTATAATCATTCTTTTCCATGAAAATCAGGGCTTTAGAAATCGGTATCGCTTATTTATATCAACATGGTACTAATTCGTAGCGATGGCTGCATGGCATGAATTGAAGTTTTATGTGTTTGCCGCATCTATTCTATCCCGAAGCACCCTCCAGGATATAATAATTAGATCAAATAATGAGCCTAACGCCGAGATTGAAGCGTATTTTGAGAGTCTTGGCAAGTCATCCTATAAAAACGTTTAGAAAATCGCTGGACTATATCATCCTTAAAGAAGACTATGGTTGTGAATAAATTCGAATTTTTCCTTAAAATTATTGGCAGATGTATTATTTGATCATTTCAAATAACGCCAACAACTTGGAAAGAATTTTAACGAATTTGATCGTCGTAGTTGACCTATCTCTACCAAGTCTTAGATCCGCAATTGGTACCGTCTGCAAGCTACAACTTTTCTTTCTGTGTTGCGGTCCACTTAAGTCCATTTGTAAACTTTGCTTAGGGCCACTAGCAAACTATCAGTTTTCAGAATATTCAGAGAATATAGATTAGAAACTTACACTGATGTTGCATGTTATTGTTACAAACCGGTAAATCAAGCGAATATTCATCAAGTTTTCGTTTGTCGATAGACGTAAGAATTTAATGCGATGACTTTTAAGAATAAAAGGTAAAGCAATTGTTTAAATTTCAAGAGAAGCAATCTCTTCAAGTCAAGTTATTAGTCACTGAGTCAATTTTCGGCATTGAAGAAATTCTTTACATACTTTTCTTTCTAATTTCTGTAAAAATAAAAGGCAATATTTAAAAGAAAGTCTACTTAAATTATGACCTCGTATATAATTTGCTTCAATTCGTGATATTATAAAAATTTACATATGTAACCGAGTATAGATTATTGTGTACATTTTCAATTGCATTGGCATACAACAAAAACATAAAAAATACAGAAAAAACATATAATCAGCAATTAAAATTTTGTTGGTTATATCCAATCAGTTTGCGTTTTTTGTGATAATATCTCTTGTGGTCTCTTTTCAACCATGTCGTTCGTTAATTTGTACCAGCTGTCAGCAATGTTATTATTCTCAATGCACTTAACAACGAAGAGTTAATCCGCTCTCACATTTTATATGTAACATTGGGAAATAAGTTCTGAAAACTGCCTTAATTAAAAAACATTTTAGTTAATGGTTCGCATGGTTTCATTGTACACAAGTGTACTCGAAAAGATTTACACTTTTACTTAGACGAGTGTGAGAAAAGAATACGAATTAATTTTGATTTTAGGCAAATGTGTTGCCCGGTCTTAGGATTCAGTGAAACCTACTATGTAGATAAGTGCTAAGGCGGGCGGTTTTTATGCAGAGAGCTCAGGTTTTCTGTGCGATTATACTTTCGCTCGCTTTTGTCAAAGTGTCAACAATTATCTTACATAAGACTACTTGTCAAAATGTGACGAAAGGACCCGGATAGCGAAGACTCTGTGATCGATTACACATTAAATACCCGAGCGACGTCGATACAGAAAAACATTTAATCCGGTTTTTTAATACTTGCATAGAAGGAATATTTGCCAGCGCATTACGATCCTTCTTGACCCTAGACCCTAGATACACTATCGACAGACATAGTAAAGATTAGCGGACAGACAGAGGAGGAGGATAACGCATCGGCTGATCGACAGTCGACCGATAATCTATAAACTATGCGCACATTTTACAGAAAATATAGAAAATTTTGAAACAGTTATCATAAAACTGACATATTCTTATATTCGTGTTGGGGCGATAGACAGTTCGGCTCGTTTGGCAATTCTTCTTATGCTTCTATAATAATAAAAAATTTATAATGAGTAACACATAAAAGTTCTGCATTCATTGCTATTTGGTTTTTATGTCGGTAATGCAACGCGCACAAATATCCAGGTGCTCGTTCTATCCTATACATCTTCTAAAGCCGAATGGCTGAATTAACATACACAAATTAACATATTCATATGTATATATAATAATCTATTATTCGATATATAAGCGTAAGTGCAGAAATATTTTTTTTTTTTTTTTTTTTTTTTTTCTAACGCATCGACAGTTCAACCTACAAAATCAACATAAAATTGATGATTTTAAAAAAGTTTACCATAGAATGAGACTTTGCCTGAAAATATCGTATATAAATTTACAATATTTTGCATATTATTACCATAAAGACGACATTATCATATTTCATATTATGCGTTTCGTATACGTGCTGAGTAACGTAAATTATTCTCATTTGAAAAATTCAATATAAGCGAAATTTATTATAGGCGAGAGAGATATAGCGCATGAGAATTAATCTGTTTCACGTTATCCGAATTTTGTAACATATACGAAAAAGAAAAGCTTTATTCGGGGCCTAGGCAACCTCACTCGACTCCCAACATATAATTGGGATAAATATATAAAGCGTTGCGAAGTCATAAAAAATAGCAGATCTATTCATAAAGTCTCCTGGGAGGCTCTCGATTGCTTACAGCGAAGAAATCAAAGGTTTACGGATAACGATGGGGTCATCCATCTTGTTGGGCGCACACGTGACTTAGGCTACATTTACATGTATGATAAGTGTTCTAGCCGACTGAGAGATATTCGTTCGTTTTCTCCTTCTTGTGTTTAAGAGTTGTTAACCTACCCTCGGTCTGTAATCGCACTGTTCGCCTTTATCTGCAGCGGGCTTTAGCTACGCTTCAAATGCTTCCGTTTTCAAGCTGAACGTGCACAAATACTACTTTCGCTTTTATCGCTCATCTCCTTAGTATTATACTTCCTAAGCATGACAATGTCTGCATTCAAAGTGACCATCCCCTGTGTGTGTCTGGTCAAATAATAACAAAATATAATAAAAATGAAACTAAATATTATATAAAGCATCCAACTTTTATGGTGAATTTTGCAATCTACAAACAGTCCCATACTACCATTTAAGCAGGGAGCACATTTAAACAGTGCGCACAAATTGATCAAATTTTTCAAATTAAAGTTCAAGTTGTTAGTGAACTAATAAGCTTATGTACCAATGTGTCAATAAGAGAAGAATTAAACGTTGTTTGCTTTTTTTTTTTTGGAAAAATTCCACTGTATACCACAAGAATAAAAAGGCAACACCAATTTGTCCCGGAGCTAGATGAGAGCAGCTTCTATGCTTTGACTCTAAGAAATGCCAATCAGTTTGAGACGTGTTTTCTGCACAGACCAAATGAACTGATTTGGTGTTTGATAACTATATAAATCGGACATGCTTTAAGCATTGACTAACTGAGAGCTATGGCAATTGTTACGAAATGTTTCCGATTTACAAAAATAATCTTAACGACCTTATTGAAGGACGTACGTAATATTGATAAAACGCTTTGCATTTGTCATGACCTAATTAAAGGCTCCTGGGGGAGTTTTTTTTTCTATTTTCTTCATTGTCGAATTTGCACTTAAAGGTGTTTCATGGCTTCAGTCTCCATTACGATCTCTGAAATTGATTTTTTTTTTCTAGAGGCTACCGTAAGGAGTCAATACACTTATCTTAGTGAAATTCTTAACAGCACTTGCCGTTTGAGTATTTAGCACAAATGAAGCCAGGAAGTACCACTAGGCATAACCTCCATTTTCTACGTCGATCTTAAGTAAAGAAATCGAAATATATACAGATAAGCTGTAATTTTGAGCAAAACCCTAAACGAAGAGAAAAAGTAAAAGATAATAACAACAACGAACGCTATTAACAAAATAACTTTACCTTTTTAAAGTTAAAAAATAAAATTGTTTTTATTACGGCTTGCGTCGGTATTAAATATTAAAAAATTCAAGAATGTTTGTTACGAGACTTTAAAAGTGTGCAGGTGAGCGCACATGCGTAAGCGACAAGTGTTATGTTTACCTCATAGACACACATAAATATTTATATACAGAAACGATGAAATTTAAAAATATTTGCTTGTGCACATATATGGGTTAGGTAGGTATTCCATTATATTCCGTTATGTCGTATTATAAGTGCCCCACAAAAGTATGAAGGCATGTTCAATTTTTTACTTCATTTGTGGCTTAATTTATCAATGAACAAATTTCGATTGCCATTACTTGTTAATGTAGGTGCTGTTGAGGATAAAATCGGTCAAGCTTGATTTGTAAGCTTAAACTAAGATTCTACGTGTGGTGATCGACTCTTATAATTCGCTTTGTGCAGCAGTGGAAAGGGAGGTCCGGTCTTCGGTAAAGGTTTGTTTGCGTAAAGATCGCGCGAGTTCTGCCAAGCCGTGACAGACTCAAGATCTTACACTGATCAAAAATATATATGCTTTGCTACATTCTGAGTGCCATTGGGCATAGGAAAGATCTAGAAGAAGAAAGTTGACGTTTACAAAAACACTCTTTTAATAACTGTAAGTGCTCCGTTTGGCCGATTTTTGTGTGACTCCTATACCTATTAGCCAAGGTTCATAATCGGAGTGGTTTCTCTATAAATCGTATTTTTACATATGTGGGCTTACTGTCCATCCAGATTCTTCTTTACCCCCGCTCCGATCAGGAAAGTTCCAGTAACTGACTGTTATGATGTTCGAGAATACGTACATTTTACGAGAATTTTCCTGCGCGAAGTAGCTTTTTCAAATGGCAAGAACAATCTCTCTGCGGTGGCCACAAAAACTTGTTTCGTATTTAACAAATGTCTTCCATTGTATTTATTTGGACCGGCAAGAGTTTCTAAGACATTTCAATAAAACTTTCTAGATGTAGAAATTCAGTTGTAGTCCACTTGTCCACTTATTTGTCTAAGCCTTCTTGAGTTACCCAGTTTTCAATATATAACTGGATTTCTAATAGAGCATGATTTCTCCCCAAAGATGTATTAAAGCATTTCAGGAGATCTCCTCTTTAGCTAAACTATAATAGAAAGTTATCGCTGAGCGCTACGTTTGAGGAGATTGTTTGTTCTATACTTTATACAGGGTCCAGAGGAAAAAGTCCAGAAGGACGTAAGATATTTTCTAGTTTTTTATTTTATATATTTTGCTATATCAGTCAAAGTATTCTCGCAATTTTTAAGATATTTTGATAAAATTTTTGGCACTGACGTGATTTAGTCCAAGGACAAACTCTATTGAAAATTAATTGCATCGGACAAGTTAAGTTGTTTGACTACCCTCCATATAACGACTTATTTTAAAAAGCCATCAAAAATTTCCATATAACAATTTCTCGAAAATAACAGTATTTCGGCATTTTAAAGTGATATGAGTGAAATTAGGGTCAGACGTGGCAATATTTTAAACTCAATCGCATATTACATTCCGACGAAAATTAAGCATCTTCGTAAAGTGAAAGGGTCCAATTTTCAGAATTTCATGATGAAATTTGGTCCATAATTTGACAAAGAAAGAAGAACCTGGGGTGACGACAATCTGGATCTATTTTTTGCATCCAACGTCTAATGCGAAGGCGAAATAATTTAATATAAAAATGAACTGCATCGAATTTGGAGCACGTAGGTCAATTCTTCGAATACTACCATAAAAAAAACTACTAACCTGCCTACAGATCCACAGATCAAATTGGCTGATTTCAAAGTTTACTCCAACAAGACGGTAGAGAAGGAAAAGGTTTGAGACCGGATATGTTATATATGGGTATACGGCACTAGTTTCTCATGGCGTGATTGCCGCAGGCAAACTGGCAGAAAAACAAGTATTTATTCTGGTTAGAATTAATACGTTTCGTTGCCTACTCTCACACTATATGTATATAGCTTTAACATACACTGGACAGTTGGATAAAAAAGTCTTACATTTAAGTAAAAAAGTCCATCGGGAACGAATTATATATGCTTTCCAAGCATCGAAAATATATAAAATATATGCTTTTCTGCGCTTTCTACACTTTATTTGATTATTGTTAACTTAGGCAGAGAAGAAAATTTCAAGACTAAAATCTTAAAGCACTCGCAGCAAGGCTTCAAAGGCTACCTACCACCTTTATTGAAAACTCTAGCGACCACCATTGGGTTGTCAGTTGAGACTGCCATGTTATGTTGCTTAAAATTACACTCACTTTGTGGATTCGTTTTTCTAACTGCAACAAGCGGAATGAGGAAAGTAGTATACTCCCACTTTTCGTAAGCGGGTGCAAAAAGAAAGTGTTTATTTAAACAGAAACGTACCTCATCAACTTGTATGCGAAGATATACATGATATACATTGATATACAACAGAAACGGTATAAACAAGAACAACACTGAATAATTGAAAATAAAAGCCAAGGATAGAAGTAAATGAAGAAACAAAGAAAATAATATGAATAATAAGAAAAGCAGCCATGCAACAACAAAAAAGAGAAAAAAAAGCTAAATTTTTATCCAAAGATGGTCACGAATTTAAAAAGATCACAGAGGCAAGCGGATAAACGCACGAACGTTAGGACATCTCGTCGCATGATAACAAACGTATGAAATGCGAATAAAAGCAAAAGACAATGAATACGTAAAGAAAACCATCCAACCAATACAGACATTATAATGATTAGGACAATTATTAACATTTTAACGTTAATGATCATTAGGCCATTGTTGTTTGTCAATAGTTTGGTTGTCTTGTTAAATGATGATGGGCTTAAACGTATTACAGCATCTTCGAGTGATGGTTTATGTAACTAATTGCAACTATGCTATTGACTGAGGTACACTAATAACTGCCGCATACCTTCTCTTATGAATGTGGCCTCTTTAACAAACAAATTGTAAAGGGGTCTTGCATAACTAACAAGCGGTAAACATTGTTTAACCCATCACTTGCTTCTTTTTTTTTTTTCATAACTAAGCAGAAACAAAACTATGCCCATAAATCCGGAGTCTTGACTTACACGTTCATTGATTTTTAAAACTATAGTTTAAAAAGAAAAATAAGAGCACACACACACACACCACAAGAAAACCTGAACATCTTCTTTTGCCGCAGCAGCGTTCGCTTATCTTAGTTGACTTTAATGCAAACTTTGATTTTATCGCTCTTGACGATCGCTGTCGTTAAGAAGATAGAGTCCTGTTACATTTACAATATTTTCCACATTTTTTTCTCTTGAATGATTTTTTCATTACAAGTCTGTTCATTTTCTTATTTTTTGCCTCGAGATTAACATTCGACGCACTTCGATCCTATAGTTGATATATTGAATAAAATCTTACAGATTTGTTGTACTTTCTTCTATTCTTTCAAAAAAATTATTTTTAGTTCTTCTTTTGCGCTCTCTAGAATGACTTTCGAAGCTTATAGTCAGACAACGCATATAATCTTTTGTTCGAATTTCTTATCAATTTTTACCTCCTCTCGTTTTGCGTCAGGTTTTTACAGCCTATCGGGATCATTTCCCTAGGGAGTCAGAGAAGTAATAACATTTTGTTTGAAAAGACATATTTAATTACAAGTTTTAGAAGATCTTCGGTTTCCGGCATGGAAGAAAAAAAAATTGAAGCCAGGGAGACGAGAAGAATATCTTTCTGTTGAAACTTTGGATTAAAACTTCAGTTTACATCGTTTTCATAAAACACAAGTATTTCCACGTCCGCATAATTCTCGAGAAATATGGCTAGTATTGGCTGCATTTAATCCGAGTACTTGCACATCAAAACACTTTGCATTATCATTATTTTATCTGAGTCAGAGAAGTAATAAAATTTTCTGATTAGTCTTGGAAAAGAGAAGAGTTTTCGAAGATCTTCGACTTCCGGCATGGAAGAAACCGTAGAGACGGGAAGAATTCAATTCTGTTGCAGCTTTGGATTAAATCTTTAGTTTACATATTTTTCGAAGAACTGATCTATCCTGCACACTACGATTTCCACGTATATATATATAACTCTCGAGGGTGATGGCATAGTAATGCATTTAATCCAAGTACTTGTTTAATCTGGGTTTTATGTTATGGATAATTAATGTCTCATTAAAAAACTCCTCTAAAAGTAATATCAGGCATTCACTTCTATTGATAAATTTCTTAAGCAATTGTGGTAAAATAATTTAGAAAAATGTTTAATAATCTTAAGTAAGGTAAATGTAAAACATTGATTTTATTTTTTTTTTTGTCTTCATAATTGAATAAATTTTGTTTAAATCGTGTTGTAGTGCTTCAACCATTCCATTTGATTGTACATAAGACATTTCACAAAAAATTATATGACTTTGAAAACTAAATGAATGAATGAAAAGAATTTTATCATCGCATTACTAAGGTTTACAATAAAATATTCGAGGGCTTAGACGATATATATATGTACGAAAACTTTTTAGATATAGTAATATATATAACAATCGCGAAATTTGCCAGGAAAGCTATCAAAATAAAGATTCAAGTCTGCCTAGAGCGTTACTAGATAAAGAAAGAAAAGAATAATTTTCTCGAGAGGAGTTTCAGCGACTACGTAGAGTATGCTTGCTTTTAAGGGTAACCTGTGTCTTCAACAAGTTATTAGACAAGAGTAGCAAAATTGGTAGGAGGATTAAAAGAATTCCCGAAAATGTTAAAAATAAAATTTTTTAATATCTTTATCAAATTAAGCATCTGATCTTTAAATCGCAATATTTATGCGAGACTAACAGGACTTTATTAGAAAAAAAAAACTTTTAAAAACTTTTTTTATATTCTAAGTAAAAATCCAAGTGACGGGCATTCATAATTCGCCTTAAGGTGAATGTACTTTTCTGATTTTTTTTTTTGTTTTTTTTTTGTTAAGGCGCATGCAAGAAAAAGAAAAACGGAAAAGAAAACTTATACATACAGCAGAACCTGTTTTGCGAATAATTTATAAGCATCACAATGCAACATTACATGAATTCAATGAACTCTTTATACCACTAATCGCACTTTTCGTGTACATCATCATCATCATCATCATCGTCATCATCATCATCATCATCTTTATAGTTACCACCACCATTACGATCCGAAGATTTAGTTTACATTTGATTGTAAGTTAGAACTAGACGCACACAAAACTAGTAAGTTTGCAAGCGGCATTGGTGAAATGCATGATACTACAGAGTTGTTGTTTTGTTTTATTTATTTATTTATTTTTTTTTTTTATTATTTTTATAAAAGTTGTGTTATTAAAAATTTTTAACCACAGGTTTGCCTGCGAGCAGGTGAAGCACTCTTCCTTATTTAACAATATCACAAATACTAGATCCAGTAAAACTTTATATTGAGTGTTTTAGTTGAAAGCTGTCTGGACAGTGAGAAGAAGAAAATACCGCATAATTTTAGCATTTTTCTCGTCTACTGAGAAACCTTTAATTTTCAAATTATGATTGCGTTTCAATTCCACGACAGATTGTGGTCAACTTACACGACAAGCACCAGTGATGCGAAAAATTATGCTTAAGTTTTTCTTATGGCAGTGGAAATTCTAC
>NW_023998423.1:6863817-6876307 GCF_014805625.2 Glossina fuscipes
CTAATATGGTACATTAGAACTAGGGGGACTCCCTAAGTTTTGGAGGCCAGCTGGTAACAAATCGTATTACACTAAAGATACCTGCTATGAAGCACAGTAACATTCCTCGAATACTTTGAGGCAAATGTTTTCAGCGATTTTGAACCGGCGGTAAGGCCATTAGCTATAATTGCAAAGAACTAAAGACTAAATTGCTTCTTTTGTTCTGATTCTAAGCAAGGTGAATGGGACAAGAAATGTATGGTCATAATATTTACATACATTTATTTTTTATATACATACATATAATATATATATTAAATTAAATCTTCAAGAATGAAAACAAAATTTAATAAAAAAAAAAATATATATGTATATACATATTATATATATATGTATATGTGTATATGTATATTTTCTTGCTTTTATTTTGTTATGGTAAATTTCAAATTTAACTTACGCCCGCCGTTATCGTTGTTATGAATGTTGCTTGTTATCAAATTTTAACTTATCAGCTTCAATACGTATATGCACATATAGTGAACATAATGTTTTTGCGCATGCATTGAAGTGTATTTTATCTTTCAATAGGCAAAAACTAGTGTCGGTCTTGTAGATTTGCATTGCTCACCATAAACATTTTTGTACCCATTACCGAAATTTGACGGGTCTATTCATTCTATCAAAACGTTTGCAACGCCCAGAAAGAAGTTCCAGAGACCCGACAAAACATATGTATTCTTGATCAGCATCAAATTCTGAATCGATTTAAGCATGGCCGTCTGTCCGTCTGTACAATGTGAGTTTTAAACATTCTCCTGATCGCAAAAATAAATCGGCCGATATAAAATGTGGCAGAAACCTTGGAAGTTTTTGCGCACATATTGGTCGAAGGACACGCCCACAGCATCACATAAACTAAGAACACGTCTGCTTTTCAAAAGGAATTACAAACTGTTTTTGTTTGTTCCATACTTATAAACTACAGCGGAAAAATCTACAAAAATTTGAAAATATATGCTATGAGCGATGCTATGCTACTTGTAAAAAAGTTGAAAAAAATGACCATGCCTACCCAATATTATTCATAACCATTACAAGCAAGCTTCAAAAATCCCATAAAGTATGTATGGTCTTGGCCAGTTTCAAATTCGAAAAACAACTGAGCATGTTCGTCCGTCCATCTGTCCATCTGTTAGTCTGCACAAGTATGTAGTAACTGTCTTAAGCCCGTTTGCAAAAATGAAGCCAACTTTTCAAAGAACACGCCCATGTAACACGCCCATGTTAACACTGCACAGTTAACACTTTTGCTTGCCCTCTCTCTTGCTCATTGCTCAACACAACTACAACATATACACGATATATTTTCCGCTAAATTATTCTACGAAAATAGAATAACGTTGATGGGTATAAGAAATCCGATCACAGCCGAATATCATTTTATTATTTGTTATATATATATATATATTGTTTTTAAACCATACGATCTTTTTCTACAACTTGAGGTCTTTCAATTAAACATTATTACATTTTATCGCTTACAATTTTATTCCGAACATGTTCTTTTTTCACGAAATTTTAATCTCTCGCAAATGCAGAAGTTTGCGGATTTAATAAATGAATGCCAATTTGCAAGCAATAACTTTTGAATTTCAATTTGTTCACTTGACAATCGACTCATACGTGTGTACACACCGAATAATTAATGCAAAGAATATATTGCGTCTACTTGGAATTGTATACGAAACCAATAAGAAATGTTGAGCGGAAGTTCTGTCATATTTTAAAGTGCACACCCTCATAGATTTTTACATATATATGTATGCATGCTAAGGCACATATATGATATTTTATTTGAACTCAATACATTGTCAAAGATTATATATATGAAATGCGGTTGATAGCGTTAAACAAAACTTTAACTTCTACTTGGGTTTTTCTAGACACAATTATTATTATTATTATTAGTTGTCATTCCAATTGTTTCTCGAATATTTTATTCTCCTTAAATCGCGCGTTTACATAATTTTGTATGTGTTTTTTAAAGACAAAAAAAATTCATTTTATTTGTAATAGAATAAAAAACAAGATTGAAGACTTCTTTATCAGGATAGGTATAGAACAAATTTAATCAGAACTACTTTTCTAGGCGTTCCCTCTTCCATTGTACCCTTCTCTAGGCGAACTCTAACCAGCCGCCATCTGTTTGTGGTTCTGTTTATTTACATATTTATGCCTGTATGTTGAAGAGTTTGGCGATACTTGTCGCAATTTAGCTCTTCCATCTTTTCGTCTGCTCATCGTCGAACGCATTCGTCAATTATTTTATTCAGACATTAACCTATCGGCATTCTCTTTATAAGCGATGTCTTGTCGAAATTCTTACGATCAGAAACATTGAGATAAACATATTAAATATCGGCAATTCAGTCTTCAATAAATTGAAACCGTGTAGTTGGACATGGTCACATCACTTCGCCATATAGGTTTTATTTTCTTTTTCATTAATTATCTAAAATGATCAGAATGTCATCATAACCTACTTATTTGTCATAGGAACACTTATATGAAAAAATATCTCTAAAATAAACCTATAATAAATAATAACATATATAATAAACTTTTTACGGTAAAAATTCAAAAAATAGTTCCATTCCGTCCAATTTTTTCACTACCATTTAATGAATTGAACAAACTATTTTTCAACGATTTTCAACGACAAGGATTTGAGCTATAGCAAGCTTTTATTTTACTGATCGATTCAGAATAATTTTTTGAAACGATTTTGAAGCTTATCTCTCTTGCGCTCTTTTATTGGACCTACTGGCAATCAGAGATATTTTAATGAAATTTGATATACTAACTTTTTTTGCCACAAAGACGAGTGCTATTGAAAATGGTCAATTTTTGCAATCACTTCCCTTATAACGCCTTATGAATACGATTACTATAGATAGAAAGATATCAGACACGACAGGCACGATTAACCGATTCAAAAAATTATTCACCATAGATTGGTATAGCAACATCCAAGTCTATGTCTAGTTTTTCTTAATACCGCCAGAGTTACGAAGGACAGTATAAATAGGCTTGATCTAACATAAAATTAATTTAATTTGTAGAATAGAAAAAAAGTTTCAATGAAACAATGAGTAATTTTAAGCTGTTGTTCACTGCAGCATGTTAAACGGAAGTCTGTCTTATATATATTTATATATATTTATATATATTTATATATATATATGTTTGTACATAAAAGGTCGTACATATATAAATGTAAGTGTTTATATATATATGTTATAAATATTGTGTGTGTATATATATACAAAAATATAACAAACACATGTTTATAGTTACGATTGCCAGCTTCCGAATAGGGAGTGTGTTAAGGATGCGGCAAATGCTCTGATGTCCATATTAAATGTCGATTATGTAGATAATGTGGTGTTGGCATATCATCCAAACCAATATCATACAAAAATTTCGCCTGGTCCTGGTACATCAGATGTCACAGCAGCGACTTTGCAACACCAAAGCGAACTTAAACGGAGCCAAAGCGCTTTGCGGTCAATTTCTAATTTGTTTTAAATCATCAACTGTCATAAATATGTGGATGATCTTTCTATTTCCCATCCGACCGTAGCATATATGCGGCAACGGGCGTCAATTTAGAATTCTACGCTCATCAAGAATACAAACACTATAGAAAATATAATAAGACAAGATGCGAAAAGAAAGCAAATATGAAAATAATAATAATATATCCGCCTGAGTAGCCGAGTAGGCAAGAGTCTTTAGGGACTTAAGGTGAACAGTATAACTTTCTTACTTGTTTGGTGTGATATCGTTTGGAGGGAAACATAAATTCTCTTGTATTTTGTATATCGGTTCGAACCGAACATTTTCCCATTATTCGTCTTAAACAAACCAAAGCCTTTAAAAGCGGTGAGCTTTCAAGATGTGTCTCAATTGACTCATCGCAAACTGCTTAGATCGAATATATATATATATATCATTCTTACATTTTATGGCGATATGATATATAGGGATTTGATATAGTGATCAAATTGAGTTCGCTTCGCAAATTAGATAAAACTTTCTTATGCTTTATGCACACACTTAAAATGGTTCAATGGCTTAGAGCGAAGATAATCTTGTTATCTGTTGTATATTCACTTGAGATAATAAGTATTGCAAATGTATTCCGAAATAATTATATAGTTTCCTAGTTTTTTTTTTTTACATTCATATTTACCACAGCTAGATATGGTTATTAAAACTCCACGGGATATAAAATTTTTGATTCAAAAAAAAGTTTGACATTGTGGTGCTTCCCCCTTTCACTTTTTAAAATTATTTGCAGATATCGTTGAACAAAATTCGTGTTTATGCATTTCTTACGTTAAACATATCCATTTCAAATTCATAAAATTCATATACTGAATAGTTTCTGTTAAAATAGTTCTTTGACATTTTCTCGAATAGTTGATACTGCGGTATAAAATTGTTTGCAAATCTATTAAATTTTAATTGAATTACTTTGCAAAACTTCTCAAACAATTCTATCTCACTTCGTTTTGGTAATATAATACCATATATGATTACTATTATAAATTCAATTTATTTTCCTTATTTTTATCTCACATCATTACACATGACTTGTAAATTTTTGGAAATACTTTTCAACAAAAAAAAAAAGTTCATCTAAACTTTTTTAAAAATTAACAATTTTTAAATATTTCTTCTCCCCCTTGTCTCGTGTTTGAATACATGCAACGTCGCTTTTCATTAAAGATTTATGCTGCCATAAATATACATATATATATATATATATATATGTATATGTATTTGTTTAAGTAATATCTTAGACCAGCTGAAAAATTTGCCGACATTTTGCTTAACGGCAGCCATAACTACACAAACAATAGGTTTGAAGGGAAGCTTTATAATTTTATTGATTTTTCACAACATTTTGCTGCGAGCACAAAATTTCTTTTTTTGATAATAAGACGATCAAAAGGAACAACCACTAATTTGAAATAAATGCAGTGAATTCATTAAATGCTTGTTTGGCATGAGAAAAAAAAAAAAAATAAATAAATAAAACTAACAAAAAAAAAAACAGAAAAAAATGAATAAATTATGAATACATAGAATGTTCATACGTTGATATTATAAACAAAACAACCGGACAGATAGATGAAACGACAGTGAGACAGTGAGTGTCATTAACAAAGCAACGGTAGTTTATTTCCTTTACAAGTAAATTCACAACCGCAGAGGACACAAAAAACAAAAACAAAAACCGGCTGAAAGAAAACCAAAACAAAACTAGTAGTAGCAACAACACAACACAACACAACACAACTACCACACATTTATTTAACAGCACTACGACTCTTCGTTTTTTTTTTCTTTTTTTTTGCCTTTTTTGTTGTTGTTGTTGTCAAGCTTTATACGGGTAGACAACAGTAGGCAGGTGTAGCATAATAATTTCTTTTCAAAACCATCTAAAATATATATAGTGAATGAGTGAATGAATGTTTGTTTGGTGAAAGAGCGGGCGTGCTTTTAAGTGAGAGCATATTTACGAATTTCTCTAAAAAATACTTTTCTAACTCGCATGTGTTAAACAAACCCGGTCTTAAAGCTTATTGCATGACGACAGTGTTTGTTGCTGTAAGATTTCATGTTTTATCACTAATTCTTCTTTTGGTCTGTTTGCTTGCTTGCTGGCTTGCTTGCTTGCCTGTACTTTGAAAATATTATTTTTATAAGAGGTATGTTGTTTACTTTGGTAAATCATTGCAACGTAAAAATCAATAAAAATGTTACAATTGTTTTTTGCAACGAATCTTGGACGCCCATTAATATAAATCAATATTTGAAACAATATTTAAATCATTATATATATATTCTGATTAAGATCACATCTTCATCGCTTCACAAAGATCACACTTGACTGAAGCTTTGGATAGAGTTCAGTTATTTAATTGAAATATATTCAAAAGGCCCCAAATTGTTTTTTTTTTTTTTTAATATAAGATTTTACACTATTGTGAGCATAGTGGTGTTAACTAATCAATCATCAATTCATCTGCTATAGTGATATGAAAGTCTTTGTATTTAAGATCCATAACTTCTTTCTGCCTCAGTTTTATGACAATCAAATCTTTCAGATAGTAAGTCGTAACTTACCCTCCTTCCCGGTCATCGATAAATAATATGAAAATCCTGAACTTTAGAAGATCTCTGATAGATATTTTTAGAAGTTAAAAAGGGGCTTAGTACAATTTTTTTGCAATCGTTCACCTCGGCAGTCAAAAGTATTGCGATTTCTTTAGGTTTAGATTAAATAGCTAAAGAACGTTGCATATATCTTTAGGATGAATACATTCAAGTCCAATTATAATAAGCGATTGAAAGCATAAAAAATATTGCCCTTTAACTAACTTTAACTAATCGCATGAGCGACTCGATTTTTGCAAATAAAGAACTTTAATGTATTTTTAAGGTCACTAATTTTCAATTTCTATCTAATGTAAGCATTTAGTTGACCAATTGATCAAAAGCAATAAACACCTCTTTTTTTTCATTCTTTGAATCATTTTTGAGATAAAAATGCTTTCGTTTGCAATTCATGCACGGATTCCCATGTAATTCGTTCAACATTTCTAATGCACAAATAACTCCAGCTACTCTTTTAATTAATTGATAAGCACGTAGGAGCACCAAAAAACGAAAAAGCAAAAGAGTAACAATTTCGGTATATGTTCTTCTACAACTGTTGCTAATTACTGCTAGAACAAGAATAGTGAAGCAAAGGTTTTTTTTTATAAATGCATTTGTTGTTATAATTAAGCTAAGGACGTTTCTTCTGTTACGTTCTATACGATCGCTGAGCGCCCAACATGTTCACGGCAACCGTATCGTAGACTTCGAAATCGTGACAAACCAATTCTTCTTCATACATTGGCAATTGCATTGACTAACATCTTGGGAGACTTTCCGGTATTTTTCATTGATTACATTACAAGAAATATTGATCCTTGATAAGTAAGAAAATAATGTTCGTCTTGAAGCCTAACCAATTACTAAAATTTAGTAGCAAACATTAATACATCGTACGTCGCTTATAGTACTGCAAATATCATCTATGAATAGATAGATGTTTACGTATAGAACGTAATGGAATTATGGACGGGAATGATGAACGAAAATATGATGAAGTTTGCTTTTTACGGTGAAGTAAATAGAGGAACAGAGCTGTTCGGCTATCGACGAGTATTAAATATGTATACTTGAGGGGCTCAAGGCGTTACGAAAATCTCACATATATCTGTGTTGACCTCAGTAGCTACAAGTTTTTTTCTGGACTTTCGATCGAATACGAATTTTCATATTAAATTTTATATATATATTGATTCCTCGCTCACAAATTGTTAAAAAAATTTCTTTGAATTTTCTTTTCCTTAAGATTTCTTCTTGCTTTCATCTAAATCACTAACCGATCAAACGGATCATAATCGATCAAACGGATCATAATCGATCTATCGGCATAAAGTGTATAAGGGAAGTTTTACTTCTCCATTTCAATATTGGCACTTCGAGAGCCAGTCCTAGCTGACAGAAGCTGAATCAGCTTCGAGGTGATGTTGCAAATGCCATGACAAAGTTAATATATTTTGCTTTCCCCATTGGATAGGGTAAAATTTCAATAGCTTTTGCAAAACGGAAATTGCGAAGGGATATTTAAAAAGCAATTTTTTTGTTTCTTTTTGATAGGTAGAAAGAAAACCGTCGAAGGAAATTGAAGACTGCTTACTGTTTTTCTCCCCTCCAAAGTTCAATAAAATCAAGAGTGAAAAATCACTTACTATCTTTCACAAGCATTTACATTTCACTTAGAAAACATAGAAACATTGCATAATATATGTATATAACGTCAGTCTCCCGCCTTTTGTTTGATTTGAAAAATTATTGAAACTTATGCTTTTGCAAACCGAGTCTAATCCATCTACTATAGCCTACGGTAACAAAGGTAACAAATCAAGACGATAATTAAAAAAAAAAAAAAAAAAACTGCTAGATAATCTTAAGATTGTATAGTTTACTTTTACATATATATATATATATATATATATATTCCTTCACTTTGAATTCAGAGCAATTAAGAAATAATTTTAACATGAATAATATTCAAAGGCACATGAATGATATGAATGATGGCTGTGGCCAGAGTGTTCACTGTAATATGAAAACTCGTGAAGTTTATCTTTTGAAAACATACCCGTCTATATATATATAATACGCAATCCAACCGACGGCTTATTTAAGCATCACATTTTTCATTTAAAAAGAGTTTCAAGAATTCACCCCTTTGCTAACTAAAGCATATTCATAGGCATAAACCGCTGTAAGAATGATTTTCGGTTACCTTGTATATGTATTTCAAATTCTTCTTCTTTCTTTTTTTTTTTTTTTTTTTTTTTTAAAATACTTTTTATAGACTTTTTTACTAAATTCTTTCTTTCTTTGGCTCTTAGAAAGTTTTTCTTTCTTCACACACCACACAAATAAAGAGAATATTGACACATAATATATAAGCAGATTGTTTACACCACACCGTTTGCATCGCTTGCTTGCGTTGAGACAAACATTAACTTAATGACAAATACACCTGTTTTGCATCATTCGTCTGCATTAATACACATATATGGATTTACGTTTACATAGGCTTTTTATTGCTCATAGATTTATATAGATAAACTTAGGGATACAAAGCCCCATATATTCAAATTTCAAGCAGGCTTTATATAACAATCTCTATATATGTCGTATGTTTAGTTTACGTATATTCTTTCGCGCAAGCTCTCCCGATAAGAAATTCGCGCATCCCTACCGTTCTACCGTTTTTCGATTGAGTTTAAAAGTTTTCACGTAGGGCAACGTAATTCGTCCTCCATGTCCTCCATAATCTCACGAAAAATAGAACTAGCGGTAATGGGATTTTTTGATTTCCGAGAAGATCAAAATTTTAAATATATTTTTCACTTTGCATATTATTTGAATATTTTATTAATATATTTTTGTTTTTTTTGCAATTTTTTTTATTATTATTTGATCACTTTATTACTTAGATATATGTAATTTACGGATTTTATTAAATTTGAATTGTTTGAATTGAACCGAACGTGCGTCGCAAGCCACACTTTGAATTTAGTTAAATTACGTATATTTTCATACAAGCTTCCGCGACAAAAAATTCACACCGTTACGTTTGAATGTTAAAAAAAAAATGCAACAACAAAATACATATAGTACTTTTATAGCAACATAATTCAATCGTCATTTCTCACTTGTTATTTTACTCTCCGAAATTGAAATTCACGTTCTCAGCATCCATAAGAAATGTACGGCAAAGTCAATTTTACGCTCGCAATTGCATTTTATTACTCTCAGCATTTATTTTGGGCCTCAATAAGGTATGCACAGCAAAGACAATTTTACGCTCGGAAATTTAATTTCATATTCTCAGCATTCATAAGATATGTGCAGCAAAGACAACAAAGTCAAATTTATTCTCAGAAGAAAAATGTGGCGATTCTCTCACTACTTTTCCTATCTCAGCAATCCGAGCGAGACTGCAGTCGAGCCTGCTGTCGAGCCAGTTTGACAGCAGCAGGCTATTGTGCTATCATCCTAAACTAAATAAAACACTTAAACATCATATGAATTGAAAAGCGGGTGCCGCGTTAGGCACATTAAAATTAAAGTTACGAGAATAACGCAACATATGAAAAAAATTTCGAGCAATCTTTTCATAAGAGACGATGCGTAAATAAATAAACTGTAGAATAACGTTCGTTTGGGAAAAAAAAAACAATTTTTAAAATACTTTTTATCAACATATATTCGTTTAATCAACATGTTGCATACTATTTAGGCAACATAGTATTTTGTTACTAGCAATATTTATTTGGCAGTTTAACGAGCTTAGAAGTTTTTGCTTTTGTATCATGTATCACAGGAGAACATTTTAAGACAATTAGATATTCTGTCAAAAAAGCTTTGTTTTGTTACTAGTATGCTTACAATTTAAGTTATTTGGCATCGTCTTCCAAAAGAATATTGGCCATAAATCAATTGTGAACTACTTAAGTTTACAACAGATTTTTCACTTTATTTATATCTCAGAGACAAATCCCTAAAACAAATCGGCAAGATTACTTAAGAAAATAACATACCAAACCATGTTAAACCATTACACATTTTCAAAATCAAAGAGCGATTGGATGATGTGTAGACGAAGTTGTAACGTTTGGAAACAGATCAGTCATTGTTGAAAAAATCGCACATCTGCCGCAGTTTTATAATGTTTGCAAAGAGCATTCATTATCTATTTAAATAAATTCGCAAGTTTTGCAATAAAATATCTTCGGTAATGTTATAAGTAGAACTTCTTTTATTTTAAAGTAAACTCTTATTACCCATCGCGCTTTGATGTGGCGATTCGCTTACCTTATATTATAAAATTGCGGGTTAAGTTATTTTTTTGGTAACAATTTACAGGATGCAGTTACTCTTTACTTACATTGTATATTAAACAAGTATAAAGACAGTAGGGCAAAGCCGACTATTATTAGGGTATTCACCCTACCAAATTTAGTCAGACACAACATTTCTCATTTACTGCTGTTATAAAATACAAAAATTAAGTCTTACTTCCATGTAAAGGCGTATTTTCCAGTGAAACCCTAATGTAGCAAGATTAAGCCAAAGGTCTTGTTCACTCATTTTCGTCATAAAATATTAAAAATTAAACGTTCTCTCTACAAGGTTTTCCTTTCATGAGAACTCTTGTATGGGCGGGAATTCAATAAATAGTCCCACGCGGTTTTGTATGTCAAATAACTCCTACGAAGCAATTTTCATTACAAAGTATTAGAAATTCGAATTTTTTTTCGCTTACTTCTCATAAGAATTTTTATATGCCAAGGATTTAAAAAAGTTGGGCCATCCTATTGAAATTTTTCACACACGGATTTATTATATCAAAATACAAATATTCAGCAATTGTTGTTGTGAGTTTTTGAAATTTGCGTTTTTTTTTTTTTGGGTAAAAAAGATTTTTCAAAATAGGGCGTTATATGAGAAGTAGTCGCAATTTTAAATACGACCCGTTGTTGGACATGAATGTGTCAAATTTCCTAAAATATCTCAAAACTTGGTACTTGGAGGTTGAACATTGCAATGCATGGATTTGCATCAGACGGACAGACAGACAGACAGACAACCAGACAAATAGAACAGCCATCGTAAGCAAGCTTTACATACACCGTACCACGTATAGCGTGGACTATATATAAAAAAATATGGACTATATATCTAAGATTCGAAAACACAGTTAATGATTTGTTGATTTGAAATTCTTCAATAGCGATCCAGCTCCCCTAAGGAAGTTACGCTGCTGCGTTCGTAAACTTTCTTTATCGTATTAGTCGATGAAATTTAGAAGATTATTAAAACATTCTATTGAACTATTTCTGGAGAAATCTTCACAAATGATTTCATTGGTTTACGTTCCGTCTGCAGCCATGTGCAGGAATGCCCTTGAAAGCACAAATCTGCTCACTACTTATATGTGAAGTTGAGCACAGTTATAATCGACTCATTACAAAATTTTGTCTATTGACGATGATGGCAATTTTAGGCTGATGTGAAGATTTTGGTATTTTCAATAAATTTGTATTTTAAACTGAATTAAGAGTAAGTGCAATTTTGTAGAAAACACTGTAGACTCCCTAAATAGTTGAAATGTGATCTGTTAATGCCAAAAAAAAAAAAAAAAAAAGACATAAGACATGCAAGTGCTCTAAATATAAAGATCGTTTACTTTTTACCTTTGCGAAAAGTTTTAATGCGAGCTCTTCCGATAAAAAGATGGTAAACCTGTTAATATCATTTTCACCTTTAAAGCACAAAATATTTGACGGATAATTAAAATTTATACAATGCTTGTTTTGCATATTTTTTTAAATTTTTTTGAGCAGCAACTTAGGGGATATCCTATATACGTACATGTGAAAGCACGATGGGAAGGATCGTGATAGGGGAAGCGGCAAGGAAGGCGTAGTAGATTCTACTTGAAAAATGACAAATTCTTATGATGCTTCTTCTATTGAAAGCTATCGTTCACTTGTGTTCTGTCAAACTTGCATGCGAACCGGAAGCACAGAAACCCAGTTATATCATTATAAGGGACGATATGTTCGGAGAACTGAAACGTTGTCTTATTGAAAAGTATTTTTTCTTTCTTTGTTAAATCACTTATTGGATTTAATTAATCGTAATTGTTTTAATTCAAAAAATTAAGAGATCATTTTCTTTAATTTTTGAACTGAATCCTTAACAAAAAAAAAAAATATATATTCACTAATACAATAGCTCTACTTATTAAGTAAAATGCTTTCACAAGTTAAGTATAATTTCAGCTTGATCTTACTGA
>NW_023998423.1:6881307-6881712 GCF_014805625.2 Glossina fuscipes
GACAGATAATTAAAATTTATACAATGCTTGTTTTGCATATTTTTTTAATATCCTATATACGTACATGTGAAAGCACGGTGGGAAGGATCGTGATAGGGGAAGCGGGAAGGAAGGCGTAGTAGTTTCTACTTGAAAAATGACAAATTCTTATGATGCTTCTTCTATTGAAAGCTATCGTTCACTTGTGTTCTGTCAAACTTGCATGCGAACCGGAAGCACAGAAACCCAGTTATATCATTATAAGGGACGATATGTTCGGAGAACTGAAACGTTGTCTTATTGAAAAGTATTTTTTCTTTCTTTGTTAAATCACTTATTGGATTTAATTAATCGTAATTGTTTTAATTCAAAAAATTAAGAGATCATTTTCTTTAATTTTTGAACTGAATCCTTAACAAAAAAAAA
>NW_023998423.1:6881812-6899842 GCF_014805625.2 Glossina fuscipes
GAGAAATTTTTAATATCCTGCATTACATTTTTCCGGTCTCTTGCAACCATAAATTTTCTCATTCCAATTTTTCTATTTTCAAAGGCAAATAGCTTATCAACTGTTTGCTTTATGTACAATTTGAGGGAATCGTCAACTGCAACTCTGGTCAACAAACTGTAGAGAAAGGAGCAAAGACGTCCGCAAACCAAAAAAAATTGTTAAAACACTCCTATCAACCATTAGGCACTAAATATGATGCTAGATAGGTGGAAGAAAGATTTCAACGGGAAAAAAAATCTGTTATTTTCATATTATTCATGACTCTGCCATGGCGTTTTCAAACTTTTAAATACTTAAGCTGTAGAAGCGTCAAGCGTAGAATTACAATCGCTTAGTAATTACTCAACTAATCGAGGATGGAAAACCGTGAATAATAGCGAATAGAATCTCTCTATCTGCACACCTGCACACCGCAAGGACTTCGTCTGTTACCATTACTTCACTTTCTTGATTTACATCAACGACATTAGAAAATATGTCGAGTTTCTTTACAATTAAATATTTAATCAAATATTAAAACTTAAAATAAGAAGAAGAACGGCTGAAAGGACATATTAAACCAGCTTGTTATTAATAAGTTAGAGCTAAATATGAAAAACGTAACATTTCAAATACGAAACAAAATAAGAAACAATAAAAATAAACCATAATTAAAAAAAGAAATATTTAATAGCCTTTCCTGAATTTCTCTCTTTACTTCTTCTTCTTCTTTATTCCATCAATATTCATTTGTTTTCGTTAACTTTTTAATGCTTTCCATTGCTTCAGTGTAACGCGGTAGTAAGGCCACATTGTTATCGTTACGTTAAGCAAACTCGTCGTTTAGTTTCCTTACTTTGCTTTTGAAGCTGAGAATATTGCCCTTGCAGCAACAAAACATCAGCTTCAGACAGAGTTAATTTTTCATCTCGGGATGGCATTGAAACTCATTATTAATTAATTAATATTGATTATTGAGATCGTTAGGAACTGAACTTTGGGACGATCTGGGATATGTATATGTATATATATATACATCAGTGCCGTCTACTATTTTGTGCTCAATCTGCGCCGAAGATTTTAAAACAACACCACCCCTAACGCTTTAGTAGACAGATTAACTGACGATTGGCTCATTAACCGTAAGTCATCTGATTACTTTTCTTATTTACCTCTTATGTCATCTTGGAATGCAAAAGCGATGAAATACTTGGCCACTTTTAAGGGATATTTTCCGTTTCTCTAAAATTTTCGAAACATACCGAGTATTAAATAGTAAAGGGTAATGATATATATGACATCGTCCCAATTATTTCTAACGATTTTAGCGGCCAGTATTGATCGATTAAAACTGAGTTTAGAGCCTAGACTCGACATTAGAAGAAGTGGGCAATTAGAAACAAGAAAGTTTTGGAATGAAACGGATTAACTCACCCCGCTCGCTCTTCCTCTTCATATTTCTTGCCATCGCTTTACATTGTTGTAGTCTTTAGTGAGCCTGACTTTAGTAAGTAGCTTCGTTACGTTGCTCAATGAGGCTGAATTATATTAGCAGGATTATTGGGAACAGTATTTATATGTTGCGATATGTTAACATTATTCTTACTATTTTTTAGTTTATTTCTCAATTCTCTACGTTTTTATTCTTTTTCAAAATGAATTAAATGAAAAATCCAAAGGAAAATTGATTATAAATTCAAAACTAACACAATCGTCTAGATACCCTAAATATTATTATTATTATTATTATTATTTTAATTTTAGACTAATGAATTGAATTCTTAGACTAAAAAAAGAGACATTGAGCACTAGCAACACAGGCTATCGGCTCTAATTTAAATAAATGGATATTAGTTAATAAGCTTAGTAGTATTAATAAAGTAAAATATTGAATTGATATTCTGTTCTGAAGTTGATTGTAGAATGTACAAAGGGTTAATCGTTCCAAATGCAATACTTCTAGCCAAGGAAAAGTTGAGGCAGTCGTAGAGAATGTGCTTTATAGTAAGAGTTTGTCCACAACAGCAGATTGGGGGAGAAGACTTCTTCAGGATCCATTGGTGAGTTGCAATTGTATGACCAAGGCGAATTCTCGAAAATGTTTGGATCTTGGTTTTCTCAACATTTGTTGGATATAGAGGTGGAGTTAATTGAGGGTTAATGCAAGAGTAGTGTTGATGATGGTATTGTAAATTTCCTTCTGCAATTTTCTCTTTAACTTTTCTTCCAATGTATCTTTGAAGATCCAACTTTTCCATGGCATCATCCATAATTAGGGGAGCAGAAGCAGCATACTTTGCCGCTCGATCAGCCTGCTCATTTCCCAGTAAACCGATGTGACTTGGTACCCATAACATTTTAATTTTTCCGTCGGGTGTAGTAATTATATTCCTTAATTTGTTGATGATGCTCCATCTCGAAGTCGAAGGGTTCCGGGTAGCTAGTAATACAGACAAACTGTCAGTAACAATGACGGTTTTGAGTTTGTTTTTATGTACCCTAAATAAGTAAACTATGTAATGTGAAATAAATTTTGCGTTTATAGAAAAGTGCAGAAAACAATAATAAGAAGAAGCAACCAACTCGTAATATTTCGAAAATTTAAAAGCGCATAAGAAGTAGAACATGCAAGGTATGCACCCGAAGGTATGCATCTTCGGTCTTTCATATTAATGAAATAACTTTGTTATTTCTTTCCAATATCATAAGATCTATCGTAGTCGCGTGATAAGAAGAACGCAAACTGAACAAATTTTGAGTTATAAAAAAGACATACATAGTAATCATTATTATACCCTGCATCACTTGTGGTGCAGCGTACATTAAGTTAGTGCAGACTTACGTAACACACAAAAAGGCTTAATATAGACCTATCTTTTATTATACGGATCGAATCATAATCTGAATTGATCCAAGCCTGTCTGTCCGTCTAATGTCCGTCCACGCAAATTTCTGTTCAAACTACAGATCGCAATTTTTGAACTATTTTGATGAAACTTATTACGTGTTTTGACCAAAGCACGAACGGTGGTCCACCTTTTTCGAACACTCCCCATACAACGCCCTATTTTGAAAAGTCATTATATGGAATAAAATTGCAATTTTCAAAATTGCTTGACAAAAGTAGCTAAGTAATAGCATTTCGGCAACTTTGGATCGGCTGGGGCAATATAAGAAAAACTAGGGTTCATACCACCAAAATGCTGTATAATGAAAATATAATGAAATTGTAATGAAAATTATATCATAACAATAATTTAATATAAAAAAATTAACTGTACGAAATTTGGCTTATTTTTTGAATCCTATCCTAATAAGAATTTCCGTCAAAAATTAATATTTTGCAGAGCAGAAAAGTCGAAGTTTTATATGTGGTGATGGAAGTTGACCCATAATAGTAATTTCATACAAATATAAGATTTGTCTTAGACAATGTAGTGTAAGGTATTTTAATGGTCGGCCTTACCCGACTATAAAGTTTTTATTTGTTTTTTCTTTTGGTTTCTCCTTTGTTTATAAATCTTTAAAGTTTGTTCCGGTGTTTTTGTTAATTCTTTTACTCATTGAATTTTCCCGTGAATTTCTGTTAATCCTCTTATGTCCTGCGTTTCGTCTTATGCTAGATAGTCTTTGTTTATTTCTTCGTTAATGTTCAGCTGCATGAAGGCGCCCTTACTTGAAAAATTTTCATTTGCTTTTAGCACTTTCCCTACATTAGGCAATTTTTACGTAGCCTACGGCCGTATTATAAGCCATTTGCCATAGGTGTCAAGCCTCGCAAGGCAGTCACCGGCATTTTTTTTTGGTTGGTCTGAACCACATCTTATACCGGAATTGATTGTTTTGAATGTTAAATTTTGATACTAAATCATAGAGGGTATAACAAGAAATTGCAGCCTCAAGCTCTTATAACTAGTAACCCGTCACAATGTCATATATGTTTGTTTGTTTTTTAAAAATATTCATTTTGCCAAATTGTTTGCAAACACCCTTCGGGGAGCTGAGCAGAGAGTAAAGTATATTTTTTTTCGCTCACTAAAAAAATTCCGCGTTGGTCTAGACATGTGTGCCGGCACGTCTGTATGTCTGCTGGTGGTAAATATTAGATGCACAAATAAACTCTCAGTGTGGAAATTGATTGCCATAAAAACCATGCCGTGCGCATTGACTTTTAACGCCATTTTAGTTACAAGTAACTTTGGCATTGGCGTTTGTATGTTATAACTTTTGATTGTTTACAAGCTGTCGTCGACAATGTATCAAAGTGTAAAGACATGGACGCCAAGCAGCATTTACGACATCGCATGTTACTCCGTTTTAATGTAAGCTACTAACTGAAATGTTTAAGTTAAGCTTAAGATCAAAATACAGTAAGTTAGAGAGAGTTACGACCTACGTAAAAGAAATCGTGTACGACAAAGTTTAGGTTGCTCCATGACAACCACCAACATCTCTTGCAAAGCTTGGAGACAACACTTTGCAAAAAAGGAAATACCTTCCGATTGTGGCCTATTGCCCGGACGTCACTCTTTCTGATTACTTCTTCCTAGATCGATGACATCATATTTAGCAGATCGGATCGAAATTGATTCGATGACTACTTCGTCTCAGAATCATTGGGGTCTATCAGGAGGGTATTCTTGAGCTATCCGGTACAAGACAAAACGGCGCAGATAGCGATGGTCAGTATTTCGCTTATTGAGCTTTGTAACAAGTATGTTTTAAATAAATTTAGAGAATTATTCACGCACCTAACATTATTCCGGACGGGAAAACTAAGCTAATTGCTTCACAATTGCAAAAACAAATTGAAGTTCTTGCCGGTTGGGCGAAGGACATATTCGCCATAGACCATAAACTGAGAGAGTCTCTTTCTTTTAAAAATCAAAAAAAAATTTAATTTCTTACTCTGTACCTATGCACTGCAACAGCTGCAATGATAAAAATTCCAAATTTGCTCTATGGGTGATGACGTAGCACACAAACATGAAAGTACGGATGGTGGATTTAATATATACAATACTTTGCGTGATTTGTTGTCGTTACATGTTCTTTCGAATATTTGTTTTTTTTTTTTTTGGTATTTAAGTTAAGTTTAGAACTGGTGACGTTTTGTCCCAATCTGGCAATCGTTTTGATCCCCTTCTTTGCCCAGAGACTTCAAAAAGGCGGTTATGAAGCTAAAGCCTAGGACAAACATTCCCTAATCAATTAACAATACGAAGTGAAAAAATGGCCATTGTCTGCCTATATGCACGCCCATAATGACGCAGAAGAAACTGAAGAAGTCTCGGAAAAACATTGCTCTTTTGTCACATATTTTGCTATCAATTTCCTCTAACGCGTATTAGCACATTCTTCATGCAATTAAAATTCAAGGGTAAATTGTGAGCAGTGGGACTATTTTCGCACAAAAAAAATATAAAAAAATAAAACGGAAAGTCTTTTAACTAAGCTTAAGAAGGCAGTGTTGTCGACAAAGTCTATGCTAGATCGCAACTTTTACTCTTTGTCTCTTTACACTACGAGGAAAAATGATAAATGTGACATTGATTAGAGTTTGGTGTTCATTGTCTGTTATGGTGCACATTTATAGCGAACTGCAGTCAATTATTGGAATGTTTGATAAAAACTTAAAATGGTTAATGTAAACACGTAGGTGTCAATTTTATCGAAATCACTTTTCTCATAACGCAAATTTTAAGAACGTCTATGTACATAGACATGGCTTGTTAAAATAATAATAAATCGCGGCTTATATGATTTATAACTTAAACGAAAAACAATAAATTCACGATTTGAAATATTTTATTTCCATTCGCTCCAAATATGTGAGCGAACGAAGAGAGTGTTAGTAGAAAATTATGTTTCTGTATTATCTGAGTAAAGATTTTTAGAACTCATACGTTGTAAAGGCAAACATCATAAAAAACCATTTGCAATAGCTATTTAAACCAGATACATACATATATATATCTATATATATATATATATAGAGTTTGTATGCGTTGTGTGGCATTGAAATAGTACGGACATACATGAGTGCAACGCAACAGATCCCACATACCGAAATATACTTAAACGCGTACAGATTGAAAATCTTTACGTAAGATTAGCGCTATTGCATTAAAATAACATTTCGCGCAGCGTGAATAACGCAAGAACTCCTAAATCATGAGGTACGAAAGAAGCCAATCAGACTTGGCTGGCCAAAAAAAAAAAAAAAATTAAATAAAAAAAAGAACAAGAAGAAGAAAAGAAAAGAGCAAAGATACTAGAAAACCTCCGTAAAGATTTGTAGACAACGATAAGTTGTTTAACCTACAAAACAATATAGTAAATGTAAGGTATAAGAAAACATTTTTTCAATATGCATTTGCAATTTACGTTTTATTTGCACGCATGCGTACGTGTTGTGCCTGCTGTTTTAACATTGCAGCTCATCTTATTACAACAAACAACAGCAGAAACCTTCAGGCGCTGTCAGTTGCAACTTTTAATACTATTTAAGTATGGTTGTGTGGTGTGGTGCACAATGAATATAACTACACTATAAGACACTGATCATCATCATCATCATCATTATTATGATCATTATTATAATTATCATTATCATTATCATGATCATTATCGTCTTCTTTATTATCATCCTATATTTAGGGTTAATTTTTTAAGGTATAGCTGCTGTTGCTGTTGCTGCTGCTGCTGCTATACACACAGTAAATATATATATATGTATATATCTTATAGAAAACATAAGAAGACCGAAAGGAATGCAATTTAATACAAATTTAATACAAATTTCCAATTATTGTTGAATAATTTTCGAATTTTTATTATTGTCCGATTGTATAAAATTTCCTGAAAAGAAATATATGGGATAGCGCGCAGTTTATTCGATTGTTATTAATGCGATGTAATTGAACGTAAATGAAACGCGACGAAAAAGGTAAAAAAAGATTTACAAATATATATAAAAATTTCCTTTTAAGAATGATACCGATTGATTTCAAGTAATATATTAAATAAATATATATTAAGGAGAAGAACTTCCACTTACCTAGCAAAACCTAGTTGAGAAATATAAGAGCCGCTTAGTGAACACAGCCGTCAATGTTCTATACGTTGCGTAATATATCGAAATCCGTTTCGAGGGAATATTTATTTTTTCCTCCCTCTTTCTTTCCAGACTGCTGCAAAACCCATCGACCGATTTGGTGCGGTATGCTTAGTGTGTTAAAATCGCTAATAATCGATAGCCTCAAGTGCAAAATTGCTTGGCAAGGTTTTCTAGATAACGCTGAATGAACTTAAGCTCATATTCATGCCAGTTCGGTCATGTTCGGTCACTATATAGAGAAAAGCCCCTTACGACGAACTCCTTATAATTATTGTTAAGATTCTTTGTCATTTCCTCACATGAGACAACTTTCGAAAAGATTTGACAGCAGTTTGTAATTTTCGGTTCTTCGGTGGAAGAAATGGACAAAGTGGTGGCACAATTTTTTTCTTGATTCTCAGAACCAAGGTGGGTTCCAAAAACTGTGCATATTTGCTATTAATATGTCGGGAAAGAATTGAATACTCTTGATGTAGGCGTTTATCATAATGGTATAGAGTGTTAGAGAGCCGGGTTGAGTTAGTGAAAACGCTGTATATATAATATACTCTTCTCTTTTTTGATCTGTGTAATTTAGAATCATCTCCTATTAATTAATCATCGATTGCCTTAAAACGAACGTCTTTTTCGTTTAACGGCTTTCAGCTGAAAGATTCTGTCCCTTTTTCCGGAACTACTTTCATGATTTTGCTAAGTGTTTGCATTCCATTTATCGCATATAAATTCAGTCACAATTTTTAAATTTCAGCTAAATTAAGCATCTTTGTAAAAGGCTAGTCAATCACTATCAATATTGACTTATTTACTACAAGGGAAAAAATTATTATTATGAACTGACTCATGAAGTGACTCAAAAGTGGGAGTAAACCCTTAAGTATGCAATACTCTGCAACATAAAGATCATAAGCACCGCGGTGCCAGTGACCAGTAAGAGGAAGCTAAGCAGAATAAACTTGGCAATCCTTTATTCAACAACGTATCAGTTAACTGCGATACATTACTTAAGATTTTATTTTCAAAATATTTTCAAGTGAGCAAAATACCATAGATTATAACTGTAGCAGGAAACCGAGGTTTACAAGCTTCTCTTCTTTGCAACCATAATAACTTTATTGTCAGTGAATTTCATTTTTATTTGAGAAATTTAATATTTTGCAAATCGAACATACACAACCCCATCCCCTTTGTCCTTCTTCCTAGCGTGCAATCTTCTCTGATGATTACCTTGCCCACACATATGAATTTAATCCCTTGAAAAGCGCATATGCTCATTGCTTATGTATATGATAACCAAAGCCATTTGCATTAATTTTGAACAAACTTTGCTTTTGGTTGTCTTTCATAAGCATAAGTTACGCAATTGTATTTAAAAGACCATAGAATTATTACTAATGTTTAGTAAACTTGGGAAAGAAGTCTCTCCAGTTTATCCATGCAAAACGCCTAATGCGCTCTTTGTGGGCTATAATCCATAAATTAATTGTAAATTAAGAAAATAAAATAAGATTATCTGCCCAATTGACCGAGTGGGCAAGAGTCTCGATTAGCAGCCCAATGGTCGTGGGCTCCAATCTCAAGTGCGGTAGAGCTTTCAATAAAGCCAAAAGTCTTCGATGCTAATGCTTTAACTTGACTTGAGTCTTAGAATTTATACTCTGGCTAAATCCATAATAATAATAATAATAATGAAACAAGATTAAAAGAAATACTTTCGACTTAAAGGTTTACTCTCAAGAGAATCCTTTTGTAATGGGAAATGAGTGCATGGTAGAGTGCATTAGACTAGTCTACCATGTTCAGTGCAATACCCGAGACCTATATATCTTGAAGAAAAGTAGTTCACTTGGGGCTGGCAACCAGGAAAGTATGGAGAATCCGAAGCAAGTACGGTTGTTTTTAAAAACCGCCCAAAGTATGCCATAAGGCTTTGCAAAACAAACTGGGAGCCACGGGGGTCAGGAAGCTCGCCTCACAAAGCCACGTATGCCTGCGGGTATATGATGGACTTTGTCCTTAAGTCGTAATAAATAAATAAATTAATTATACTATTAATGCAAAAAGGAATTGACGGACGGCCTTCCCTTTGGCCGATTGATAGAAAATGTCTGGTAAATTAATTAATACATGCAAAAATGGAAAAGAGATATGACGAATAAGTTTTCCCCTTTTACCTATTTTTACTTTTGAACACATGTCACGGATGCCTGCGGGTAATGGTGGTAATTGATCAACAGCACAGTGGAAGCCTTATGGCGGAAGCAGTCAGTTGATCAATTTGTGAGTCCTGACTGCTTGGGTGCGGCCCTTCGGGGAGTACTCGTGGTGGTTGTGGTTGGCGAGTTCCTAGCTAAAATAGAACAATTGAGTGCAGCTAGGCCTCGCCATTCACCAGAGTGGGGTTTATTGTTCCATACACAATAAACTGATCTGGACTCTGGTGCTGTTTAGGCCCCTACTCTGTGGGGATTGTCTAACTCGCCAGGGGGCGTAGTACGCTTAAAAGTGGCTTGGGCCACCGTGGGGTTAAGCCTTTCAGGCAGGAACCCACGTTAAACCCTTGCCACAAATTCTGTAATGGGAAATATAAATGAAATTGGTCCTTATCTGGCTTGTATGTTCAATTCCTACATTCTCTGGGCCAAATTGCATTTCAAAGACTTGAAATTTATAAGACAAATTTAGCTCTCATTAGAAACCTTGTAAGAGGAGATATTCAAAGAATAATATATTGCACAGTCTATCTTTATATGTCGAGTCACTACTTCATACCAGCTTTCATTTTGAAATACTAAAAATTCAATCTTTTTCCTCTATGAAAATACACAGAATTATTACAAATGAAAAATTTCTTTAAGTAGAACTTTCTACATCTAGAACACCTTATGTGAGAGGAGTGAGGAGTAAGAATTAATTTAAATGCCTTTCATATATAGCACAGTTCGTTCGTCGTTAACAATATGTCAGTGTATTAAATTTTATTAAATTTCATTAATATATCACGAAAAGTGTGACCTCTGAACCCATAAATATCTTGCAAAGCCTTAATACACCCTCTACCACATGTAGTGTCGGCCATAATAAAAAGAAAACAATATTGAAAAATTTACAACAAAAGAGTCGAAATAAAGCACACAATATCGAGAACAATGCATTATCTTGTTCTCCTGTAACTGTTCGCAACAATTCTTTATCTCTTCATTTGCATCGGAATTTTCTTATTACCAACATAGCAAACTTTCTAAATAAACAAGAAAGAGAGAAAGAAAGAAAAAAAGAAAAAGAAAGGAGTTATGGTAGTCTAGACTTGAGCCACTAGCCCAATGTACGACACTTGACTGCAAGATTGTGTGAAGATATGCATCATACATCGCACGAAATTCTTCGCCGACATACGTAATCATTAATCGTGTTTAATATAAAATAATTAAATGTACATACCGTAGGCAGTATTTAGTCTAACTTGTTTGCTTGTAGTTATGGTCGTTTTCTTCAATTTATTAAAGGAATACTTTACGATTTTAAGATTACTAGAGATAATGTTAATTTTTTATATTTTTGTGGAAACTAGTAAGAAAATTATATGCGACTTCAATCCAATCCAAAAAAAAAAGACCCAAAAGGAGAAAAAATTAAATTTTCATGTTGGGTATGCTTGGATGACTTATTCTAATTTTGCAGAATAAAAGTGGGTAGGAAACATGCCCATTTTTGCGATCATGGAGGCATGCCTATGTTGACGGCAGCTAACAGACAGACACAGATGGACAGATGGACTGACAAACATATCCAGAATCGTTCCCATTTGACATTAGTCAGTAGTATGTGGACTCTATAGGATCGCTGAAGCTTCTTTCTGAATGCAGCAAACATTTCGACAAAGCGACAACATTTTAATATTGAGTAGGAGTGGCCGCAGTTTTCTGTTTTTACACAAGCGCCGCAGAATTCCATAGAATAAAAATACAGATTTTTGTTGTTGCTTTTAATGAGGTTTATAAGCGATGTGCAGGCGAACCAAATTTTTGTTTTGTTTTTGAAGACAGAGGTGATTACGTTGTCCTATGGGCGTGTGCTTTAAAAAGTATGATCCAATATTAGTATCAATCTTAGTGTTATAAAAACTTCCAATGGTTTTGGATAATTTGAGGCAAATATTTTTCTGTTGTGATCAAGGGGATATTTACCACAAACAATTTGCATTTCATGCCTCTCATAAATAGAGTCTCAAAATCCTGCGTTCTGGGTGCTGCAAAAGTTTTGACAAAGTGGATGCGCAGTCTTTCACATATAAAATTATAGGCAATTGTAGTGCGATCGGTAAAGACACATCCCACGCCACGGCCACTTATAATTTCTCTTCACCCACTGCTTTTTGGCCGCTACCGCCTTACCCATATATAAGATATTTTCTGAGCGATTGGTTATATAAAAAAAAGAAAAAGAAGAAGAAGAAGTATCACTACAAGTTACAAGTTTCTTTTATCAAAAAATTCCTATGCTGATCACTGTAAAATTTTATTCTCAAGCTGAAATTAAAATTTGAAAACAAATCGAATGAAAATTGAAGACAACACTGCGCACTAGCTGCCATAGAGTCGTCAGTAAAAAGAAGTTTTGGACCATTTCAAATTTCTTCCTGTTCATGATCGTGTTTTTTTTTTTTGTCATTTAAGCCAACAAATCAAAAAAGTTGATATTATCCCGTAGCTTTGAAAGCTTTACAAGTTTGAGTCCCTAGTTTAGTAGAAAAACAAAAATCATCAATTCTTTGGCAAGTGCGGATAGTGCCATGGCACAAGCGTGCCGATTGTCGCGATGAGAATCTGCACCTGCAACTTGGAAGTTGCTCGTACACCGATAATTAGTCATTTTTTTACTCCCATCAAGGACACTCATACTTTCATTTAATATATTATATCTGCTGCTATATGGATATATCTATGCCTATATATACTCGTAATTGGAAGTTAAAAACCCTTAGCAGCAGATAAGAGATAAATTTTTGCGCATAATTATAGGAAATACGGCCGATTTCTTTCACGTTCGGGTCTTGTCTGCCAACGCATTCATTAATTTTTGGGCTGGAGGTACAATACAATACAATACATCTTCGTAGCTAGAGATTTCTCTGTGTCTATGAATTTACCGCAACTGACATGTGAAATGATTTTAAAGTCTTTTTAGGGATAGAATCCCAGAAAGTATGTTAATAGCGGTGTCTACGGAGCATTTATTTTAATGAAAGGAGCATTTTTTTCTTTCTGTGTTTTCTTTTTTTCATTTTCTTTCTATTTTTTTTTTTTTGCTCTCTTGCTATAGATATTTAGCATATGGAAACATTGCTGCAGGGTTTGCTACAACAACAACAACAACAACAACAACAACACAAATAACAAAAAGAGGGATTTCTAAACATACGAACATATGAATTTATATTCTTGTCTATCTTTACTTTTGAATATTGTAATTTCACGTACACATATGCTTAAGTATTCAGGTAAAGAACATAAAAAAAAAGCACATATAAAAAATAATAAAATACAATTTTTTTTTTTTTTTTTTTGTACAATGTAAGATAATACTACAATGCAGTCATTGTTACGTTAGGTGGAATAAAGTATATAAATAAATAATAGGGAGAATAGCAATATGGTAGACGCCATTAAAACAAAAATTCACCATCTTAAATTGATGATATGAAAATTCGTGACTTTTACTCTAATTGCTTAGATTGGTCGGTTTGAAACCACTTTCTTACATGCTTCTTATCCATATATCTAAACCATGTTCAAGGTATGAATACCTTTTAAATTGTGGGTAAAATATTTACGAAATTGTCGAGATTCACTTCAATTTGCCATTAGGTGGACTCTGGGTTACTCAATTTAACCGAACGAATGATTGTAACTAATCAGAATAAATCTCAACAAAAGTCACCAACAAAAGTCTATAAGGATAGTTTGTAGATACTATATAAGGTGTAGTCAAATAAACTTATATCAGTTGCTTCACAAAAGCTAACACAATTTATGGGGACACATGTGGAAGAAGTCGACACCTGCACGACTACCAATAACATATGAGTTAAATACTGAGCAATGCGGCTACCCCATAACGTATAGTCAAATCACTTTCCAGTAGGGGGCTCTACGAACGAGAAAATGAATTATTTCTTTCACTCCGGATGAGGCGTGGCCTATGTAACAAACGGTTTTCTGAGAATTACAACCAGCGCAAGATTTCTCGAAGCCCTGTTCTCAGTTAATACGAAAAAACGGTTCCCCACAAATATTCTGCAAGCAGCAAAACTTTGATCGATTTTCCTACATGGTAAGATACTGCCACTCGCTTCACAACAAACAGTTCGGACTGTATAGCACTGATCTATTGTAGACGTTGTTTAAAGTCACTATTGCATTTAGATTGACCATGTTCCCTGCACTGCCATCCGATTTTCTCTCCTTAGGGTTTCAGTATTCAAGAAGAAGTATGGACGTAGATTATGCTCTCAGCCATACTACGGTTTTTTCCAGTACTCGATGTCTCCTTTATGGAGCGCGTTTCCCTTCGCCGACAAACAAGATTAAAGACACGTGTTAACGTATACGATATTCCGATAGTTTATCGAACGATGCCTATTATACATGTTAGCCTTATTCTGATTATATATAGAAAACCTGCTTGAAAGAATATAAATACAAACGGATTTAAAAATTGCAAGAGGACCTATACTATAAAGTAGCCGATTAAAAAAAAAAACGGAACGTACGCACAGGTACTTTACTTATCAAACGTACATTATTTCATTACTCTTTCATTGCTTTGCCTCCACAAACTAATTGATTGTAATGAAGGACTATTAAGAACAGTCGATTTTAAAGCTGTTTTCTTCATACTACTCAAGTGCGACCCGGTATTCGTCCGTATCGCACATTTGAATTGCAGTGAAGGGCAAAGAGATGATACCACCTTAACAACCTGCGAGTTACTTATGCATTCGCTAAGAAATTACTATATGCAAATAGAGAAACGCTAGTAAGAACATAGAAAGTAAGAGTTCTTCCATATTCGTATCCTCTAGTTAACTCATAGAGTGTAATCAACAGAGGGCACTCGTTTTGTAATAGTTGGTAGCAATGACCAGCACCTTATGTCATTGTTGAAGAACTTATACGACTGTTTCAAGTGTGAGTGAGAGAGGGAGCTAGAGAAAGAGAGGGAGACGGAGGGAAGGAGAAAGAGAGAAGGAGAAAGAGAGAAAGAGAGTGGCAGTGTGACTGCAAGCGAGAAAGAACACGCGGCAGAGTATAAGCGCGATAGGGTTATATGAGAGAGGGATGGTGGAGAGAAGAGTTAGAGATGCGTAAATAGATGTAGGAGGAGAAATAAGCTCTGGGAAGAGCCCCTCTGTCTGCAATATTATCTACCTACTAATATCTACTTGAAATGAAGCAAGCGACCGGCTCATGGCAATGAACAACTAAGGGATAATCTCACCCCTCCATTCGATCAACGTCCATAAAAAACCCTTTGAAGCGACTAATAAAATACTTTCGCTAACGTAAGAGAAAGAAGACGTGTTGTACAATTCAAGTTTTCTTTTGGCAACTACAACGATTACTTCGAGAAGGGGAGGAGGCGTTTACTGCTCGTAGCTGCTCATGTCATATGAAGAAGAGGGTAAAAGAAAACTTTTTGTAAAAAAATTTTCATTTTGAAAATTTGTTTACTATCTATAAATAACATACTTTTTTTTTTTTTGGATACATGCATGCACCTAGGAAAAAGTACAAGACAGTAGTACATGAATGTATATATCACGTTTAAATATAAAATGAAAATATTTGGATTCGATAGAAACGCAAACCTGAAACATAATCCATTTTTTTCCCTTTTTACATGTTAAGACAAAATTCTCTTTTTTTTTTTCTTTTTCTAAATAATTACAATATTCTTAGATCGTGATGGCTTGTCGTCCCAGTAATGTATTTTGTGCGTCTTTACATTTAATTAATTGTTTCTGCCATCGTGATGTTGTTGTGTTGTTGATTTACACCGAACAACGATGAGGAAGAACAGGCAAAGAAAAAGATAGAAAGAAAAAAAAAATGAAAACCAACAATGCTATGACTTAAAATAGAAGCACAAAACAACAATAAGAATGACAACAACAACAACAATAACAACAACAACAATAAACACGTAAGCATTGTTTGCATTCGCAATTCAGTCCATGTGTAAGCATTACATGAACTGCATGAACTGCAGCATAGAGCAGCATTCGTACCGTATGTGTTTATTACCATTCAATAGGTTTTTGTGATGAGGCCGTACATGAAAATCTTTACTTTTCCACTTTTTTTTTTTTCTTTCTTCTTTTGTTTGCATGCATTGTGAAATTGTATAAAATAAATTTTTGCTAATAAGAAGGCAAACGGAATTTCACAATTGCCTTACAAAGTCCGAGCAGTACATTAAGATTACATTACATTACATTAGGTATCATTTAAATTAAACTAGGAAATGTCTGAGGTATTTGAAGTCAATCCTAAAATACTTGTGCCCAAAGCAGTGCTCATAGGTTTAAACCTGAGTATCTGTCCCGATTTTATTATATTATTTATTAATTTTGCATATAATTGCAAAGCTATCAACACGTAAAAATTTGAGATCGTCTCCCCAACAGAGAGAGAGAGAGAGAGAGCGCGCGAGATATGTGGGAAATATTAAATAAAGTCAAGACCGCTCCTTGAGCTGTTCTTTTAAAAATTTGGTTTCTTCTCAAAAATCATTTCACCTCAAGAAGTCGAAACGCTGCTTGTAAGCAACTACGTTTGGCAAGAAGTCACAAAGATAAGAAAGCAAAGCCGTCAGGACGAGAACGACAACTAGAACCAAAAAAAAGAAGGGGAAACCATACCGTCAGCGCCATGAATGCCGACTTTTTGGTTTTGCTGCGTAAACGCAGGCACTGAAAGCCATCTCCTGAGAAATCTGTTTTTGAAAAAGTTTTTGCACAAATCTGAAGACTTTGACTCCACTTTGGTGCAGGCATCGAAGGCCAGAGTCCCTAAAGTGTATTTATTCATGATGGGTTTAAAATTACACAAAAATTTGTTTATGTTTCTCCCTTTGTCTGCTTGCCCCACTGACGTCGACGGCTAATGCAGTCATCTTTGAAAGCGAACATGATGTGCTCAGGATCAATATGGACGTCAAACTGACTGGTGACATCCCAACTCTATGAACATTCAATTTTCATTCCACATCATCGTCCTTAACGAGTTGTCCCGCAAATGAAGCTTGAAAAGGACAGCAGGACGAATGAATTGCTTAAATTTTTTTTTTTTGCGTTTAATATGACAAATTACTCAGGGCAGACGTTTCTACGTCTGTCGAAGAAACCGCCTTTCGGAAGTTGAATTTCCAATCAATAGTGATTCGTAGTATTTCCGAGTTTCCCAATAATTAGTAGATTGGCCATTATCATCCCATTGGCAACCGCACCCTTCTAAAATCGAAGAAGTATGATCATTACCCCGTTTCTTCCCGTTTTCCTTCGTGAAAAAAATACCAGAAGACACCATTTATGCGGCGCGTTTCTTATGCGGAACCGTGTTGTCTAGTTGCATTTAATCGCATTAATTAAATATGGAGCAGGTGTGGACTAAGGGCTTCGGCGGTTGTATGCGGTCGAATCAAAACTTATGACTTTTGATTTTTAGCCCAATAACGAGCGGCTTTGTAAACTTAAGATGACTTAATAACTTCAACCTGAAAAAAAAAAAAAATGTCGCTCTTTTTCTTATTTATCCTATATTTTTTTTTAAGTCGCATTACTTTTATTCAATCCATTATCCATTTTATGTCTTGGAGTCTCTTAAGTCGTTCCTTAAGCTGCTTATCGAGAGACCGCTTCAAATTTAAAATGGAAAACCGATTCATGAAAATGGATAGAAATGTTCCTCATATAGTTTATGGGGTTTCTACTCCAAAAAAAAAAGTTTTATTTCTATTTTTATTTTTGCAAACTTTTCATTGCCGCTCGTAGTTCTTTGTCAATTTATTAAATATTCCCGTAGATTATTTCGTAATAATTTTCTATAAAATTATTTTCTTAACTGAAAATGCTTGACCCCGTAAACTGGAGAGAGAGAGAGAGAGAGAGAGAGAGACATTGTATTCAAATTTATTGCTTTTTACTTTTTAGGAGGAGAGTTGTTTTCCAATTAAGTAAAAGTTTCATGCTGCTAACTCCGTATTAGTAGAGATTAATTAGCTTTGTATACTCATTGAACAATGGTTAAATGATCTTTAACCGCATAAAAAACTAAGTACATGATAGCCTAAATTTCTGTTTGGAAAATGGCCGATGAATGGATGAATGCAAGACCGAATGTTTGAAAGTGAAGAGCAGCATTTGTATTTTTACTTTGAAATACATTGTGTACTATATGTATGTGCGTGTACGTGTACGCGTAGATGTGTATATACATGACTTCACTATTTATGCTTGCATAAGATGGCATTAAATATGACCTGGAAGCTTCGCTATGTCTGAATGTTTTTTATGTACAGGTACTGACGATGAGTATAACATTCGTTTTGGCCTGAGTGAATTTGTGCATTATGAATGATGCCATTATATGCAACTTTAATTACGTCTTTAAACATACTCAAAGAAGGACTCTCTTTACCTTCTTATCTGTTTTATTAAATGTATATAAGGTTTTGATATTTGATATTCGTCTGTCTATTCGCCCATTTTAAACTAAAAATTTTTATTTTTTCGAAATTAATAAAAAATAAATTTTTTTGCTTCTCATGTTGTCATGTTAAAATTTTTTATTTTAAAATTTGGAACAATTTTTCTTTCCTCATAGAATAAA
>NW_023998423.1:6899852-6969047 GCF_014805625.2 Glossina fuscipes
TTTTTATTTTAAAATTTGGAACAATTTTTCTTTCCTCATAGAATAAAAGGAATTATGAGAAAGAGCAAAGATCCTAAACAGTTTTATGCATAAAAGCGAAAAAAATCGAATAACAAAACACCAAAGACATTTACTATTTCTCAGCACGCCAGTCAGCTGATCGGGAAGAGTTTTTTGATAGCTATGGGTGTGGGCAAGTTACGGACATTTCTAACTTGGCGGCTGGAGGCTAAGAGTACCGTTAATAAACCTTTCATTTTTCGGTCGCATAAATAATACCAGACTACAGACAGACAGACAGAGTGCTTAAGTTATATAGCTATACTCGCAAATGATTTTAACATTGATCGAGAATATATATACTTTATATTGTGTGTGATACTTATTCCTGTTCTTTCTAAACATACAGGAGTGAGTACTTCGATTTTTACTATGTCGGATTTTGCTGAAATGTTCAGAATATTATAGAACGACTACGGCGACGAAGCTTTGTTACAAAAAAAAAAAAGAAAAGAAAAACGGCACCCATGGTACAGCCTAAAAATGAGATCAAGACGATTAACACCGCCGTTGACCATCAACATCTATCGATGAAAGCCATGTCGGGCAAATTGAAGCCGTCGGTAAACAATGCTGCCTAAGTTTCATGCGGATCAGCCCAACCATTTTAAAAGATGATTTGCACCTTAAATGCATTAAATCTCAATCGATTCCAAAAACATTTTTTATCCTTTTTGAGAAACAAAGGCTATATGGCTAGGCTGTGGGCATGTCCTTGGACCGATTTGGCCCATTTGTAATACCAACTTGCGTGCAAGAACTTGCAATGTTCGTGCCAAATTTGATCCCGATGACTTCATTTTTGGTGTCAGCAAAATGTTTACAATAAACAGACGGAGAGACGAACATGCTTAAATCGGTGTAGAATTTGACGCTGATGAAAAAAACTTATATATGGGGTCTCTGATGCTTCCTTCTGGGCGTTGCAAAAGTTTTGACAAAGTAATTATAGCCATAATCCCGCGGTGATGAGTGGAATGAAAACAAAGAACGATTGAAAATAAGTCCAGCGAAGCACAGATTCGACTTTTTGATATCATATTATATCAAGGCCGTGTTATAATATTTGCAATTTTTGAACTTTGTTGTGTTTAAGACCGGGGCCATGGCAGAGACCGACTTAAGCGGGGGACGCTTGCAATGTAATATAAGATAATACATAATCTGGGCTAAGTACAATACGATATTAGCAAACGTGCTAACAATCCCAGAAAATATATTCAGATTTTAGGTATACATAGGAGAGCAATGAACAAATATTAATTAAATCTTATTGGTAAGAAAATGAAACCCAAAATTTACAATATCTTTGAAAGCTATGCGAGGTCTAAGAGATTGATGTGCTTCGCTTAAATTGGAACAGTTCTACATAGTTTTAAGATTTAAGATAATTATACATAATTACATATATATTTCAATTCAAACATGAAGAAGCATAGACTGGGAACAGTTCGGCTTCTCTTTATCCGAACTGCGTTGACTTATGATTTTTGTTGTTGTTGTATTTGTTCGTTTCTTCATTTTTAATTGTTAGCCTTTTTATTTATTTTTCTGTAATTTAATTTAAACTTTAAGATTTTATATTTAAGATTAAGCACTTAATTGTATAAAAATGATTACAAGTTATGCAATAGATATTTTTTATATTGCCATTCAGTGTTTGTTGTAATTAGATGAATATTTTTCTAATCAATTTAAATATTTAAATATAAATTTTGTTCCACCACTACACATAACTTGTATGTTTTTACATCACGTGTTAAATATAAAATAAATTCGTTTTTAAGAAATTTAAGTTTGCGTTTATTCTGCGACAAACTGTTTGTGTTTGGTTTCCACAAGCAATTTGATGATTAAACAAGTAAGAAAATTGCATACGGCTCTGGCCGATTCTTTTATGCTCACCGTCTTAAAAAAAAAAAAAAAATTATATTTGAATATTTTATTATTATGTGGGCTCGAAGCGGTGATCGGTTATAAAAAACATATCAGATAAAATGTAGACTCCCCTTCTGTATCCCTTATAGCGTCTGCGATATACGTGTACCATACTGTACGAAAGACCAGTGGTACCGGGTTCTGGTTTCGTTTCTAAAGATCTCTGAAAAAAGTCTTGTAAGGACATGCTAGAGCAGAAAAACTCCTTAAAGTAATTATTCTATTTGAAGCACTTGGGAGACTTTTGTTATTTTCAAAAATTATCTGTAAACTTCCTTTTTCACTTAACTTTACCTCTACTACATGCATAGACAAGCATGTAGTCAAGTGCCTATGCATGTGTATATATAGCAAGAGTTTGCATTGAAGTGTGTTCATTTGAATGCATCATTTGTGAATATCTGCAGATGTTGTTTGGCTCATTCTTATAAAATGAAATAAAATAACGTTTGTACGCTTACACGACACTTGACACTTTTAAACTCTTGAGTCAACACAAGTACAAACAAACATACCGTATTATCTAAAATGAAGAAATAAAGTAAGAAAAAAATGATACAAAATTTATATAGGAATTGGTCTGATACCACTATAGGTTTGTTGGTCTCACTATATGTTGTATAATAATTGATTGAAAAAACAGAGCGATAGGCATTGCCTACGCTATTCAGTTTTCATGGTGTGCGCATATATTTATTCATATTCATATTCATGCATTCATTCATTCATTCATATTCATATTCTACAAGCTGTACAATCATTTGCGAGTTTACAGCGCACTCGTGTCCTGGATATCGCGTCCGGAAAAATAAAGAAAAAAGCACATATGTGTCGCGCTTCTGGTAAAACTTAATTATGACCGGACCGACACAAAAGTCAATTGAAAGCGATAAAGGATTGAAGGAAAGTATTTCAAGGCAGTTTTCAAAACGTAAAATTCTCTAATTAAAACAGTCTTCCAATTAAATATTTTCATGAAATCTGGTGTTAAAGGTAACCTATTGACCTTTGAAGATTTTAAAAGCCTTTGAAAGATTGCTGTTACCAGTCAAGCGAAAGTCAGCTTAGTTCTCTGAAATGCTTCGGCGTTATTATTACTAAGGCTAAAGGGTTAGGTAGGTTAAGATGCCATATGCACTGAAGCTCTTTAAAAAGTAATTACGGAGACGGGTCAGTTTTTATAGAAAAAAGTGTAAGCAGAGGGTTTAAGAGCATCCATGTAGATCTAACTGAAAGGCTACTTACGCAATTAATTCCTTAAGTGAAAAAGTGTTTGTGTGAATATCTTCCATTTCTATCGATTTCTAGCAATAGTTTGGCTAAGAATCAGTCTATCAAGGTCGGCGAAGAAGTCCTTGCGAAAAAGAGTAGTCTGCTGCTTATTTAGTAAGTGTGGGAAAAAACCGGGGTCTTATAAAGTTACTCACGACGTAAGACCTTGAAATTTCAGAAAGTATCAGCAGTATGTATGTAGCAGTAGGTATTTGTCGACTTTCTATTAGCTAACTAGAGCAGCTGTATTTTTAGGTAGCATCTTGCATCTTTCGCTAGGCGTGTGCGTTATCCAAGCTGTGTATTTTTACAGCAACCTTTCTATCGTTATATTGCTTTATGGTACTATTTTCTAACCGCAAGAGATAGAAAGACGAGTACGTGGACACAAAAGGTTAAACTTACTGAAATTGGTTCACGGACAAATTTGTTATCTCTAACCAACAAAAGATTCAACTTCTTACGCCTTCTCGTCTTCTCTGTCAAACAATTCAGTTCGCTTATGCTTTTTGTCGCCGCAGGAAAAGAATGCTATAAATTAAACCATTTTTTGAGGGCATCGAAAGTAATCTGGATATAGTACACAAATTTTTCTTCTTAAAACAGAAACGTATAGAGTTTGCTAAAATGGCGTTCTCATCGGATTTCGGTCTGAGCCTTTGTGGTATGCTGGTACTTACCTATTGGAGCTATTTAATTTTTCGAATCGATTTAAAAAACAAGCCACAAAGGCAAGGCAAATTCAAGGCAACATTATGAGGAAATTTTATTTCTTTTCGTTATTGGAACGATTACATCCGCCGCGAATTTGAGACCAATCTAGTTAATGTAATCGTAAGTTTTGTTAAAAAAAATTTTAAAATAATATTTGAATAATTTCGCAAACATGCAAGAAGCCTTCAAGATGAAACTAAATTTAATGCACTTTTTATATAACTAATGTGCCTGACATAACCTCAAAATGAGCAAACTACCATATTTTCAAAATAAGTAACCAAAAGAACGAGGGAAAAGTATAATTTTGTAATAATTTTGTGTATGCCATGAAGTGACTATTTTAGCATTAAGTAAGCAGCAACGGTATATTCGGGCGAGGTTGACCATGAAATATCCTACACTATTTCTCCGAATAAAATTCTTGATTTAATTTCGTGATAAATTAGCGAAAATGATGCGAATAGCACTTTTCATGCGAGCTCTTATATGAGAGGAGGATAAAAGTTTTGAGCTGACAGAGTCCAAATTTGGGAAAATTGATGTTCTTGTCAAAGTTTTTATGACTTTTCATATTATATTTGTTTATCACATATTAGAAGTTAAATTAATCGTTGCTGTCAAATAAAGGGCTTATTACTTATCTGAATCCTTGCCTGGAACGAGGCCAAACTTACAGGGACTTGGATGTTACAAATTTCGTACACTTGACTTATATGCCAAATTACTCTTATGGACCAGTTGTCACCATAAAATATTGAAAATTCGATCTTTTCCGATATAATGACTTACCTTTCGTAGGAACGGTTCTATAGGAGAACAATGAAAAATCCCGCTGATCCGATTCAAATGGTCAATCGATCTTTGTCGGAAAATTTAAAAAAAAAAAAATTTATTTTATAAGACAAATTTTTCAGCACGCGGCATATTATGGGGAGAGGTCAAAGAACACATCCCATCCAATCCAATCGAATCCAATTTGGTCATCCTTAGTTCGAAACACATCAGAGAATCAAATTTTGTCACAATATATGCCAACCCGAACATGTTTTGGCAGACATAAGACAGATGGACGGACAAATGAATGCAAAGAATAATTTCAAATCGATTAATATAAGGGAAAGGGTAAGCTGAGGTGTTACATATATAAGGATAAACTTACTACGCATTATACCACATAATCGGTAAATGGTATAAATATGATCGTACTGTTGTCAGAATAAGGGCAAAAGAAGATGTATGTATTTATGAGCAAAAAAAAAAAAAAGATTCCTTTTTACGTTTTCGTACTTACTTTGCCCGCATAAATCATGAAGTGTTGCACATACAAAAAATCCATAAATTATTGATTTGGGCCATGTCAACATGTCAGTTATTTGTGATCGACATTGCTTATAAATTACAGACGTATGACCCCTCTTGCAACGGCTCAAAGTTGCTTATATTCATACTATTGTTAACTATCGTAAGGGGATTTCTTTTGTTTAAGAAGAAAACAAATAAAAACAAAAAAAAGGACAACAAAATAAAAAGCAAAACAAATTATCATGTACGCTGTTTTATGAAGTCCATCAAGCTACTGAATGCTATTTACTACATTTGGCTTCTGATTGAGCTGCTTCTTCCTGTTTTTTGTGGTATGGGTTCGCTTTTTGTTTTTTTTGTTTTTTTTTCCTCTTTGGCTTTCAAACCAATAATCATTACAATAAATGTTACATGGAAAAAAGGAAAAAAGGAAAAAAAAGAAAAAGTACCCGCAGCAACAACAGCATTTATTAGTAATGACGATAATAACTACCTGCGAAAAAGAAGACCTGTGCATGCGTACCGAACTATAATATAGTTGAGAACTTTTTGCACGTTTTTCAAAATTTTTTCACTTAATTACACATATAGTTTTTATAAGTATATCTGACTGTGCATATACAGACCTTTGCATTATTCTTATCTGTTTTTTTTTTTACTTGTCCCCTTTTCTTTTTTTTGTTTAAAGTGCTCAGAAAATTGTCGACGTTTAGATGTGTGGAAAAGGGAAGAGAAAAGAAAAATCAGAGACCTTTAATGCATTGCAATATTTCGAGTAAAACATCAGCAATAATAACAAATTACTCTTTTACGTTATTTATTGACGTGTAAATCTAAGATTTATTTGTTAGTTCCTTCTCTTCATTGAATGCGTGTATGAACTCCACGAAAGCAAAAAAAGTCACGTTGGAAATGGCTAAAGTATTACTAGAGCGATTCTTATAAAATGAAAGAGAAGTATGCGATATATCGACATTCGATGTTGTTATAATTAGTTAAGTTCTATATGCTCTATGTCCACTAAAAGTATGAGTTTTGTATTCTGGTCACCGTAATTAGGTTTTTGTTTATTTCAGCCAAACCAAAAAGGCCGTTCGTTATCATCACTGTCTGTGAGAACATTTGTGTATGAAATGGCTAAAGTATTACTAGAGTGATTCTTACAAAATGAAAGGGAAGTATGCGATAAATCGATATTCGATATTGTACTTAAGTTCTATATAATCACTGTCTGTGTTGTTCTGCCTCGCATTTGTTTTAAACACACAACATTCTTTCGCTGTCGGATAGTATACGTCCCCGTATTGTATATGCTCGTATAAATATATATATATATATATTAATTTTTAGTTTTTAGCTGTTAACATTTCCTTCTAAATCTCCTTTTTGAATGCTGTTAAGCATGAATATGAGATTTGTACAGCACTAGGGTTTCCTTCTTATTTGGCTTGCTACGAAAATGATGCGTAATATGTATTATTTGTGTGTCAAGATTGTTGTTCAAGTGCAATTAACATTTGAGTGGCAACAGTTGGCATACAGATTCGTATGCTTTGTAACCCTCGTTGAAAACTGGACTCATCTTGATTTTCTTAATTCTTTTGTTGTATGTCGCAAAAAAATTGAATTCGACGTAAAAAAGTATTCGGAATGGGTTACACGCTGCTGATTAGAGAATTTCTAATCCCTTTAACATCCTTTTCCGAAATACATTTGTATGCCGCAGTAGCTTTACAAGTCGAGCATCGAGTAGCCTGCGCTCTATAGCCGCCATTTCTATAAAAGGTATTAAGAGGTAAGAGAAAATGAACCAAGTCAACAAGAGTTTCTTTTGTATCCCAAGCTTGCTGAAATACATTTGTAAGCGACGATCCACTTTCAAGTCGGGCGACAGCAACCTAGGATCTTTAAATAACCACTTCCGCAAAAGCTTTTATATATGACCAAAAAGATTTTGAGTATCCCTGCGGTCCCAGCCTAAAAGAAATTAACTGATTTTTTATTAAAACTTGGACCGACATTTCTTCTGGCATCATAAATTAACTTATCCTGCATATCGGCCTGAGTGGTCCAGTAGGCAAGAGTCTCGACTAGCAATTTAATGCTCGTGGGTTCAAATCTCAAGTGCCATAGAGTTTTTAATAAAGCCGAATGCCTTAGATGCTAGTGCTTTAAGACTTTGAGTCTTAGGATTTATTCTCTGGCTAAATTTATACTAATAACAATAGTAAACTTATCCTAAAATTCAAATTGCGATCTATTGCCGGAGTTAAGCTTTGTGATGGGAACTAAGTTAGATGCGTAAAGTCGGAAAGTCGCTTACAATATCAAAAGATATTTTGCATAGCATTTTTGATGTCAAGGCAATCTCAGCTTGCCTGTGCTATGCTAACTTTTAAATAGTGTCTTGCAAAATTTTTCTACGGGCAGCACTATGGAGAACGTATACGTATACGTTGACGATACAGAAATCCATGCTGTGATCGAGAATACGAATATGAAATTTTTTTTAAGCTTTGCAAGAGAAGAGACAAACGTAGTATACACCAGACAGAGACCAGAATGGTGCGAATGGTGATTATAAAAAAGCTTGAAAAATAACAATTTACGTAATTTATTTGGTTTGATAAAAAACGTGTAAAACATTCGTATACATCCCCTCGTAAACATCTTCATCGATTGCCTTTACTGTTTGTGTTGTATTTTATTCTTAATTTATAATGTTATATCCTGTGAATGTGATTGCAGTAAATGTTTGTCTTTAGTCTGTCCATGCAGGCATGTTTTGGTTGTGTTTGCCTTTTCTTCGAAATAGTTTTCTTGTTAAATTTTGTACAATAATAAAATCATCTTTACCTCTTTGAAGAGGGAGAGAGCTTCGTTCATATTGTGAGGAAATTTTGAAAAGAAATTTTTGCTTTTTTTTTCCCCCCTTTTTTGAAAGACAGGACAGGACAACTACAAAGGAAGTAAGTAAAATTCCAAAAGTTAGTGCAAACATTAAAACTCGGCAAATAACATATGCTCGACATATTTTATATACACTTTTTTTATACAGTGCGTGCACTTAGATCGAAGTAGTCTTAGCTAGTCAGCCATATTCTGAGCAACATCACAGACACAAGACGTCAAGCCAAGTAAAAAGACAAGCATTTCTTCATTCTTTTACAGTTTTCGTGACTTAAAAAAAAAATGTCTACTAAAAAGTTTTATGGTGACTCATGCTTCGGAATAGCAAATCGCACAAACAATGGTAAGAAAACACCTTGTGATGGCCGCATATCTAGAATATCGGTGCAAGATTTTCAATAGAAACATGAAAATAGGAAATACTTAAGCGGTAATCAATTGTTCAGTTTACTTATGTACCGTATGCTAAAGAGGAAAAACATATTCTTTTGCAGTTTTTATTAAGCCGTGTTTGTGCTTTCGTTGGGACATAAATCTCTTTGAATTATTGAGACCTAAAGAAACAGTTACTGCTGAGCTTAATTACAACGACTGCATTCAGATCTATTGAGAAAGAAGCCATGTTTAGGACCATGCTCTGACTCATGCAGCAAAAAATCATTGAATCGCGATGCGATGTTTTATTATAACCTCAGTAGTCACGCCGAACGTTGCACTCTTTCCCTATCCTTCTTTTCAGATCTCTGGATCACTGTTGGAGAAACAAAAAAATCACTTCTACAGAGGACCTAAGGAAATACGTTGGATCGAAAAAAGGGATGAAGATTGTGTAAAAAATTAAGACATAAAAATTTGAGTTTACTGCAAACTGGCAAAGACCCAAACCAAAAGTTGTAACAAATGCTTGTTTCACCTTTAAGCCAAAATATAAACAATTAAGAAAATTATATTTGACGGAGGCCGAATCTCGAATAGCCACTGATATGCTTTTCGCATTCTACTCTCCAGGTTCTTTCCTTTGATAGCCATATCGCTGGTATTATTAAGAAAAAAGTAATCGCGGTGTCTACAGTATTTATCTTAAAATTGAACCATTTCTAGGCAGATAATATATCTTCATTTAAGGAGTGTACAAAACATTTTTAAACATTCTGTCTCGTTTGCCTTACGATAGATAAGGATTACAGCGGATGGTTTCCATTTTTGCATGTAAGGAGTAGAGTGCTTTGTAAAGTTAGTGCGGACAATTTCAGCCTTCCAACTTTCATAATTTCCGAATAACGAACAAAAATGCAAAAATTTTTGTTAAAAAAATCAGAGTTGCTTTCAGTTCACGCTTCATTGCGCGCTTCCGCTCCCAGCGATTTGGCCCATTTTCAGTACGAAACTGCCCACAGAGACTTCCAATGTCTCTATCAGATTTGAGAATGTCAACAACACAAACCACACAGACGGACGGATATGGCTAGATCAACTCAGAATTTCACGTTGATTAAGAATATATACACTTTATAGGTTGTCTGAAGCTTCCTTTTGGGTGTTACATATATTTTGGAAAAAACTGAGTATGCCCCGCTCTTACAGTGGCGGGTATAAAAAACCACAGACATTCAGAATTTCTGAGTATGCCAATCGGGTCGACCGGAAGCACTATTTTGATAATTGTAGGTGTGGGCAAGTTACGCCCATTTCTAATTTGACGGCCAGAAGCTGAGCGTATCTTTAATGGCCGCATAAATAATTCCAGATTACAGACGGACATAATATAGCTATACTCACAAATGACTTTGATACTGATCGAGAATATATACATATGTATATCATAGAAAAACAAAATGACTACACGCCATCTTACAGTGGTGGGTATAATAAAATTCAATTACATTTTGAAATTTTCCAAAAAAATATTAAAAACAAGCCATAAATTTGTGTTATCCAAAGCTTCCATTGCGGCTGTCATTAAACTCCGAGTGTTACGGAAAAGAAAACAAGAGCAATACAGCATGAAGCTTTGATCAATGTATTTTCCAGATATGTATGTTTTTCATTGTATGCGAAAGTTTTTTATTTAAATGGAGAGATTTTCAATATTTTCCCTATTTCTTTCCTTCGCGTTCTTTTTCTTTGAGTTGCGAGTATAACCGATCATTTTGTTCCATCAATTTCTTAAAATTTTCCTTGGCTTCCGTGTATTTTTCTTCCAATATTAGATTCTTAGCTTCACATTCGTCTAAACGATCTTTTGCTCTTTTCAAATTTCTTTCGCAAGTTTGCAGTTTATCTTGCAACTCTCTTATTATAGCATTGTCTGCTGCGCAGTCTGCTGCATCCCCTATTGCATTTTCGTCAAAATCAAGAAATACTCGTTGCGAACCATCGCACTGAAATCGGCAAACGGGACATTCGGCAGACCTGTAATTTTCAATCATATAATTGATAGATTAGGTACTGATTGGATCGGTTATGACAACTCATCTGAGTCCTATTTACCTTTTACGCCAATACTGAATGCAATTATGATGAAATATATGGCCGCAGCTTATGCTGTCAATAGTATCCGTTATAATCAATTTTTCTTTGCATATCGAACATACAATAATAGGCGGTGCTGACATATCCGACATCGTTCAAATTATTCCGAAATACTCTGAGAACAGCAAACTGATGATGCGTAGTTTTTTTCTTCTCCAAAAAGTTTTGCGCTTGTAGCGAAATGGAATCGTGTTACCTTAAATGAAAGGATGAACGCAATTAAATTTCAAAATTATCACTGCCAGCAACGTGCAAATGTAACATAACAGCTGTTGAAATATGAAAAGTAATATTCCCCCATATTAGCAAAACAATGTGAGGAAGCAAACGCGCACTGTTCGATTTACTGTTAACATGTGTTGTTATCTTCACGTCTTGTCAAATGCCGTTTATACAAACACAAATTATTTTATACCCAATAGGGATAATTAGTGCATGTAACACATATGTGTATTGTTGGTTTTATACACACAATCGCATTCAAAACACAAAGTTTGCTTTACCAAATACCTATGGGTATTATCGAATTTATGAGGAAAAAGGTCTATTGTTGTAATAACATTTTGTTTATCCGAGTCCGTGCAAATAAATATGAGTGATTAGCAAATATTCATCTGCTTTATCAACACGTTCTGACAGATAAAGTGGATATGCGCTATACAAGAAATGCGGTACCAAAAGTAATTATGCCCCAAACAGTTTGTGGCGCAGGATATATTAAGTTTGTGCGATTGTATATAACTCTCAGAATACCTTAAAATAGATCCAACTTATATATTATATTGGTCGACTTGGAGTCATTACCCTCAATCATAAATTGATTTAAGCTTGTCGGTCTGTCCATGTAAGTTTGTATGTAATCTATAGAAATTTAGTAATTCCCTCATAAAGTTCGACTTACATTGTAAATGCATTTACATATTTTCAAAATTTATCGAGAAAAATAGCTAAGTATTTTGTTACTAAATTGATGAGAATGATCTTCGCTCGTACGCAATCCCCGGAAATTAAGCCTTTACGTGGCAAAAATAATAATACTCTGTGACGAAAACACTGTACATAATCGTAAATTGACAACAACAACAACAAATTTGGACAACGTAGGTGTGGTCTTTAACATTCGATATGGGAACAAAATCGAATTTTTAATATTTTATGCAAAAAGCAGGTGAGAAGCAATGTAATCTTTGGCAAGAAAATTAGAATTTTCCCAATTGACGCATAAGGGCTGGTATGAAAAGTTTAGCTTTACATGGCAAAAAGTTTTTAGTACTTTATCACGAATGCACCGGATTTAGCAGTCGGCCTTGCCAGACTAAAACGATTTGACTCGTCTCTTTTATAGCCTTCTGGCGTTGCTCACATTATATGGGCTAATAAGACGGAACATGGTAATCGCCACAATGTCGTTGCAAAATAAGAATTATTGCATCTGCAGTAAGGCGGTCATCATTAGCAACGTGAACTATTACTAGAATAACGCCATTAAATTTGTAAAAACAAACATCAATTTGATAAACTGTTTTCGATACGCTTTCCAAGGCATACTTCAGAAGATTTATGATATGCAGCTTTTCGAATTTTATGGGCTGTAGTTGTTTTCGCTTTTACGTAATCTAGCAAACCAACTAAGGATACATTCTGTAGAAAATGATCGTTCTGCACATTGCTTTCAAGTGGTCGACCCTTTGATAAGGAGATACTTTTGTTTTGTTTTTCTCTAACATTTTAATGCAATAGAGTGAACGCTAAACTGATGTAGTGATGAATGGTATCGGAAAAATTATGCCATTAATACAAAAAGCAGGCGCTTACTTACCTAATGGTCTTGACGACTCTCAAATCCCAACAACCGAAAAATTGAAATAGTTATAAGGATTTTAAAAACTAAAAGTCTCCGGTAAGTCTACGGTTGAACGTTACGCAAATGCTATATAGAAAGCAAAAACGCCTATAGTGTTCACCATGAACAACTGCTTGGTTTCATGCCGTCCAGATAGCTGGACTATTCCTGAAATTCGAGAACGAGGTTATGGTCTTTTTTCCACCCAGAGAAGGCGAAACGTATTGAACATCTTATATGTTTCGTTATTCTGCGATTTAATAATGCAATCCCCGCGAAGTTGTACGAAGTAGTGTTGCCATCTTTCAAGAGAAAAAAAGAAATAAAAGAAAACTCTCTTTGAGACCCGCTAGTCCTAAATTTATTTTATATTGCCTTTGGCTGTATTTTGTGCATGCGTTAACGCCGCTTTCATTGCACATTTATATATAATCCCAAAATATCTTAACCTATATCATCTTACTATTGATGCAGCCTACGTCATTCTAGGCTCTCCGACCAGCTAAGATCCGCTGTATTTGCAAGTCTGCATATCCCCAAGTCAAAGGTATGTTGTAGGGAATTTCTTGTTAAGTCTGGAATAAGTACATAGCGCCGGGTCCGTGTAGTCCGAAGTTCGGATATTGTACGGAGTTAACAAAATTCTATTACTTTCATCAGTTTTGTCGACGCAAGATTATTCTCAAGGGCATATTATAAGCAAGGCAGGTAACGACACGAAAGTAGCCTATGTGATGTGTTTTTCTTTTCGGCATAATGAACAAACGATTTGCAGCAACTTATAGAAAAGAGCCTATGTCAAAATAACAATACTTAATAGTTGTAGCAGTGAATGGCTGCTATGGAAAAGACCCTAACACAAGAGAGAATAACGGCAGCAGAACACATAGTGAACAAGCTGTAGTTGCTCACATGAGACAACAATAAGATAAATTTCGAAGCGTCATGGATTTCGTGCTTGCATTTTAAGAAATCACACAAAGGGAAACCTGTTTACGGCCTGCTCGTTGAAGACCGACGTGAATAAGAGTGATAAGCCAGGGCAATGTGCTACTTGTTTTTGTTTCTATGTTCGATTGTTGGATCAGATCAGATGTACCTAGTGTTGCCTCCCATTCTTTTTGCCGAAAATTGATTGAATGAAACGTATCAGTCAGGGTGCATTTACGTTAAGTATCTGTTCCTAAATTGAATTCACAAACGAGTAAGAAAATGATGGTTGGGTGTGAGCAAATTTTTTATGTCCAACACCTTTATTCTAAGACGAACTAAAGCACAAGTATAATAGTTCTATTCAGCTACGACCGGACCACGTGCACCACCGCCCTCATTCAATTTGTCATATCAAGTTCTTATTACCAGATCTGTTTTCAGAAGTTTTACAAATTTTAAATGAATTCATCGAAAGAAGTATATCGTGGACGTGTATTGGACGTACAGTGTACGTGGTCCTCTATTTCCATTTTGGGCATGGAAAATCTATACAATTAACAAATCTCTTTCCACTATAATCTAAAAGTAATAAGTAGAACAGAAAGTCAACTAAATTTTGATGTTTTGTAATAATGGGTGGGTGGTCATGCTCAATTTCTTTTTAAGTAAAGACATTGTGTCTTCATGTGTAGAATGTTGAGAATAATTTCCAACGTTCTGAAGCTTATAAATAAAAAAAAAGAAAGCAGGGAAGAGAATAAGAATTTGATCACTTATAACTTTGTAAAGCCGCGGCCGGGTTTTTTCATTTTCGAACATGAAGAGGTGGATAGATTGGTAGGGCTCTGCATAAAATAGATTTAAGAAATTTTGTTCACCAATGGGTTATGAGTGATAATCCTCACGGTTTTGCTTAATGAGGTAGAGGTATTGTCAGGTTATACTTTGCTAAGGGCTTGTCCTTTGACCGAGAGGGTCCACTTTTCAATAGCAACTTGCTTACTACGTACTTCCCATGTTTCTGCCAAATCTGAGTCCCATAGCTGCGTGTTTGCGTCCAAAAGACCGAAGAAGTTAGACAAACGGGTAGAGGAGCACAGTTAAATCGATTCAAAATTTAAAGCTTATTAAAAATACGTATACTTTGAAGGACATATGAGTAGTGCACAGATTTGTACGAAGTGAATATACCTTTACCGTTCGCTGGCTGGTATAAAAATTCGGAAGATGCATCTGTTTATCTTCCTAAATCATGTATTTTAAGTGCTTCTCTTGGCAGCTTGCATCTCCGTTACCATGCAAACTCGTTGACATTGTGCTTAAATGTCTCAGCTAAAAATCGCCAAGAGAAATACGCTTTGAAAATGAGCGGAGTTTTTTTCTTTTTCATTCTTGTATGATTTTTTTCAAAAGCAATATCATTGCAAAAGCATTTTTTTTACAAGCAAAAAAAAAAAAGAAAAAAGAGAGTATAAAAAGGAAAATAGTTTCACTCCGCAAACTAATCACATATTGTGTAAATTGAGGCTAATTGCACAACAAACTTTACTTACATATAATACTAGAGTGAAATCATTTTGCATTCAATTTAATAAAAACAAAAGCATACGTTTTTTAAGCATCCTCTTTGATATAAAAAACAAGAGAATCTATGACCCAGATATATATATATATATATATATATATATATATACATATGCACGCATACTGCTACACATTTCCATAATTATTGACTATAAAATAAGAAAATCAGCAAATTTGAATTCTGTTGCAGAACTTGATTGAAAGTGTAGAAGCAAAATACAAAAAAAAAAAAAAAAAAAAAAAAAAAAAAACAATTTAAATAAAAAAGTTTTTCTTTATTGAGCATATCGGTTGAAGAAAATAATTTTCTAGAAAATAAACAAGTACAACTGAAATATGCAGACAAAGAAAGCTATCAGCTATCAGCTGCATATAGAAAATGGAAAATATTTACATCAGAACCTTTATATGAGGCGAGTCCATAAAAAATGGACCTGCGCGCTCCTTATCTAGTACAGAGCGCGTTTTTCATCAATTAAAAATTAAATCTTTTTCCTATACTAGCCCTTAGTTTGCATAGAAACAGTTGATGGTTGAAAAAAGAGTCCCTTTCGATTTGTGTAATTTACTTTCCCGAAATACGGATAAGCAGCGATTGCTGTCAGGAAATTTTGTATTCATGGTCGGGTCTGGGGAAAGTTGTAATTCATGATCGCAAAAAGTTATCCAACCCAAGACTCAAACCACATTAGTGTAACAACTTTCGTAAAATTTTTAAAAAAATTTCCAACGTTTATCAGTCGGACAGACGGACAGATAAACTTAAGAGGATTTCAAATCGATTGATATGAAAAGGTAAGTGTAACTTTTTTTGTTAATCAATTATTGTTCGTCATATATATTTAGCCAATACCATGTACTTTACTTGTTGGCATATAAAAGCTTATTTTATGGCTTGGCTGCTCGAACAACAATCCCACCCATGTTATTATTGCATAACTGTATTGGCATTAACAAGCTAAGCTAAGCTAAATATTTCTGCTAAAGATGCAGCACAAAGTTGTCGCGCAGATGACCAGCTCTTGTAGTCGATAAATTCAAACCGTCAGCAGCGGTCATCGTGGGATTATTTCACACACTCTTTGATTGTCGGTATCCATTCCCACATAAAGAGATGGTTGTGTACGATCACCAACTTCAACTTAAGCGGTAATAGCCCGCCATTTTCTTAAAATCATATTAGGGAAGAAAGGGCCCGACCGTCAAAGTCCAAAACTCTGACTTGTAAGGGCACTGTAAAGACAGTCAAGCAAGGACGACCAACAAAGAAATAATTTATGAGTGATGCCGCGCCTATTTTATCTTTTCAAATCTGAAAGTTAATTTTCTTATGTACTTTCTAGCTTGCATTTTTTGATCGGAAACAAAATCGTGTATCAATAACTTTTTTTCATGCTTTTTACTTCATTTTAAAAATTGAACTCTCTTCCTCTCTTTGTCTCCCCGCGTCAATTGTAGACCTTGGCAAAATAGCCTAAAAAGATCTTTAAATGATGTTAAAAAAGTTATTGATAAACAGAAGGCACTCGAATCACCCGTACCGTCACGACCTATTACGTATTCTGCGCCCTAGGTGAAGTATCTTTTCAAAGAGCGATCCAAGATAATGTAATCATCTTTCAAAGTAAACTTTTTGTGAACACTATAACCACTTTGATATGTTTTCCTGACCTTGTACATAATTTTTATTGCCAGATATCGCCAAAGCGGATTAAGAATTTCTGTTACTACACTAACTAAGGCCAAAAGGCCATTAAGCTATTCGTAAAGTCATAGAGAAAATGTGCGATTTAATATTTGTTAGCAAACGACGTTTATTGAAATTATCGAATAAATACCAAACTTTAAGGCCATAAAATGCAGGAAATCAAGGTATCATAAATGAGTGAAAAAAACATTTATTTGCGTTAAAGTTTTTGTTTGTATTTAGTAAAAATACCTTTTGTTTTATGGTTAAGTGTCTGAGTAACTGCTTATGGGGTAACTGCTAAGCGTGGCATTTACGCAAGCACGACGTGTACAACGAATAGTTTAACTTTAACCAGTCTTTAAAAAGTGTTTTTTTTTTTTTTTTTTTTTTTTCATCTTATTACAGCTGATGGCACTCACCTACTGTTTAAACGGTTAACAGAGAGTTTGTGCGCCGCAAACTTGTTGCCAATTGTTGTACTAGTAGTAGAAAGGCATTTCGGCATGCGAGGCCGATGAGGTGTGGGCATGTGTTCAAGCTACATAAAGCTCATCCTGATTGCGTCATCAAATCGATGGTGTCGATGGTGTCGATGACACCATTAAGTTAAATAAATATGGGAAAGAAAAGAAAGAGCAAAACAAACTAACACCACCGCATCACACATCACGAACAAACATTTCGATACTTGAAGAAAATGCCACACACAAAATACTTACGAATGACAGAGATTTGCCATAATGTAAGTCCACACAAATGCGATTTATTTAAGCGACATTAAAAAAGTTTTTCAATTGACACACGAACCCAAAAGTAAACAAGATATTAGGAAAGGAAAAGAAGAAAAAAAAAACATGCTCAATAAATGCACTGGAGAAGCGTTAAGTTTTAACGAAATATAGATTAAATACTGTCGGTTATTAATTGCATCCTCATGAAAGAAATTTAAAGGTCAGAGTTAAATCAAAAAAAATTTCTTTCCCTTAAGCTATTTGCTCTCCTTCTAAGGAGATGGCGTAAATAATTAATTATTCCCATCAGTCGCTTGCAATGACGTAAATTGTAAGAGGCGATATTATGCAATGCAATAATCAAGCACGCACACCTTAACGACATCAGTGCAAGAGTAAAACTGGAACCTCTCCAGAGAATTTTGATGACACAAAACAAAAAAATATGTATAAAATAATTTTTATTTGTGATTGCTGCTGCTGCTGCTGCTGCTGCTGTTGGCATTTGTCTTCATGTTGTGCATATTGAATGTATACAATAGCACATATATATATATATATATGTATGTATATGTATATATATCGTTTCTCTTGTGTTTCTTACAAAATCTCATTTGCAGCTGGCATCTTTATAGCCGTCAGCGGAGAGTAAAGACATGCTAACTTTATTATTCCATTCGTAATATGCTTCAGAGACCTTCTAAAGCCCTGGTGGAAGCATTATTAGTGAATCTATATATTCGTCTTCTTATTTTTTTGTCTCTTTCATGAACTTTCCGACTTTCTTACGTAATTTGTAGTATGATACAGAAATCCTTGAATCCACTTATTATAATTCTCTGTTGTTGTAATTTTTCCACTTTATTATACCGTTTGTATTACTCTCAAGAAATCCTATGCTCTATATAGAAAAATTGATACCAAATTTGCTGATATGACCTGTCTATCTTTTTGCTTGTTATGGGTAAGTATGTTCCATAGACATTATGAAGTCTTCACTAGACCAAATATCGGATGAAAGTTTAGTATAAATATTCGTGAAAGAGTTTTGACTTGACTACTTTTTTCTATACCCACCGCTGAAGGATGGGGATGGGGATGTCCGTTTTGTTTTTTTTTCTTCATAATTTATGTAGCAGCAATAGAGAGACTTCAGAGACGTTAGCGTTACATTTTGAATTGATTAAGATATGTCTGTCCGTTCGTCCGTCCATGTGTTTGTATCTTGTTAGCATTCCACTGGTCGCAGAAATGAAGATATGGATTTCAAATTTCGTAGAAGTATTGGAACGTTTTGCATGCAGGCTGGTATTGGAAGTGCGCCAAATTGTTCAGAGCGGAAGCCCAGAGTGGAACGTGAACTGAACGCAACTCTTAACTACCTATATCTTACACACACAGTGTCACAGAGTTAGAATTTACAATTGCGATTATTTAAATATCACAAACTTCAAATATTACCCAAGAAGAGATTCCTTTACTGCTGGTCTCCCGGAAAAATTGTTAGAATTGTTGTTGTTTCTAGAACCACTGCTTACTGCAGTTTTTTCCACAGATCTTTGTTCATGTTGAATGCTTCCAATGCGCGATGTAGACTTCTTAGCACTAATCCAGTGCTGGATATTATTGTTGAGATTGTTTTAACCTCTTCAACCACCCATTGGAGTATTTGATGATCTTAATTATATGCTTCTTTTGCAAACTCTGGTTGTTTGGTATCGCGATATCACTTAGCCATACTTTTTAGGTACTTGTAATGATACGCTTATAATGCAAATTATATATAATTATAATTAAAAATGTACTCCGATTTCAAATATCCGGCCACTCAATAACTTCACTTTCATGTAGATGGCATTGTTGGCAATGAAAGAATAAATCTTTGCTGAAGTGCGTTTAGAAGCCACAGGCGCCTGTATTGAATCACTAACTACGTAGTGAGGTAAAGGGAATTCATTTAGAAGATGGATGTCGTATTTACAAAAGTCACTCTTTATCGCGCCGATTTATCGATTTGTAAATAATCCGCACAGGGGCAATACGGCAATGACTCTAAATGATGGGTAACAAGCTGCATAGTGCACCGAAGGTAATTTTAAACAAAACGGTCATAATTGGGAAAGAAATCGACTCAAAGAATATGGGCAAAGTTGTTAAGGGATTTCCTTATTAAAACATAAACCAATAATAGGGGCATGGTATTTAAAGTGTTTGGATCAATAGTTTGTAAAATATGAAATTTCTTCTTCTTTCTCTAGCATTCAGCCAATCAGCAACAAGTGATTCACGCCGGCCGATGCGGTGTCCAATATTCGCCTTATGTTGAATATTTTTTTTGGTTTGGAATTAACTTGAAATGAGAAAACATGTTTGATGCACTTTCTAATAGCACGACTTGAACAAAGCAGAGACAGAAAACAAAATAAATTTTATATTTGTTATTTTCTTCTTAGGTGTTCACAAAACCAATCAACGAGATACCATTTACTATGATTACATTGCTGATGGAAAAAAATTAATCGTGTTCTCTTAAATTTATTCATTTGCTTATTTTTCTTAAAAGTTTAAATGTTTAAGAAGACAATTTGTTCCAGTTTCTTCCTAACTACTTCGGAACACATTTCTATCCATTCGGATGTAATTGCTCGATATTCAACTGAAATGTGAAGACTTCTTCTTCATATAAGTTGCCATCTAACTAAGGACTGCTTACGAAGAAGTCTTAGCTCATTTCTGCGCATCAAAGAGCTAGTTGCACGTTACAAAGCCTTTCAGAGAAATAGTCCTCCCTGTCAGCGCCCTATACTACCTAGAAAGCCGCAGTTATTTGGAAAAATAAAGTTGCAATGGCAATTTGAAGAGGTGAAAATATGAGCAGTTTCTTAAGGAGCTTACTCTAAGTAAACCTAATTATTATTAGTATTATCATCATTGTTATTTTGGCCAGAGATGTGAACTCTGAGGCTAAAGTCTTAAAGCACTGGTAGGTAAAGCAATTGGATTTATTGAAAACACTACCGCGTTTGAGACTTAAACCCACGATCATTGAGTTGTCAGTCAAGGTTCATTGCCTAGTCGGCACCCCCGGGCGCATAAACTTACTCAGCTTCTCATCTACAGCCAGAGAGCATAGGGCAACTATTTTAAGATTAAGTTGACTCCGCTTTTAGTATTCAATCTTTACCTAGTGCACAAGCAATTTTACGGTTGTTCTCTCGATCAGAGACCACTTCTTTGAATTAGAGATTTTGTACTTTAAACACTCAGTTATTGTAAAATTAATCGTATTTCTCAGTCATGCCATGCTACGAGGGCCAGTGAAAGGCAATTACCATGTCTGTTCGTCCAATGGGTACCTGTGCTAAAGAAAATAGAAGGAGCACCGAGAAGTTTTTTTAACGGCTATATATATATATAAAAGCACTGCTTGTAACTTTCAAAGGAAATTCTAAAGTTCTACTTCAAAGCAGCTTGAGAGTATGGGGATCAAGGCTGCTAAATATGGGCTTGAAAAATTTTCAATATAAACAAACTTTAACATCACATACCTTAAGTGAAACGAGTTGCGATTGCCAATATGCATCTCGTCTAGACTAGTTTGCTGAGTTCCGTTTCACATTGTTATTTATAATTGTTAATTTAATATTTTGATTGGCATTTAAATCGAAAGTGCGAATGAAAGAAACTTTGAAGATAACTGTCAAAAGTAATAAACGAAAATGAAACTTCATATAAATTTTTAGATTTCATATTACGAACGGCGCGAACCGCCCACCATTTAATTCAGTCAGCCTTCATTCATATAGATGTCGCTTAATTAAAAACGTTCGGCACGTTTACAACGACGATGATACAGACATGCATATGCACTGTTTGCTGACGGCTAATTGCATAAGTTGATGCTGCATACATAGTAGTAGTAGTAGTAGTAGTAGTAGTATATATACTAAGTGAAAATCGCTTGACGTACGTACGAACATATTCATATCAAATTCATCACATACGGTACATTGATTGGTAATGCTGGTGGCAACAAAGGCGGTTATGTCAGACATATTAATGTGGCAGACAACAGGACAGAAACGCGTATACCTGAATGCATTAAAACAAAGTGCGGCTCGTTGCAGATAAAATTGATTAAAAATTTTGAAGGGCGTTAATTTAAAGCGAAACAATTTGGTATGAAATTTACTAAATACAAATCTACTTGTACGGCAGAAAATGTTAAAAATGCTCTTTCCGCAACCCTCCTAGGGAGATTTACATGTAACCGGTACATTTTTATTAATTCCTTACGATTGATTTCAATTAAAAGATTTTCTACAAAGAGATAACCACATAGCAGGGGATGCAGGCATTGAGTTTTGCTATTGGAAAATGTTGAAAATGTTATTTCACTATTTGTCGAAACCACTATTTGGTCAATCTGAGTGCCCGAAGGTCAGAGTTGTTCTCCTGACGGTAGGTAGGTACATTGAATTTTATTTCGTTTGATTAAAATTTGTATCCTTTTTTTTATTTTTTTTTTGATTTTTATCCTTTTTCGCCATTTTCGCAACCAGCTATAGTAAAATCAGCAATAAATATACCCTTATAAGTTTGCATTCGCTCACAAGTGAATCACGTTCACAGGGAAGCTTCACTTCAAGCCAAAAGTTTTAGGCAATTGTCAAGAGCACTAAAGTTCTGTTGAGAAGGTGAAAATTTCCGAATTTATTTTGTTAAAAGCAAACACATCCGGAACTGGCAAAAAAAGTGAATCCAATTCGGATAAAGCCTGAAGAATGAATATATCTACGCTAACAACCTACGATGCCTTGGAGATATTCTTAAAATATTTCACACATTCAGCTACAAAAATTTAACAGCTCGCTTTCCCTATACGCTCGCAAACGAACGATGCGGTAGAGGACATTTACATATACACCTGTTAATAAACTTCAAATCCATTTTCTGGATCGATTTGAAAATAACCATTCATTGGTTCGCCTAATGTCAGTTCAGTTAATTTTATCTTCAGCCTGCGTCCCATACTGACATATTTTGATCCAAAGACAAATACTATTGAAAATAGTTGGATCGGAAATTCTTATAAGAAATTTGCAATTTTTAAAAAGTCACTTTTTTTTTTAAACCAGCTGAAGCCATTATAGTTGATCAGATCCGATCTTTAAGCAAATTTGTTTAAGGCAATTCTTCCTGACAAAATATCACAATTTATATAATACTTTGTTTCTATGTAAGAGTATAATTTTAGTGATACCGTTGATACGATTGAAAAGGTGAACTAACGCTGGCCAACTATAGCAAAATGAAATTTTCTTCATTATCCTCCATCTATTTTTCTTTTTCATCAAAACTAATTCTGTTCTCGTGATTATTACCTTTAGAATATATTTTTAATTTTTGTATTCCATTATAATGTGGAATTTCATTATTTGTTTTTATAAAAAGTTAAAGTTAATTTACTTTCTCACTGGGTACATATCGCCTTGGTTTGTGTTAACTACGAATACTTGGGTGATATCTTTAGAGATCTTTTCTTTTACGATATCGTAAGTTATAGTCGAATCGATGTTTTGTGAGGTCGACTTAGTTTCTTCTGTACTGTCACGTCTCTATGAACAGATCACACCCATTTTTTCGACCGCGTATTGTTAACCTAATAAGGAATGCTTTTGCGAAATTTCAGCTCTCTATCTTCATTTTCGTCACAAAAATCACCCGTGAAATTGACGAGATTTCATAGCAATAGATAAGCAACATCAGATTTGCATCAATATAACAAAAACGGGCATGTTCCAGCAAAATATGCATTTGCTGCATAACATCATTAAAAATCATTCATCTAAAAATATCGATCTCGTTATGTCGAATTTTTAAAATCAAAACTTCTCGTTGAAGATAAACCAAACAGTTTTGTATAGAACTGTTCCGATACAAAACGGAAAGAGTGAATCTTGTTATATGACGAACGTACTATATACGATCTTCCTAAGTCCTCTTGACTGTTGTTCACATCCACGTGAACCTAATATAAATGAAGCGACATCTTTAATATTTCCCAACAGAAAAGCGCCTTGGTCAATGAAAGTGGAGGCCTTGGATGAGTTGAGATCATTTCTCGAATGCTTAGAACCAATATCTGTCGATGTGTAAAGCATTCTGAAGTAGAGAACTAATTTAACGTTTTTGGCATACATACACACATACACCCAACCGTCCAATCATCTACCCATACACTCACAAACACGCATGCACAGGCGCGCGCATACATTAATACATATATACATACATACGCAACTATGACTTTCGTACCAATTTACTCCCAATGCTGTATATATATATATATATATATATATATAGATAATAATAAAAATAAAAAATATATTAATTTCGAATTGGAAGTTATTTCGAGGGATGAAAATTATTTTTGTCTACGCATCGAAACCAAGCTATTTACAAACTATTTCCCTCTAATGACATCTGAAACTTGATTTCAAATTTATTTGATATCAATTTATTCCGAACGCTTGACTTACCATGATCAACAATATTTCGAAAAGTTACCTGAACTGTATTTGAAGAGAGCAAAGTGTTATAAGCTTTCTCGTTTCGTGTCGTTGGATGATATTTCAAGATATCTGCTTAACTAATATGAGACAATGAACGATTTTAATTTATTTAGTCCTTAATCAAATTCGCTATACAGACAAAAATAAAGTGAAGGCTTCCCGTAAGTGTATAATAATCAAACTTTTGCACGCAGTAACCTATTTCATAACAATGGTCATCTTATCTTTATGAAGATATAAAAATTTAATGCTTAGCAATTTTGTGCGACGATTCAAGTGAAATGTTTATGCATCCGACCATGACCAACAAACCAACAAACCGGCAAACAAAGCAACGGTCATCCACCGGCTATGTCGCAATATAAAATCAGTAGACTATTGAAAAACTGGTAATAAACTAAGCCCTAATGTGCAAACATGACATTTTACAATTCAAAGTAGTTGTTTTGCGCTGTTAAAAAATAAATTATGTAAATTCTCATTTAAAAAGTTTACTAAGCAAAGAGCCATTAGAACATTCGTTAACTGCACAAAAATGTAATTAAAATCAGTTTCTAATTGAATACATTCATCGTTGCGTTCATGCCATAGAAATGGGATGTGATCAAAATGAAATACAATTTCATTTTTCAGCTGTGTCCCAAAATAACACACAGCAGCCGTAACAAAAATAATGTCATGTCAAGGCAAGTTGCATCAGCTGTTGAAACGCAGTTGCCACCAATAGCGTTAGGACGATAGCGGTGATGGGGAAAAAAACCAAAACAAGAACCAAAAAAAAGAAAACACGAAAAAAATAACTTTTCAGCTAAAAATGAAAATTTTACTTAAAAAAAAAAAAAAGAAGAAAAACATCTAAATGCAATAATGAACAGTGATGGAAGGCGTCCTTCTAATAGTCCTCTCTACCACTACAAACTAACTATGGCGAAGACTAAGAGATCAAATTCGATTTAGGCCACACTTTTCGAAACATATCATGTACCGAGCAAGCCGACCGACTTAGACAAGTGTAGCTAACAAATATGCTACGCACAGGAAAAGTTTAATTATTTTAGGAGATGCTTTTGTACAAGCAATGAATATTAGACGAGAAAAGTACCAACAACTTAAGCCTATTCTTAATCATCAGATGCTTTTTCTTCTTCTTTCTTTTACAGCTTCTTCCATCTTCTTGTGGCATTAATCAAGAAAAGATTAATTAGAACTTTTCGTATAAGGGAAAATGATGAAAACGATCCTTGATGAAGTTTTAAACAGTAGCATGCCTTGCGGAGACTTGGATCTCTCCAGAAGATGAAATTAAGCCGATCGACATATCAATTATGAGAAATATTAAGAGCCCAAGAGTTATTCTCCAGTGTAATGTGCAGTTGTCGAACGAGCCTAGAGTACGTATTTCTCTTTCAAAACCATAGGTCTTCCTGTGCTTCACGCCGTCTTTCTATTTCTTTCGGGATGTCTTGTGTTACCTTTTTACTTCCAGAATAAAAACACTAATGCCTTTGCATATGAAATTTGATTCGAAAACCAATAGTTGAGGCAAATGATTTATTCAATAATTTTTATGCTCACTCAATATCAAATAATAGTCTTTTTAAACCTAAAAAGACTGGAAGAGAAGCCCTCAAAGTGACTGCTTTTGGGCAAGATGGTATAACACATACATTTATAAGTAAATACAACCACTAACAAATGCATTTTTAACAGGTATAAAAAGTCACAAAATCCGAAGAATTTGTAACATTAAAAATATAAAATTTCTTCGAATTCAAATTAAAAAGCAGTCAAAATGACTTCTTTCGGCAATCCAGTGTTAACCAATTGTTAAAAAGAAACTGATTTACAGATAGAATTAAAATTCGGTTTCGGTGTGAATAGCTTTTAATTCAATTCTAAATCTCTAAAGGAACCGTAAGCAACGTTAGCTGGTAGACCGAAACCAAATAGAAAGTTATTTTCATCTGTAGCTCATCTCCATACCGACCTTTAACGTTAAAAAAAAAAAAAAATAAAACTAAAAAACGATAAAATTTCGACGTTTTACAGTATTGAGTAGGCAAGTCCTCCCAACCTTTTCCACTTTTGTATAGGTGCTGCAGTATTTTCCGTAGTAAAAAGCTTGAAATTTTCTTAGTTTTATTTGTCTATGCTTTCCACTCACCACCAAGAAATAATCCGATTAAAATTATTCAAAGTCCGTTATAAACTTCGCCGTGTGCGTATGAAAAAGTATTCAACTTTAGCAAATATTAATTTTAAAGATTTTTCAAAAACAAAATTTAGAAATAATCTCAACTTAAAGTTATCCGAATCTTCCGTACGCTACATCTATATATCATTAGAGCAATGAATCTTTCAAAATTTCTTATTCTTTCACTAAATGGATAATGCGCTTCACTTTTTCTATAAATTTTTTTGCCCTCCCCCCCATTATGGGAATCCCTATAATAGATGAATTGACAGAGGGAGTAGAATGTCCAAATATTTAACTAGTAATGAGCACAATATAGCTCAATAGCGTTTATATTCTTATTAGTATTTGGTGTATTCCAAGTGACATGAAAATTAATAACACCATCCATGTTCGGATGTTGAGGGAAGTACTGACGAGCTGATAAAACTTTCAAATAAAACTTTTCTTATTTAATTACTTTTTTTTTTTTTTTTTGGTCTCAACGCCCAACCGTCTTTTAAAAGATATTCACCCAACCAGGCAGGCAGAATCCATTTGAATGCTAATTCACTCGAACTTTTTAGTATTTTTGGTTTTTTTTTTGCCGAAATTTTTATATATGTATGCCAGCAATGTTTTTTGTGTTCATAAGAGATTTGAGTTCGAACTATTTTCAACATCTTGACGTTATTACATTGTAATTACGTCGTGGTCTACTTGTTGCAGATAGAGGGAGGCGGATAAAAAGTTTTCCTTTTTTTTATTTACATATATATATATATATATATATATATATTGTTTTTTTTTTGTTTTCTATAAATAGCATAAAAAAACAAAAGGCGATGGTGGTTTTATTTTTTTTCTCTTTTCATGAATCCTTTTATGAACGCTTGCATATGCGAATACATTCATGCCACGCATATAATATGTATATGAGTTCTATATGCTGCTACCACCACCATGTAATATATTGTGCAAAACAAGAGAGCTTAAAATTTTCTCTTTTTTTTGTTCTTGTTTTTTTTTTTTTTTTTTTTTTGCATACTCATATAATGTCTATAGTGCTTTAAACAAAAGTATATGTAATGTGCTTACTGACACATTTTATAATATTGTTTTTGTTGCCAACAGCTTAAAGGATTATAACAAACATTGATAAGGATACTAACTCAATTTGTTGAAATCTATTGTTAGTATTTATACTGTTTTCGTACCCAAAGGAAGAATGAAAATCACAAATGTTGGAAACTTTAAATTTGAAATAATTGGAAAACATAACGAAAATGTTTTAGCAAAATCTAAAGTCGTAACAATAGACTTTCCTATCACTACTGCTACTAGTATTATCAAATATATATACTTCTAACTAATACTTCTAACTGCCACTAACTATTACTGTTAATTGCTACTAAGGACATTAATTACAGCCGAGTGGTATACACTTCAAATTGCTTCCTTTTATCTATCAACATTTGCTGCCTTTACTTCAAACTATTCCTAGCGCGTCTTGACATTGGAAAATGGTAAAGTTTGGGGGGCGAATCATCAAGTGATTTAGTGTTTTTTTTTTTTTTTTTTTTTTAACAAAAGGGTTGTTTAATTTTTTAATATCACTTGCAAAATGGCAATGGCTAAGCTTGACTTCTGCCCATATACATTCATATATGTATTTTTTTAGTGCTATGATATTGATGAAACTAACTTTCTTTCCTGTTAGGCAAACAATCGACAAGAACAACGTGTACTCGAAGTAAAACATCTAAATATATTATAGGGGCCCATAGCCTACCATTAAATAGCCTCCACCAACTTGCCGCTAATCTTACAACGACTTTTCAAACTAAAGCATTATACAGCGTTATATAGTCCGATCCGAATTGTTTTGAATAGAGTTCATTCTTGGGACGAAGCACGTCAGTGAGTCAAATTTACCACCACCAAGTGGTGAAAGGTATAAAGAATACAAGCGACTAAAGGAAAAGAGGTAAAATGCCTTTTTGGGGAGAGCCTCATTTCTTCGGTCTTGTGGATATTATGCGCACAAAATCTGAGCTTTATATATTTTATATTTGATGAGTAATGCGAAAGAGGCTACCTTTTTTTACTTTTAATAATAGAGGTATCCTGAATTTATGCTGTACTGCTGGCGTGGCCTTTAATCGATTTAGCCCATGCTCGGCCATCTGAGTAAGCCTGAACTTCGAATCTGAAGCCGATACCATACCATTTGTGGCTGGGAGGGTATATACCACCGACAGACGCATAGGCGGACAATCAAATTCTTTTTAATTTATTCAGAATTTGACACTGATCTAGAGCACGTGCACTTCGGAAATTCTCTGGACCTTTCTTTTGATAAACATAATATACCCTCGACCTCTCGGGAATTGGTTTGAAAACGGAAAATGCAAGAAAATTTCTTGCAAATAAAGAGTTCTTGGGCGGTAGCAACGTTGGGAGTTAAAAATACTTTAAACACAGCTAACAATCGCACTATCCTTAATATTGTAAATCGAGGAGGTTACCCTGAATGCCCTCGCCTGGCTGTAGACGACAGCCAACGTTCTTTAAACTGAAGATATTGATGAAAAAATAAAAGTTTTTGTCGCATAAACGTATTCTATAAAAAGTTTAGGGAATTTAGATTGGAACCCGCTTGGCTCTTTCCCTCCTTACGAAAATAGATTGCTTTTATTAGTCTTAAGACCACTTCAAAAAGATAGACTTATCCGCAGTGTTTCCTTTCCAATTAAGTTTGTTAATGGTATCATCGATTAACCGGCATTACTTGGTGAGATAAACTTCAAGGTCCCAAACCATTTCTCTAGGAACTTTGCTTGAGCTTAGTCTATTGAAAGCTTTTCAACCCTTTAGAGCTCTTTGCAAAAAAATTAAATGGTATCTATAGTTTAACTTTAATACGGATGTTTAACTCTTAACCGCATATTGTTGCCAATTGTTTGCATTCCGATTTCACTTAATTTGCAAATTAAGTTTTTAAAAAAGTTTAAGTAAAAAAAAATTAAAAAAATTGGCAACAATATGCATTTAAGGGTTAAAAAAAAACAATGTAAAGGTTGCTATACAAAGAGATATGAAGTTTCATACATGCGATCACAATTGCATCGCTATACATATCATTTGAAATACGCCCGTGTTGCATATATCCATATGTCCAGATTACCTTCTTATCTGGATATCTTAGTAGGACTCGAAAAGTGAACTACACTTCTTCACTACTAATGACTGGCAAGCTTTTGCATGTTTGCAATGGCTTGGAGGTTCACCTGCAGCTCGGATTTACACCGACTGTGGGTTTCCCTCTTATTCCTCTTATTTTCTTATTTTTTTTTTAATTTTCCTTACATATAAGGTCTGCCGGAAAGCCTTATTCGTTTCTAAGACAACAAGTTTCGACACGTAAGCACATGTTTATTTGGAGCATGTTCGGCTCTCTATTTTCGTCACTTAACTAAAACAAAGTTAATTCACGTTAGCCTTAAGTGTGAAGCGATAGGGTAGCCATGGTTACTGATTAAGTTCACTTAGTCCACTCTATTTTATAAAAAAGAAGAAATGCTTCAGAAGCGTGTAGAAATTTATGGAAGGTAGGTACAGTTTTTCATAGAACATAAAGAAGATGGTTCGTGCTGTCTCACCCTAATCCTAAATTTGAGTTAAATCAATAGTGAGATTTAATTTTCCATTTCGTAATTGTACCTATCATCATGGAGTTGAAATATCATTGTTTGCTTCATTATTAAGAGTAACAGTGGAAGTCTTATCATCATTAGTCATTTACCACAAAGGAAAAATAAGCTCACTACCTTACAGCAAATGGGATTTTATTATGTAAAAAATCTTTGAATTCATTAATTTTTGTCGCATAAAATTTCACTATGTTCCACGCAAGAGCAAATAAAGGGATAATAATTTACTGCTAGCATATTGCTCTCCGCTTACACCGCAAACCATACTATTTTAAGAACAAGAAAAAAAAAATTAGTTTATAAACGTCATACGGTGCACAAAAACTAATAATTTAGATGTTGTTTTCAAACAAAGAATGTAAACGTAGTTGTTGTAAAAGTTATCCTACTCAGAATTATGTCCCCTGCATATATATATATATATATGGCTTGTAAGTTTCATTATCTTCATTACACTTTTTCGTTTCCTAATTACAGTCGTTTTGGATTTTAGTGAATTTTACGTTTACACGTTAAACTCAGTCACAAAACAATTTGCTGGTGTTTGTAAAGAAATTTATGAGAGAATATTGTAAAAGAAATTTATTTGATAAGGTAAAGCAATTTCCGACTCGTGCGAAACAATTCCGTGACTAAAATTTTTATGCATTCCACAATAGCATCATTGCTGGACTTATAATAAATAAAACAAAGTTTTTATGCTGACTTCAAATACATAAGTCCTTATGGCTTTGCTTATTTCTTTTACAATGAATCGTTTGAATTTTAATCATAATTTTATATAGTAATAATGGAGGAAGTATTATTATTTTTTTAATTTTTTAATTTTTTTTTTTTATTATGACCAATCGTTGCGGGAATGTCTCCTATGCAGGGGAAAAAAGTTTGGAAAAACGGACAGGTTGCAACCATTGGTTGGGATATGCCCGACTGGCATGAGTTACGCTTTTACCGATTAAGTATTAACTACAGCTGCAGTCACACATTAGCTGAAATTACGGTATGGTCTACAATAACGCAAATTTAATATTAATGACTATAGACGAAAAAAAAAAAAAATTAATGCTTGAAGAGGCAAAAAAAAAAAAAAAAAACGGTTGACGGATCTTCTAACGTAATGTGTTCTTGAAGTTTGTAAGGACCAAAGTCACGCAGCTTGTTTTGGTTATAAGTTATTCTTATGTATTTAAAGTACGATAAGTATATTTTACTTTCCACTCAGTTTCTTTTGTTGCAGACAGTTTGTTATTCTCTTGTGAGTATTATAGGAATGCTGTAATAAATAAGAACTGTTTAAGTAAGAACGAAATGGAATGGGAATATGGGCAACGCCCATCCGTGTTCGAACAAAAGTATAGACAAGAAGAGGCCGACTTCCGACTTCCTTCTTCTTTTTGGTGAGCCGTCGTTGCTATAAGGACGCAAAGAAAAAGAATAATCCGCGAACATTGCGAGAAATAAGGGGTGAATCCGCAGTGCTGGGGATATGTTATCTGCCTAAAAATTATGGTAGTGACGCCGGGTAATTTTTTTTTTTTTTAATAATATCAGCGATGTGGGTATCAAATAAAACAACTTCGAGAGTAGAATGCGAAAAGCATAGTAGTGGGTGTGCGAGATATGGATTTTGTTATTAGAGAGATTATGTTGCGTTACACTAAATACAAATTTCACGGTTTTATTAAACAACATCATGGTCATCATGGTTACCTATGAGTATTATTGACTGTATGACCAATTCGTAATTACTAAGTGAAAGCATTGACCAGACCTCTTGATTTAATGTGCATTTATTATGCTACTGCTTTGCTGCATTTCAAACATTATTCCTCTATTTCTTTAATTAAAACAACATTCCACACATTCTTTGTGCCATCGACAGACATATTAATCAAGAAAAATAATGAAAGCATTAAAGAACGATTTTTTTATTTAGTCGTTCGTTTATTAAAGTCATGGTAGAATGCTTGCGTACCTATGAAATATAATTAATTCACTTAAATAAACACCGTTATGTTTATAACCCAGAAACGTGCGATATCGTATATATGAAGCCTTTCTGCTGTGATTATAAATTAATTTAAGGAAACGATTGCCATAAAAACATGTTCAATACTCCTGCAATGCGTTGTTGAACCATTCCGCATAACTTAAAATTGAAATGTAGTGCCTTGTATTAGATATGCCAAGCACTCGCCGTGCCTAGCACTATGCGGAACATAGATATATGTTCCTTTCGCCAGACATTTAAAATTGCTAATTAAAATAGTGTTCGCTTTCATCAAAATTTATTTTATCGCTGTCAAAACAAACCTCGCCGCTTACAATGCAACTATCCTATAGAGAGCGCCCCAGTCCCTCTAGAGCGCACTACCAAAGCTTAGGCAGAATTTCTCAATAAAGGAACAAACGTTATCAGTGCAATCGCGTTTCCAGCACTTGATTGAGCAAGAATTGTTTACACAAATGCATAAAAATTAATAATAAATATTGCGAAATGTAACATGATGATGTTTTTTTTTTGCGAACGTGCTCGACGCCGATTCATAAATGCTAACAAAGAGTGCAATGAAACTAAATAGACGAAAGAAGCCGTTTAACATCTTTATGACTACATCAGGTTTGTTAAAGTTCAATACACAATTCCATCAAGGTAGCGCTTGCAACAATGTTACAGTATTTTTGACATTTGCTAAAAACGGCATCGAATTCCAAACAACAGCAAAAAAATAAAGAATTCTTCTCATGAATTTTTACGCAAACAATAGTAAGCAAGAATTTCACAAATTTTGAAATATTTCTATCAGCTGTAAGAACTCAATGACAGTATCATAATATTTACACAAGTCAACTCACAAATATATCATAAGATTCTATTTAAATTGCTTTGAATATAAGCGAAAAACTACAAACTCGTTTAAGCGACCGCAGGGAAGTAAAAGTGGCGAAGAATAAGAGATTATAACGGAACATTATTTCAGGTAATACATACTTAAGAGATTGCTCTTGCATTCATGTTGTAAAGCAAAAGAGTACATATATACACTATAACTATAAGTACAAATATGTAGGTGTGTATTACAGCTATTATATAGGGCCTGGCCCTCTTATATAAACATATATTTGATATGCATACGACAACTAAGGGTGTGCGAGCTTTTCTTTTTTGTATGCAATTGAAGAATTTCGTCGAAAATATTCTGTGAAGAGATTGGAGGTTTCAATATCACCAGAGGATCAGAGGAGTTGTTGAAGTAAAACTTGCGAGAGATTTATTGAGATTTTTCGTTTGGAGTTAAATAACTTAGAAAAACATTTAGAATTAATAAGCAGTGATCATTGCTAGATGGCAAGGGTCCTCACGTAAACTCGATCGCTGTCTACAGCTATCTTCTGGAAATTGACAAGCCACAGTCCCCTTCAGTCTGCCATTACAATTTGGAGTGCGATTGTATTGAAGTAGGTTACGATCAAATAATTCACAGCCAGAATTATCCTTGTAACACCGAGTGACTTTTAGTAAATTCCTTCCTTCGATTCAGAACCGAAAACCCGTGAAGAATTGTGGAAAAGTTCCGACTAATGTGAAACAGGCTCTAACCAAGTGTCGGTGAAAACCAAAGTAGAATGAAAGACATGGGGGATGAACTAGAACGTCCATCTTCCTATCTTCGACGTCACCGTCTTATCGCTCTTCCCGTCTGATCATTGATGTCGAGCGCTCCTCGTTCGTTTAAGGTGGTCCTTCCCGCCTGTCTTCACGGCTTCCTCTCGTAGGTGCGTCACCTCTCATCCGCCAGGATCAGGACCGCCTATGCAGCTTCTTCCGGAACGATTCGGAAGCCGCACGTCTGCCTAAGCGCACTGAGGCGTCACATGCTCGCCATCTTTGCATACGTGGTGTTTTTTTCGAAACGAGGATAAAAAATTCGACAAAGCTCCAACACAACTTCAGTACAACTAGCATTTCTAACTTGGCTTCACTTTCGTAAAACATATGAATTCTTCCGTTTCAAAACAAGGTAAAAGTACACTAAAGCCAATTTTAATTTTCTTAATAAAATAAAAATTAAATTTATTAAATAAATTATTAGTATAAATAATTATTTCTTTTTTATCTGAATATTATCTTAATAAGGTAAAGTTTACCTTATTCTCGTTTTCTTTCCATAAATTGCTTCATATTTTTTAGAAATTTGCGTTGCTTTGTGTCCCTTTTTGGTCCCCGAGACCAAAGGATCTTTGAATCGCAAATGGTAAACACGCGTCGCGCGAATAAATCTGCTTAATAATGAAAAACGTGAAGAGACTCTTAACGAATCCGCAACCTATTGATTTGTTGTACGTACTTATCAAAGACCAGCTTCACTCAGAGTCCACAGTGTAAACTACTCTGTACCAGGAATACATTCAGATGCTCACGCAGAGAATATGAGATTCGCAAGAATCTAAACAGAACGCCAAATTAAGCCTACCGTTGTACTACTGCCTCTACAACTTGTTGGAAAGCAGTTGTTCTTCTTTCCAAAAAAATATCGCATGTCTGCTCAAATAATTCAACAAGGGCAGTTTTTCATTTGCGTGATGTACTAAAAGACCATTTGTACACTGCTGCTTGAAAAAATAAATTTCAAAATGAAAACCCGACCTCTATGGCCTTAAATCTTTTCTTTTCCTTTTATTTGTTTGTATACACACACACACACACACACACACACACACACACACAAACTGTCCCACAAAGCCTACTAAAAAGTTTTTCAGCCTTAATTCTCAGGCTTACAAACGCAATTAATCCTCATTGCATCAGAGCCCTTTCTATCATAGAAACACATGCTTTTTCCTTGCTAAGGCCATGTTGTTAAAATAAAAACCTGACATAATCTACAATGTCTGGATAAATTACATAGAATTTTCCTTTTTTATAATAGCATCAAGTTTTGGTTTCCATTTACTACATATATATATATATATATAAATGTATATATTTATATAATTTATACTGATTTACACAGAATTGATAAATAAATAAAAACAAACAAACAAATGCTACTGTAAAATAAGAAGGATAAGGAAAAAAAGAAATGATTTTTTCAATTGCATATATAAAATAAAATTGAATATATGCTGGGAGCTCGGTAGTGCCGTCTTTGACGCTCTCTATATCAAATTCGAAGTATGAATGCAATTCTAGAATTCATGCTTCTTCTTCTTGTTTTTCTGCTTTTTGATTTATATGAGAAACATGGAAGAGGCCTACTATCTTATAGGTCCATAATTCAGTAATGTAATTAAAGTTTTTAATTTCACAAGGAATTTAGGAATTATTGGTTATATTGAATAATTTGATGATGTTTTGATTTATAGGTTATGTTTGATTCATTGGTGATTAGAAATTGGCTTTGTTTAGTTGAGTAACTTCCTGAAGTTGCTATAACTCCTTCAATTCTTTGTAACTGTGTGTAAGTGATGCCAAGTTTTTGCTTTGCGGAAAACACTAAACCTGACCCCTGATTATGTATGGCGTTCACTGGTCAAATCTCGCTTATGTAAACGTTAAAAAATTTCTTTGAAAATTAAACTTTTTTTTTTTAAATAATTTTTTAAATTAAAATTCATAAGATTTATAGTTTATTGCATAATAGGCATAATTAGCAATATTAAATGCGAAATCGAATGATTATAGAAATATTATGATTCAATTTTGTTTACATACACATCCTCATATCGGTTGTTAATGCAAACACATGAAGCAAACCTAAAATTTTAGCTGCAGTAATTTATGTTCAACTGTACATAAACACATACAACTATATCATATTTACGCAATTAGGCGTAAACATTAATTTAACTTATTTAACAATATTTGCATTATGCACTTATTAGTGCCTGACTGGATTGGTTCAAATGTGCTTTTCGCTCGTCTTCGCCCAATGTAACGAAATTATTTAATTGTGGCCTTTTATCACTGACTGCAAAGAAATTTTCAATTATAATTTCAAATATATTTCGACTAAAGGAATAAATTCTAGAACTAAACCCCGATGAACACTAACAAGGAAGACTTTGTACCTTTAAGTTCATTTAAATGCGAGCTTTTTTAAATAATAAAATTTTATATAATTCATTTTAATATAATAAATGACTTATTTATTTGCTGGTAAGCAATTGTTAAATAAGTTTCCATTTGAAACACTAATTACTTACTTCTTTTGAGGAATGTCTTTCACATACAATAAAATTCGGCCTTAGATGTGTTTTTTAAATATTCTTGTCATTCACTCTTTCATTTACTTATTATTCTTATTCTTTCACGGTCTGGTCCTTTTATTAAGCACGAATTATTTTGCTATGATAAATAAACTACTAAGCGAATGAAAGAACATACAACACCATCGACATTGTCTATATTTAATATTATGTTTTTTTTTTTATTCGTAGCAACGTTTTCTCGGTAAATTTCGAAACAAGTTCAATGTGTGCCCGTTTAGTCTGTAGTAAGTTAAATAATGTTTTCTATCAAAAAATTCCCCAATAATAACTATCACGCATTTTTCTGAAAAGAATAACTAAAAGTAAAGAAAGGGAGGGAGATATAATGCATTAGTGCTTTCATAACGGAGTTAACAGAACCTACTGGAGACAATGAAATACATAGATGGTCCAAGATTTGGGCTGAGGAGATTCTTGGGTACTTCTTACCTATCTGTTACACAATAACACTAGTAATGCTGCTAATTAGCAACCAGTTTGCTGTTTCATTTGAATATTTGGTAATGGCTTCTTGATAACAAACAATTCTGCGTTTTTATGTAAATATGCGCTATGGTATGCATATGAGTATGTATATACGAAAAAAGACCAAACAGCAGGTATTTATATGTAGCAAATATAATTTGTTTTCTTTTCGTTTTGTTTATTTTGAAGTAATGAAGAATTCCAAACTGTAAGTTTGCCAAATGCATTGACAAATTTTAGTGAAAGTTTTCATATCAACAATTTGTTATTATTGAAAACAAATTATGCTGGAATATATTATATTAGGTTGGAAGCTATGAAACGGGCGTCGAATAAAAATAAAAAAACCAAAAAGGCCAATTTTTCACATTATTCATTATATTCAATTGAAATAATTTCCATTGTGTCAGCTCGTATGGCACCTATGAGTCCATTTTTTTAAAATTTATTTCCTGCATGCAGATGTTTTAACATAGCCGTATAGCTAATTCCTAGTGCAGACCAAAGTTCACGAATAGTTGTACGGGGATCGAATTTCATAGTCGTCCTTAATTCTTCGTTATCAATATGGACTGGTAGTGTTCCACGAGGCTCGCTAACGATGCTCAAATGCCCAGAACGAAACTTTTTGAACCACTATTGAGTATTTTGTTTATTAGTGGATTCATTTCCGAATGCGTGACTAATGTTCCTCGAAGCTTGAGCTGCACTATGATTCAATTTGAACTCGTGAAAGAGAAGTAGGCGTAAATTGCGTTTTGTTTCCGTCTGGTTTCGGAAAAAAATTAAATAAAAACGGAATACAAAACCGAAAAAATCCTACGAAATGCGTATAAAGAATATCTGTAAGATTTATAAATGAAAATATCGTCACAATAAATCTTTCTCTTTCGCACCTGAACATAGACTAAACGAAAACGCCCGTTTTATAGTTTCCAACCTAATATTTATCTCTATTCAATTTGTATATTTATATATATATGTATGTGCAGGTTAAACAAGAGAAAGAAGTACTTATACATCTGCGGAAACCATTCCGATGCAAATGCTTTTCCATCACTAAAAATCAATAAGCAGACGACTCGAAAAAAAAAACATTTGGTTACAGATGATAAGTAAACAAAGACATTTAATTATAGTACTGAAAATATGTCATTACAGTAATTATAGATTCACATTTTCTTCTGTTTGCCTGCAGGACAAAAACTTATATAAAAAGCTTGCAAAAAGTAACGACATATCTATTTCGAAGTTGCAGACATTTTGCCTCATGTTCGATTGCACAGTTAGGATAGAAGAGAGGAGCAATAATAGTGAAGCGGGATTATATTGCGAAGCCAGCAAACACAGATTAGCCAAGAGTTCGAAGAACTAGTAGTCTCTGTTCATTAAAAAAAACAAGACCGACTTTTATATACCCTACACCACTTCGCTTAATACATTTATTCACCCAGCTTCGTAATTATTTTTGTGCAAAGGCATACCTTTCATACGAATGCACGCATTTTGAAAGAATCCTTATATGCGGTGGTATCTAAAAAGTGGAGTTACGTCGTCCAAATTCGGTACGGTTGATTTCTATGTCAACTTACTATTATGAACTAATTTTCATCTTGAAATATGAAAAATTATTCCTATTTACTGAAGATTTAGTCGTTGTAGAAATGGTTATATGAAAGAGGGTTCGAACAATTGCCCCAGCCTCATCAAAATTTTCGTATCAATTTAGAGTATCCCAACATTGTTACAGAACACGTTTTATAGAAAAATTTTGATTTGAAAAATTAAAATTTCTTTCCATATAACTACTTTCTAAAAGAAGGCGTTTTATAGGGAGTGGTCGAAAAAGCGGGCCGATCCAAACCAATTTTATCCAAATATTTCAAAAATTGCGGCCTGCACTTTTAACGCAAAAAAAAAACGCGAGCGGACGGATAGACAGAGAGGCTGAGCCATGAAGATCATGCCAAGTATTAGTCATTTAGCAGAAAATGCCAGTCTACGTCAAATAATGTCCGACGAAATGTATCTCCATAAAGATCTAACTTACGATCTATCAAGTAATTTGGTTGATGGATTTGTAGATCTTGGCAACGCGCCCCGAAAGAATGAAATTTCCCCAACATGTCTATATTTTATGACTAAGAGTATAACCTTATATTTCTTCTTGATTATTATCGGTCTTAAAATATTAGCTTCCGTACTGAAGGCCATAATGCACGAGCAATTACAATTTGGTGAACATTTCGAACTAAAGTTAAAGGCCATTGTGATCGGATGCCGTATATGTAAAATTATTATAATTAAATAGATTTCGCTGTCTGTGATATATACTTAGTTGTTCCATTCCATTATCCTATATTCCATTATCCTATAATTCCCCTCTATTTGTGTTCCACTTTTTCGTTGGCATTCAGGGATTAAAAGGCTAATGAACCTTCAATGCAATACAAGTATTCTGGAACAAAGCGAAACGAAAATAAGGAAGAAGAGATCAATTATAGAAATAAGAGTTAAATAGCACTCAAAATGTTTTGTCTCACTTCCTCTCTCACATCGTACCCATAGAACGATGAATTTAAATGAAACTGCTTATAATGAACTTTAATTAGCATTTTGCATGGAGAACGAAACCATACTTATTCGAGAACTGTATACGCACAGGCAAACACAAGTATGGGCATATTTATCACGTGTAAAACATACATTTCTCGCTTATAAGACGGGTTAGTAAGGAGTTTATGAAATGAGTAGCGACTAATGCATATGTTAAATAGAATTGTGAACCAAATAAATATGTTCGTGCTTATGGTGTAAGGTGGGAAGTTAATAAAAGAGAATTTATTGCTTCATTATATTATGGACGAGATATAATGATTTGTTCGTTGTTCAGTGATTAAGTACTAAGAAAGTATATTTTTAAGAGCTTTTAGTAGGGTAAAGCGACTCTCTTCTTTCTAATCATTGATCTCATTACCTATACTCATCAACGAAGGGTGAGGGGTGTATTCATTTTATCAAAACGTTTGCGACGCCCAGAAGGAAGCATCAGACACACCAGAAAGTATATATATTTTTGATCAGCATAAAATTCTAAATCGATCTAAGCATGTCCGTCTGTTCGTCCGTCTGTCTGTATAATATCTGTTGTAAAGACTCTCCCGCCAGCGAAAATGACGCTATCGCCATTAAATTTGGCAGAAACATTGAAAGTTCCTGCATACAGGTTCGTACTGAAAATGGGCGAAACTGTTCAAAGGAGACGCCCACAACACCACGTAAACTGAGAACACGTCTGGTTTTCAAAAAGAAGGAAGCATTGCTCATTTTGCTCATACACTATAGCAAATAAATGTACAAAAATTTGAACGCATATCCTACGAGCGATGCTGCATCATTTGTGCACAAAAATGGAAAGATTTACTGCGCCTATCCAATATTATAGTCTATCAGAATTTAATTATTTTTTCAATATCTTTATCACGCGCAGAAACAGGTTTCAAAAACACCATAAATTATACATACCTCTGAAAAATTTCAAATTTGGAATACACATGTCCCCCTATTCGTCTGCCGATCTGTCTGTTTGCGCAACTTTGTAGTATTTGCGGTAAACATTCTCCCTTTAGCGAAAATTAAGACATTGTCTACAAATTTGCTAAAGAATTTGGAATTGACCTAAACTTTTCAGAAGACATGTCTATAACGCAACGTACTTGCCACTACGACAAAAACTTTTATTTTGAAAATAGAAAACGACAGACGCCCCCTCTCCATATAATAGATACTAAAATTTTGTTCTCTTACTTCTTTTGCCTTTTTTTTGGACAACGGTGATGGGTATAAAAGGTACAGCTTCCGACCGAATTTAATTTTCTTTCTTGTTTTACTATTAGTCCCTTTGTTTCATTTGGTTCACTTGAAAATTCAATGGCTTTTGTTCTCTTTACGCAAAAATGCTAAAAGTGTTAACCTTTACGTAACCACATGTGTTAAACATTCATCGATACTTTATTTCTATTCTAGAAAACTACGGAAAAATTTGTTAAGGATTTCTTCTGAATTGTTTAATAACATTTTTGATAAAAAATTTTGTAAGTGTTAGAAACACTAAAATGTTGCAGTTCAAGTACAATGCAAATTATCTAAAATTTACCGTTAAAATAAATTGAAAAAAAAAATAAAATAAATTAAAAAAACAAAAAAAAAATAGACAAAGACATTAGCTCCTGTTCTAGTTTGTTTTCATTTGATGGGAGGAAGCCTTCCCCGTTCGCTAAAAAAGACCAATTAGTGGCGATCAAATTACCCATAAGAGAAACATTAATGTTCCTAAACATTTGTGCTAATCAGCATAGGAACATTATTTGCATACAAAGCAAATAATTGTCATCCGAAAGAAAATGTTTGAAGCATTTTACTAAGAAATCTTTTAAAATCATAAGCGAATAAAATCAAATAAAACGCTAATGAATATAAGCAAGGAGTAGTGAAAATTTTTTAAAAACATAAAATGTTTGGTTGACAAATTTTTAATGTTCGAATACCAAAGAATGGAAAATAATTATCTCTTGAAGAATTTTGTTACTATTGTAAGAATGAATAAGTAACGATGTGTTTCTATGAAAAGGTTTTAAAATAATTTAAATTATATTAAACAAACCTGTGTTTTAGTTTCTAGCCTTTCTTATATAAAAAAAAAATAAATCTATGAGAAAACAAGTAAGAAAATTATATTCGCTCCTGACCGAATCTTTTATACCCATTACCGCTATTCTAAAGAGGACAAAATAAAGCAAAAGAATAAAAGTTTTTGTCCCATAGGCGCGTAAGCGTTATAGGCGTGTCCTTGGAATAGTTCAGAGCACTTCAAAATTTTTTTGCAAGTTTTTAGGCGATATCTTAATTTTCGCTAACGAAACAATATTTACCACGGATACTACACAATTAGGTAGACGGACATGTGAGCAGACGGACACGTTTGAGTACATTTTAAATTTGGAATTGCCCAAGAATTTGCATACTTTTACTGCGCGTTATAAAAGCACAGAAAAAAGAATTAAATTTTGATATAATGTAGGCGCGGCCAATTTTTTCTACTTTCATTCTTCTACAGGTACGAGAGCATCGTCTATAAAGTAGGGGCTCATAGGGGCTTTTAGACATTCATCTGTTGCAGTGTGTGTGTGTAATGATCAAAAAACCAATTCCTCATTTAGAAGTGCACCCAGTTTAGGTGGGACTATGGGAGTACCCTTCGTCCGATTTGACCCATTTTCAATACCAATCTGTACGCAAGAACTTCCTATGCTTCTGCTAAGATTGAAGTCGAATGAAGGGAACGATTGTTTACAAGAGACATTACCGACAAACGGACAATCTGACAGACGGGAGTGCTTAAATCGAATTTAGAAGTCAGAATTTGATGCTGATCAAGAATATATATCCTTCGTAGGGTCTCTAAAGCTTCGTTCTAAGCTTTGCAAACGCCTTAAGAGAATGAGTATCCTCCTCATTCTTCCCTAAAGGATATAAAAACTCGGATCCAAAAAAATGATTGTAATAACTTTAATGTTAAAAAACTATCTAACTAACTAATATGTTAAAGGTAAGCAGAAATGTTAGCATTTACAAGACAGTTTTCTGTCTCGAAAAGTTTTGGTTCTGGCTTTTCAAAGAATTTAATGCATTAACTAGAGAAGTTTTAGTGGATTTACAAGCGTATATACTTTGATTGCTTGAATAGATACGAAACGTGTGATCACACTGAGGCTGATTGCGATAAAAACAAAAGCAGAAAAAAAACGGGTTTGCTTATTAAAATTTGTATATCAATATATCACAAACGAAATCGTTAGGTTAGTGAACTAGGCCTTTTTTAAGATGCAAAAACAACAAGTCATAATAATATTAATATGATTGCCTGTAAGTTTTAAGATGCAGACACGCACAATGATATTTATGGAAGCTTTCATATCCAGTATAACTTGTTATAGGAGATGATTTACGTAACTGTCGTTAATATGGATTGCACCTGCAAAAAAAAAATTCATATAAATTCAGTTTTTCGCTAAATATTTCTTTTCACTGTTATCTTGTATACATATCAGTCATTAATTCTCGTAAATAACATGTATGTATATGCTAGAGCAAGTTTTTTTGTTTTTTTGTTTTTTTGTTTTTTGCGTATGTCAACATTGTGAACATGATAAACAGTTTTAATTATGTGACATTTTTGTCAATGAAAATGAATGAATCGTGTTCATTTCATCTTCGTCTTTTCATCTATATATCACTGAGATTGCTTGTTTGATATTCAAATAATGTGAAAGAGTAATAAAGCTTTTCTTGAAAATTACACCATTGCTGGCGAAAAATGGATTATAAGACTGTGAACGAGTTCGACGACTTAGACGAAACCATATAATATATATATATATATATATTATTATTATTATTATTATTATTAATTTCGCCAGAGAAATAAATTCTAAGACTAAACTCTTTAAAAGCACTAGCATCTAAGGCTATCGGCTTTTATTAAAAACTCTACCGCACTTGAGACCCACGACCATTGACTTGCTAGTCGGGATTCCTCCCCTTCGGCTACTCAGGCGGATGTATATATATATATTTTTCAGGAAATTAAAAGGTTTTATTATAATCCCCTAAAAATGGTTCAGATCGGTTTCGATCACTCCCCACATAACGCCCTATTACGAGAACTTGTTCTATGGAAAGAAATTACAAAATTTCCAAAATTCCTCGGCAAAAGTGGCGGAGTAGTACTTTTTCGGCTTTCCAAAGTGGTGTGAAAACTTTAGCCCGGCTGGGACAATTTTTGGAACCAGCACTTATATAACCGTTTTTACGGAAATGGAAGCTTTATATAGTAAAAAGGTCGAATTCCCAATATTTCATTGTGAAAATTGGCTCATGATGGTAAGTTTGAAAAATAAATCTACCTGACGGAATTTCGACCACTTAGGTCTATTTTTTGGATAACATCGCATATAAAGATTCCCATGAAACGTAAACCTTTACATGCCAAAAAAGCTTAATTACGAATATGTTTCTGATGAAAATTTTCTCGTGATAGAAATTAAGTAAAAAAATTAAGTGGACCTAATTAGAACCACACTGATCTATTTCTTATCCCTACTCCATGAATGGTAAGTCCTTCGGAAAAAGGCTTAATAGCAGCGTTTCAGCAAAAGAATTAACGATAGTGAATTTCGATGACATAGGTGTATTTTTTTGGACACCAACATATATAAGCACACTTTTATATGGGGAGTATATCTAAGCTTCCAATACGCGGGTTCCCATGACAATTACGGCTTCGCGTGAAAGTAATGTGCGCTTTTTGGAGTATTGCGAGTATTATTACCAAAGCGAGCGAATAACTGTACTAGGGAGAGATGTGCAGGGTTTGTATTAGCCGGCGTTGTCCAACCATAATGCTCTTACTTGTCTTTTAATTTGCGGAACGTATTTACGCATTGCAAGCAGTTGACAATTTTGTTGAAACTATATTCGCTAACCTTCTGCATAGTAATTTTTATTCTTTCTCAACGATGAAGCTTTCAATAAGAATTTCATCATTGTGTTCGTAATACTCGTAGATACGCATCTTAGACTTCATAAGGTAAATGAAATTATTGACCTTCTTAAAGAGTTTAAATCGATTGGGTCTTATGTGTTATTGAATATCATTAAAGATGGAAAGGAATTAGTTTTTCCTCATCATAGACCCCAGAAACCATGTAAAATTCGGGATCGATTTCAACGATATTCGTTTGTATATTTTGTTTTCTTGGTACAGCAAAGTACAAAAAAAGCTCACAAAACCTCTAACATTCATTGCTTGATTAACGTTTGCACACCAAAGTTGAAAAAAAGAGTGTAACACGCCCACAAACACCAACCAACCGCTACAGAAGCATTAAAGTAATCGTTTCCCTGCCACGTTTCGTATAAATAAAAAAACTCTTTGAACTTTTTGATTTAGTGGACAGTCAGCTCTCTTGCCAAGTTTTTATTTGTTTTAAAAAGTTGCAGTGCTATGTGCTCTAAAGTAACAACAGCAAAGCGTAACAAAAAGTTCTTTTTTTGTTTTTTTTTTTTTTTTTGTTACTAAAAATTGAAAATATGATTTTTTTTATAGTCACGTCAGAAAACTCTACAAATTTTTGTATTCCATGCACATATTTGTTACGTTTTATTTTGTTATTTGCTGTCATCACTTACTTGTTTGGTCTTTTTTTTGCCGTTCGTTTACCCTCCTCTTTAAGTTTCGTCGTCACCCCCATATAAGAACTCCTAAGGCTGTTTCTATGAATCAAATTCACAAAAAAAAAAAAAAAAAATAAGGAAAACATGGCACCAATAAAAAGCACATAATAATAGAATTCATGTTCCGGTGTAACTCACATAGAAAATCGATCCTTGCAAATGCAAACATGCTCATGCAGATGTGCGTAAGTAACAAATAGTAGCAAGCAACAACAACAAGAAAACAAAAAAAAAAAAAAAAAAAAAAAAAAAAAAACTGAATAACTTGAAAAGATTTTCAAAACACAAATAAACATTCCTACATGAGCACACAGATACCTACGTACCTATGCGTAAATATTTAAGAAGAAGAAGAATGTCTCTTATATTTGAAAGCCTGCTTGTCTTTTTAGGCTTTACTGAACACTGAGTTATGCTGATTCTATCCCAACGTTTGCAATGATGCGTCCGGATATATGCACGACATAAAGAACTAATACAATAATGATGTCTTAGTTATATTGGGTTAAATAGAAGTTTTTTGAAAAACAGCAAATATCTCAGTAACCAAACAATAACTGGCTCGGTTGATGGTTCTAAAGTGCTTTTATATCGTATGGCCTTCTCGTTCGTTGCATATACAATGGAATGACTTCGATATTTGTGTAACAAAATAATGCAAAAAAGAGAAAGAAGAAAAGTGAATAAATAAAGACTGTTTGTTAGGAAGAACCATAAGCCGGTAGCTGGCTTTTAATGAAATACTATTTCTATGTAAAGTTTTGCAAGAATTGATTATGGAATATGAAAATGAAAATTTTTCTGCATGAGTTACTTAATTAACTGTCCCTTATCGTCCAACGAAAGAATTCTACTAGATTTCCTTTTCCATTGGAGAAATATGGTTTCTGTAAGCATAAGCCCCACGTTTTTTTTTTTGCCTGACACTTATATCTATAAGGTCCATGCCTTTGCATCAAATGTTCGAAAACGAACTTTATCCACCTATAATAACGCTCCAAATGGATATAAAACACATTTATAATTGACGGCAAATATTGTCCAGAAGTCTAGAAGATTAAGCATAAAACAACAATCCATAATTAATCGAAAAACTTGATATAAATATTTCGCAAGACGATCTAAGCGGTAAGTGAACAAACGATTCCATTACTTTAAATGACTAACTAATTCAATGTTTCGCAATTGTGTTCTATAAGCTGAGCTTGCGGCAATTAAATTGTAGCAGTCAAACTCTTTGCTTATCAAAGGTGCGAAAACTCTCTGCATAGTGAGATACATATATACATATATATATATATATATATATATATACACTTTCGATTTTATTCTCATTTCTTTATCATGAATTGTTTATCCGGGTTGGGCGAATAAGTTGTGATATGCACAAATCAATATATTGGATTGACAAGAAAACAATCACAAAAATTCATCCTCCCTTTCCCTTTCAATTGCATTGACACGTACCAATTACAACTGACAAGAAGAGGAAAGAATGAGTGGCGTACGACGTGCTCTCTGAAATTGTTTCCTTTTTATATGCACAGGATGTAAAATACTTACTTACGTATTGCACGTGCAAGCGATTTGCGTATATATGCGATTATGAAAAAACAAGAAACGCTTTTTTTTTTGCTCTTTTGTTTGCTTTTGTTTCCTTAAAATATATATAAATATTTTTTAGCCCTCATCCGTTAAATGTAGTTTTTAATTTTTCGTCCTGTATGTAGACTTTATTGGGCTACTGTATATCATGCTTGCTTGACATCAGTTTTCGTGTGTATAACTAACAACCACAAAACTAAGAAAACTTCCTACATTCCGCTACATTCTATTACTTTTCTCAGGTGCAATTAATCTTCTTTAGCACATCACACAAGTTTTTGTGGATTTTGGCTGGAATCGCTAACATGAATGTTTGTGTTGTCAGCAAACGTTCCCGTTAGAGCATTTCCCAGCTGAACAGATCAGAAGATATAGTAGACAAACACTTATCACACTTTATGGATTTAAGGGGAAAACTTTCAATTACTGTCTCATATACATTCAACTGAAATATTTTTAGAAATTAAATGAAAATATAAAAACTTGAAACCTTTTACATTTATTACAGATTCACATGTGATATATACTTGCAACTCGATGCAGTCGTCCGTCAGTTTTTCTGCTAGCATTGTAACGACGATTCCAATATTGTGCATAGGAACGCAAATCGCTTTCCTGTCCATATCATAAAAACATATTTTTTCTTTTGTCTTCCTCGGCTGCTTTAGAGATTTAATTTTGTTTTTTTTTTTTTTTTTCTAATACATGGAAAATAGACTCAAAAATTTATCTTTTAAAAAACTTGGGTTTTCTTTTGAAGACAATGAATGCTGAATAAATTCATCTGAATGGGAAGAATTTTGTGACATTTTATTGCAGGAAGCATCTATCGTTCACTCTCACTTCATCGCATTATAGTTGTCTTAACGATTTGCTTATTTTCAATTTCAAAAAACACGAGTTTTTTTGTGAATTTCAAAAATTAATGCTAATCGGAGGACTACTTATATACTTTGTGTACAAGTGCCCGACAAAGTCTCGAGGAAGAATTAGTTCCTGTGGTAAACCATAGCGTTCATTGATAATGGCGAAAAACATTTGAGTACGCTTTAGTACTGATTAAGGTTAGGCAATCTAAACTTGGTTAACTTTATGTGATGGTCAACACTGACATTAAATATTTTACCAGGTTTCGAAACTCGTTTTTTTTTTTTTTTGGTACGCTCACAGATATCAAGATTCAGGGTAGGGGCTTTAATAAATTATGCAAGACTTGGGAACGGTTTCTGCCACTTATTCGAGGTCTTCAAAGTCGGATCAGCGCTTTTGTAAATGGCTGACCCGGCTAAGTAGCATTAAAAATACTTTTGACGGCCTGAAGATAAGTAATAGGTAAAGCAGTTTCCTCATTGACTGTTTCTACTGTTTTGAACAATCAGCCTTTGTTCTCTTTGCTACATACAGGTGCAATGCAGGTGCTCTTGAGAGTGTAATCCACATTTTGTGGAAATCTGTTTTGTACAATATTCTCATGTATTCATGCCTTCGAGATGCTTGTGACATAAAGACAAATCATCAAATAGTTCATCAACGTCAGGATATATCTTCGTTACTAGCAATAGCCATTGCTAATCGGATTGTATGCAGTGTGTCTTCTAGTATTGTTATCAAAGTAGCATATTGTAATAGTTTTACCTTTCGATGTAAGCATCTATTGCTGACTTCCTGCGGAACGTGTAAGGCTGTGAGGGCTTGGGAAAGTCGAATTACTACCTTGCAAGTGGAGGTGGGCTTGTTCGTTGCATAGGTGCAAGTTCTCTGCAGGATTCCCTTTTCTATTGAAGGCTTATGGTTTTTAAGGATCATAATATGCATAAGAAATGTTGCCAACCATGTGCTGGGTCACTTGTTCTCAACAATTCTCAATACCTTTGCTGCTAAATCGATTATTTGAATGCAATAAAAAGCGCTTTGCCTTCTCTCTTAGCATTTGCTTTTTATTTAGTTTTGAATTCACTATGCATTGAGATTCTTTATGTGCTGCATTTTCCATATCCTAAAGCGATCGGTAGGAAAAAATATTCAAATTCTTATGTTTTGCTAAAATTAAATAATATTTTTGTAAATATTATAAGATAAACATAAATAAAAATAATAAATATATTTTTCATTTTGTTTTTATATTTTTCATTTCATGCAAACAAAAAATTAATTAAATTTTCCACAACTCGAAAACAAATACAGAAATTATTTTAATCAAGGGGGAAACATTGTTGCATATGGCAACTATAACGTCGCAGATTCATTCAAATCCAACTATTAAAGCACACACTCACGTATCTTTATACGTGCACATATGCGTTTGCATCCAATTTAAACAAATTGCTAATGAGGTCCTATTTTACAAAATTTTTCACCATAACCTTGCACTGATTATAAAATCATGCCGATGATAATTGGGGCCGACTAAATTGAAACAGCAATTTTTAATATTATCAAAATTCACTAAATATGTTTCGATAGAGCCATTCGAACTCATAATTAAGTTATTTCTTCTATTAGTACGAGTGCAATAATTAGCATTTTGTTGGAAACAGAAGTGACATCGTTTTGTGCATTTAATGCATGCGTTGTACATGAACGCGCTATAAACAGCTAAATAGGAAAAATTAGGTTAGATTTATTTAACAGAGCTAAACAGTGGCAGAGAGTTAATGGTGAGTTTCCTATAAAGGCCGTTATGTCTAAGACGAGGTAAAGTGAAAGGAGAAGGAATGAGATAAGCGAGTTGCAGAAATTCTTGGAACACCATATCACTGTTTCGTTCGTGTGCGATGAATCGGGGACTCAAACTTCAGGAGAGAGGGAAAGGGAACGAAAGAGAGGGAGAGAGAACGAAAGAGAGGGAGAGAACGAGAGAGAGAACGAAAAAAAGGGTGAGAACGAGAGACGGAGGGGAAAAGAAAGAGAGAGAGATGAAGAGAGAGACGGGGAGAGAGAGAGAGAGAAAGAAGAGTACGTCTGGATGCGAAAAGTAGCGACATTCGTATTCGATTTTTGATCAATTTTCTGATGTTTTTGGTATCTTTGATATCCGCAAGACAACTTAGAAGCCTGTAATGCTGAGCTGTAGTCGAACTAGAGAAATGGCGAAAGCATTGCGTATTTCTTTTGCAGGAATAGGAACAGAGCAACGATTTATAGAAATAGATTCGGAGAAAATGCTAGAAATTTTACTAATATGATCATCGTTTTTAGTGTTGGATTAGAAAAAAAAAAAGACTTGCACGCCGGCATCGTCCTTTTTGTGGTTTGCTGATGCAAGTGGCTACCATTCTTCTGCCATCATAAAACATTGTCGCTTCTACACATCCCATTACATTGTCATGCGCATTTACATGAAACATGAAGCCCAAGAGACAACATCAATAGGCGGCGCTACTAGAATCCTTTATTTTAAAGTTTCGACGATGGCTGAACTTCTGATACCCACCAATTTTATCTTAAAAACTGGAACAACATTTTTTAAACAAACAGAAACAATAAATTTTTCATACACATACATATATTTACATATCACTGTACTTTTGACGCTACATATGCAATAGTTTATGAGCAACAAGCTAAAAATTATTTTTGGCATTGAAAACAGAGATAATCTCAGTTTATGGTTGACCAAATTAATCGATTTTCAATATCAAAAAAAAGAACTTCCAATGTTTTTGTCAACTTGAAGTTTGTGTCTTAATTTTTGGCGAGAGAAGAGAAGAGTATGAAGATCTTACAAAGACGGACTGGTGAACAAGGTGCAGATCAATTCAGATTTTGCTATTGCAAAGTATACTTTGTATACTTTGCCTAAAACTTTTGCAGAGCATTGCAAACATTTTGACAAAATGAACGTGAACGCCCCCATCCTTTTGTGGTGGGTATAATAAGTGAGACTTTCTTACATGTCATTGGGAAATGAAAATCCTCTGAGTAACTGGTTAAATAAAAATGAATTAAAAATAAATAAGAACACTATAGTCCGACATGGGCTTCGATTAGATACCCTACACCGCTTTACCTAATAAATCCATTCATTAAATTTTATGTTAATACTCAAAAAATTATACATTACTTTCGTACATTTTCGTTCATTTTCGTACATATTTCATGGAGGCTCTCATATTGAAAAAAGGCTCAACTGACGTGGTGCAAATTTAGCAAACATAATTTACTTGTCAAAAATGTTATAATTTTTCTATTACTGCCGTCATAAAAAACTAGACATTTGACGTAATCGCCATGTAAGGCATTATTTTTCGTGAGAACCGTATACATGGTGGGATGGACGTACGTGATCCAAATATCAAGCGTTCATTTTGCAGAAATCGTGTTGTATGAGATTTCGTCCAAAAAATTGGTCCATATGGTTCCAATTTGGTCTGGTTAAGTCTTACTTCACTACAAGCAAATTTTCCTCATAAGATATTGAAAAGTGGACAATTTTGCCAACCTCATTGGAACTCTTATATAAGCTGGGATCCAACAAATAGACCCAAGTGGCTATGTCAAATCACATTTATGAACCAAATTTCGTCAAGAAATTTGAAAAATTAAACAGTTTTATAAAAGTCATATAAAAGTTCAGCTTTCGTTGCAACGCAGGTTGGAAAAAATTGCTCCCCTGATCCAAATTTTCCACATCAATATAGAATGCCGAAATGCTATTACTCGCCTATCTTTATTATGAAATTCTGCATATAACAATATTTTTTCGTAAAACGATCTTTCAAAACAGTTCGTTACATGAGGAGAGATCGAGATCCGATCCGAATTGTTTTCGAAAGCGTTCCTCCTTGCAGTAAACCAACTCATTTCTACAAATTTCATTGAAACTGTAAAAAATTGCGCCTTGTAGATTAAATACAAGCATACGTTGACGTAGACACTCAACAGACAGGCATACAAAGTTATATCAGTACAGAAAGTGACTCTGAATAGATCTTTATAATAAAATCTTCGTCTATCTCAAGTTATTCTGGGTGTTGTATATATCCGCAGCAAAACTACAGATGGTGTAGGGTATAAAAATATCAATAGCGAGAATGCGCTTACATATAATAATGATATGTATGTATAAACAGATATATGTAATCATATATATATAAACATATATAAATCTATATATATATATATTTTTACAGAGATTGATGGTAAATATTTTTGAATGTTACAAGCTGGCAGATAAATATGGTGTACCGTTCTCGTTCAGAAATGGATATGAAAACTAGAAGAGATATATAAGAAAAAATGGCATAAAAAGAACTTGCTTTTAAATTATGGAGCTTTTAAGTTATATGGATGACAGGCATAATCAGCAGCATTAAGTGTTTATATCTAAAGAAAAAAAAAAATTCAAATAAACATTAGAATTTGTAAACGGCATTTAAAGCTGTATACAGAAAGGCAGCATCATCGTTATCATGGTTGTTGTCTTCATCATATGCGGCTTAACCAGTAATCAGAAACCAGTTTCCGTTCAACAAAAGAAATCTTAGAAACCAACCAACAGCCGCAAACATATAAAAATGTATATATATATATATATAAATATGCACACATACGTATCTTCTTTTACACCAACTGGATTTACATCTTTTATGGCCAGGTTTGTTAATTCAAGGTTTTCACTTTTATGTGTGTGCTTTTGTAAATTAAATAAATTAAATAAAGTTACTTTAAGGTGATCATCTTTTAGCATTTTATCTGCGACACACATAGGTAGGTACTCACTAATTTATTTATCACCTTGAGTTCACCAAACGAAATAATAATATTTAATGTTTTATTTACACCTCTGTCGATAGTCGATAATAATAGCGAATTAAATACTAAATTGTGTACCTGAGTTCTTAATACCAAAGGTATTAAAAAACTTTACAAATATTTATGTTCTAAATACCACTTGGCGCTCGCTGCCTTATGTGAATTTATAGTAAACCTTCATGACGATGAAGTAATAAAGTTTACGCGATATCTGTGAAAAAAATATATTCCTTTTATATATGTATAGCGCGAATTGTAAAAATTGCATGAGATATATTGCAAACACAATTCGGGGCAAAAGGCGAGGTCATACGAGGTATGAGAAATTGTAAGATCTATCTCGGTTTCATTATCGAGGCAATTTTTCAGTGTAGGCTTCTCCCACTTAGGATATCTTTTTAAGTCATAGAAGTCGATTCGGAAATCAAGGTGGAATAAGTTTTGATTTCTTCATTGAATATATATACCGGCTTAAGGTAATCTCTGTCCTTCCTTGTGGATTGACTTCTTTTCTCGACAATTGAGATTGTCCAACGGCTGTGTGCACGATTGATGCTAAAGAAAAATCTTATGGACTAATTAGATCGCAGCCCAAAGATAGAAAAATGTATTTATTTCGAAAACCAAAAATTAAAAGCTCAATCTTGAGATGGGAATCAGTTTCTGGATGAAGTGACGGAAAGACTAGATTCAGTTAAGCTTTCTATAATCATCACCAAGTAGAAGTAACGTATGCAGTGAGTTCGTTATAAAGTTTAGAGAAAAATAAAAGCCAAAAATATCAGACATTAATTGCCTTTAAAAATCTGGATTAGTCGCTAGATAGAGCAGAGAAAAGGCTAGCTGAGGTTAAGGCAGCCCACATCCCGAGCAAAACTTACATTTTGATATCGGGCTAGTCATCAAGTCATTTTTCGATAATGGCAATGCCACTGTGCAAATACGCCAACAACAATTCTCATCACCTAATCAGTCTGCTGATATCTATATTGAAAAATGTTTAGGCATATTTCAGAATAATCCGAAATATTATTATTTAGCTAAAGAAATAAATAAATAAATAAATAAAAACATAAATAAAGAAAAAGGCTGTCGGCTTTATTAACACCTCTACGGCACTTGGGATTTGAACCAACAACCACTTAGCTGTTAGTCGATTTCGTGTGCCGAATAGCATATATAATCAGTTATGCTTTAATCGTTATATATGCGAAAGTACTTAATGATTCAGTTGATCATTACTTTCAATTGTGAGATTATGTAAAAATGTATTGATAGTAATCAATTTGAAATTTGAATGCCATAGCATCCACGTCCACGAATGTTTCAAAGCTAAATACATGATGACTGTGATATTGTGAAAGGATGATATACTACGTTGCTCTTCAAAAGTACTATTGAAGACCTTTATGTTACGTCATACCAACTTTCGTCTTATTTCTGAATTTTCCATCTAAGATTCATTTCTAAGAATAGCCCTTTTTATGCATTAACTTTTGGGCGATTTCTCGTGACACACCTACCTTAACAGCATTTTAAATATGTTTTCGAATATATTTCAAATATCTTCTGACTTTTTAGTTCTTCTTTACTTACGTTTTCTATTGATTCATTAATGCCAGTCATCGCTGCATAGGCATGGCTTAATTCGACGAAATATGTTTGCAAAAGTGAACATTTTCTTTTAAATCAAGCATTTAAACAAAAGCAGTTATGAAAATTATATTCGGTCGTGACCGAATCTCTTATACCCATCACCTTTATCGTGAAAACCACCAAAAAAAGTGAAAGAACTACATTTTCATACTCTATAGTATGAAGTGACGACGGCTGATGTTTTCCATTTACGAAATAAAAACTTTTATCGCATAGGCGCGTAGGCGTTGTAGGCGTGTTCTTTGAATAGTTTAGCTCACTTTCAAATTCTTTTACAAATTTGTAGACGATATCCTAATATTTGCTAACAGGAGAATGTTTATCAGAGATACTACGCAGTTTGACAGACAGACAGACAAACTAGCAGACAGACATGCTTAGGTGCATTGAAAATTTGAAACAGGAGTTTGCTGGGTTTTTGAAGCTCCTAAGCGTTAAAAAAGTTATATTATGACACAGTGCAAAACTGAATCAATATCAAACAATTTTTTATGCCTTTGAAAAACAGAAGAGTCTTCACTTTACATAATAACTTTAAAGTGTGTTTTCGTTCGATTTAGTCCATTTTCAATAACAGCCTACATGCAAGAATTTTTGATGTTTCTGCCAAATTTGAAGAGGATTGTTTTATATTTGCGGGCGGGATTACAACAGATATTATACAGACGGATAGCCAAATAGTTAGACAGACAGACAGACGGACAAGATGCTTAAATCGATTCAGAATTTGATGCTGATCAAGAGTATATATATATATACTTTGTGGCGCCCTCTGAAGGTTCCTTCTTGCAAACGGTGAAAACGTTTCGACAAAATTAACATACCATTCATCCTTCAGTGATGGATATAAAAACTAAAAAATTGCTTAAAGAAAATATCGAAAATTTGCAAATTTAGGACACAAATGTGAAGAATTCTGAATAATCTGGAGATTTTTCAGCAACAATGCAAAAGGTCTTTTCTCATTCTTATTCATCCGAAATGATATTGCTTTAAACCAAACAAAAAGGTTAATGTATTCATTGTTGAAGTTTATTACGTAACTCATGAATGTTAATTAATTTTTTTTTTTTGTTTTTTTTTTTTTTTTTGGTGATCAAAGGCAAATGCTAACAAGCTAGAAAATTAGATTCGTTTATGGTCGAATCTTTTACACTCACCATTTCTATCTTTAAGAAGATAGAGTAAATGATATTTTTATGTACTGTAATATTGGATAGGCTACTTCTGTGCCAATACTGTAGGGCCAGCGGGAAGTTTTTTTGCAAAATAAAATCTGTTTAGATTGCAGTTGTCTTGTATGGTTTAATATAAGTGCACGTGGTGTTAAGCTCATTTCACAATGCCCGCTGGCACTTGGCACTGACACTATTCGTGCGTAAGCAGCAGTTTAACTGGTCCCGCTTCATCTGGTCTGTAATTCCTCTATAGCGACAGTCTATAAGGAAAGAAGTGCTCAAAGCAAAGCTTTTCCCTTAAGCTATTTATGTGAAAAATCTGTCGCCAAATTATAGATGATCAAGTCTTATACTACGCTTTTTTTTTATTACGATGTGCTTCTGTCCTTTGATGGATTGCTTCCGTTTTTTGTACTACCATGCGTGGGAGAACTTTTAATGTTTTCGCCAAATTGGAAGCCGACATTTGATTTTTTGGCGACAGGAGATGTTTATCATAGACGGACACATGCATAGACAAATGAACCGACTTTCTTAGAATATATACCCTACTATACTATACTATTCACATTTCTTCTGGTTGTTGCAAACGTTTCGACGACATGAATATACGCTCCGAGGCGGTGGTGTAAAAAGCAATTTTTGGTATTCTCATAGGTTGGCCTTTATATAACATTTTATTTAAATGTTAAACAACACAAAAAATTTAAATAGAATATCAGCAACCCACACTATATGTTAAGTGTCATTGTTACTATTCAAAAACAGTTGATTTTATATGATTATAAGGTAATATATGAACTTAAATAAGTCAGAGGCATATCAATTTAATTAACTAATCAAATTGTATTAATTAAGAGAAAATTTATCTCTCATCTTCGTTCGATTAAGTAAGAGACCATCCTCACGTACGGTGTGTGAAAACTAAAATCAAGTTAGGGTTCGATTGGTAACCGCTTTGATGAAAAAGGCAGAAAGATTCATGGGAGGGAAAAATTTTCACTTTATGCGATCGGGTTACGGATTATATCAACAAGTTAATATCAACGTTAGCGGGCCAGGTTGACTCGTTAAATAGCTTTTCGTTGGTGTTTAAATAGAATATCCCATGCTTCTTGGAAAACGCTCCATAAGACCTGTATACAAACCTGTATTCAATTTTACTAAAGAATCGTCACAAACTTCATTACACTCCAAATAATTCATTTTCTTATACTGCATTGATTAAAACTAGCCCGCTGTACACATGGGCAAGATCTGCAGATTCCAAGATTTTTAAAACTCTAGGCATTCATTTGGTCGCATATGCTTCGTAAGCTTCGTATGCTTTACCGTAGATCCACACACAGAAACGTGTGACATTGATAGACCGTGTGACCAAGCTAGTGCATTATCTTGCTTACAAAATTCTCTAAAGACCAACAAAAACCCTTAGGGCTGAGTCTAGTTTCGCCAGGTTATTTCGCATGATTTAATCTTTAGTTTGCATACATATACTTTTTCTTATCGTATCATACTTTTTGTCCAGATGTATTTACTTATTGTTCAAATATATATTATAAACTTATAGCCAATTAACCTATTAGAAGATTTCACTTCACGAGATTGTGATAAATGTCTGGAGGAAAGAAAACTGGAATTAAGCAGAAGTTAACTTTAACGTAGGTGTGGCTATATTTATATCCTGTCAGGAGCAATTGACTGCGATTGTTCTTCTGACCATGTCTTGTATTCATATGATTTCTTCTAAGCTTGTTACGCTAAGCCTCAATTACTTTGAATTATCGAATACTTTTTTGTAGAACAATGGGTCACATCGTAAATTTTCTAAGAAATCTTGGACTATATTCCGTTGAGTAGCTTTACCTAGAAATGCCAAGCACACATATTCTAACGGATAGAACAGTTAACAGTCTTGTTTAATTCCAGGATTTTATGAAGCCTTCACCACAATTCGGCTCAAATAAAATATTTAGGATTTTTTTGGCAAGCAAAGCTCACACTGTATACTCCGAGCTAAATCATATTTCAAAACCAAGAAGCTCCCTCTCAACTATGATCACTTTTCGTATGCATTCTTTTAGATGATGGATGTATACCCTATCCTTAGGCGGACTTGTCAAACATCCCGAACAAAGAATCATCAGTTTAAACATGCCCGTCTGTACGACAATTAAAGATTGCAATTTCGATATATTGCGAGAATTTCGACATATTGTGCAATGGCGTGTTTTTGGACTAAGGACCAATCCTGTTCCAAATATATAAATTTTTACGATTACATCACATATGACACTATATTTTAAAAAAGTTGTGATAGATATTTTTTGACAAAAATATGTGGATAATAGTAGTTTGGAGTATTAAATGAATGTGAAAAATTTGGTTGAAAGAAAACTATTTTTTTTATCCCTTTCCTTATAGATGTTGCAAACAACGTTTAATTTTTTGTATTGTGTGAAGACAGTTGGAAAAGAGTCGTCCCTTGCCAAGTCTGGATAACATTAGTCAATTTCTTGCACCTCTTTTATGGTAGAGGGAAAACTGAATACACCCACATGGCGCTATATTTTAAGTTGATGGTAGAAAATTTTTTAACAAAAAAATTAATTTTACAAAACTTGGATTACATCGATTTGGTTTCAAAGATAAGTTTTTACATTGACTTGATTTCGAATTTTCTGACGGAAATACGTGAATAATCAAAAAATTATGGTCGACTTGTTTTTTAAAATAATTATTTCATAATTAATATAAAATGCGTTTATTTAACTTGTAACGGACCTGAACATATGCCGGGATATTACTCAGGGGGACTTCTTTATATTACATAATTTTATTGTGCGGTAAAAAGTGAAATCGTTATACGCAGGCTTATAGTGTTGATGGAATTGATTTTGCTTAGTTCGTTTAGTTATTTATAAAGGTCGTTATAAGAAAGAAAATGAACTTACATGGGCTAGTTAGGCGACTGAACAATCGATAATCGATGGAATATATCTGCGTAGTTATCGTATTACTTTTGGCCGATTGATTGTGTTCGTACCAAGCACACAGGCAGTGGGCTTAACAGGCGACTAAGCGGGTTTACTCTCTGCCGCTCTGGATCACGTGGAATCTGTAACCCCGCTTGCGATCGAAACTTCACAAGAAAAGAATTTCAAGATGAATGCTCTTACCCTAGGACCTGCGTTCGGAACACAACCGAATATATTGCGATATACTATGTGATAGAGAATAGATGGAAATAGATTATTTATATATATATATATATATATATTATATGAAAGAAAATTAAGTAAGTTTCGAGATAGGGTTTCCGTCTTACAATTTAGAAATGATTTATACTAGAATTAGAAAGAAGTGAAAGAAAGATAAAACGGGATAATTACAGCAAATGCAATTCGTAGTAAATTTTTATTATTGATAATAATGTTTTATTCAATTTCTTTCTCCCTAAATCGTAATGATACTTCCTTCAGACAAAGCCGTTCGTATGCGCACTTGCAAAGACGTTGATAAGTCTTTGATTATTTTTAAAAAGCGATTTCTTTGTACATGTTTTTTAGATTTGCTTATAGCGATAGTTGTTATTTAAAAGCGAACACACACAAAGATAATTGCGACAAAGACAAAACTTGCTTTCGTAATATTAGGATGGGTAAGAGTAAATAAGAGAATGGACTGACACGCTGTCTAAGTATATTGCAACAAAAGTCAGGCAATGTATGTAAAGATGTTGTTGTTATTGCACACCAATTACCGGACGTAGCATCGAATATCAAGCAACAGTCACAAGCATCACAAATGCTTACGAAAATCTTTGCATAACGACACACGATATACCTGAAGTATATGTTCACAAGTTAGCTGCATAAAGTGAAAACAGCTGGAATCATAAAACCTTGACCATAAGCCCATAAGACTTAATGGCATTTTTTTGTTGCACAAAATGAAATTATTGAAAGGAAGTCGAAAATAAGAAGAAGAAATGTCGGTGTTCTTGTTACTCAAACTGTAATTTCATTGTTATTAATTAAGGGAAACCTAGCAGCAATAATAAGCATTCTATTTCACTTTATATAGAAAATTTCAAATCAAATGTGTTGTGCAGTTAAGTCATAAAAAAGTGAACGTATGACTGGCGCGAGAAGAAGGTTTGCTGCTTGTGGATATGTAAACTCTGTTTTTTTTTTTATGATCATCACGCAAGGAAGAGGGTACACTGACTTCATCATTACATTTGTAAGATGCAGAAATACATTCAATACATACAATATATATATATGTATATGTATGTATATCATGTAAGTAAGGCAATCTATCGTTGGAATCCTTCAAGCCGCAAAAAGTTTCTTACATTTTCAATTACAGTTTCTTAGATGCTTTTCGCGCATCGAATTTCAAAATATCCTGGACCTGTTTACAACCATTCAGAGATAAGCAAACATGACTTACAAATAACCTGCAGTAAATATATAAATATCTAAAAACAATTGAATGATTCGTAAATAGCTATTAATAAGTTTGTCGATTAGTTACAATCTACCGTAGCGGTGACATGCAATTAAGTTGTTTGAGCATCAATTCTTCTTATATGCATTCATTCTCTTTTAATCGACGTCAACACAATGTAAATAACAAAACGATAGCTTAACGTTAACGTCATCATCAATTAAAAATAGTTACAATGTGATGTCTTTGAAAAGATTTGTAGTTTTTTTTTTTTTCTTTAAATATAAGATCGACGGTCACAGTTGCCTAAATGAAATTACAATGAAAACTGGTAGCAGGAAAGAAAGAGAATGTGATAAAAGTAAAAACTTGCTTAATTAATAGGCAAATCATTTAAATCATTCGTTGTCCAACCTATTAACTTTAGAAGAAAGGAAACTTGTCGACCACTCACTCATACTATAGCCGACACTAATTATGTAACAAAAACATAAAATATTCTAGACAGTCTTGTAATTTTTTGCATATCTTAAAAAGATATATATAAAAAAAAAAGAATTAAAAAAGTCTTCAGGGGCCGCTATTTGTGCACACACACACACACACACACACACACACAACACACACAACATTGATTTTTATTTAGTCGTCACGGTAGCTCGGTCTTACCACCACAAGTATTCATCAAATACCTTACATAAGTATACATCAGAATGCACAGAGTATACGAAAGCATTAACCGACACCTCATCGACATAAGTATAAAGTAAACGAAAAGTCATGAAATTTGTTTAAATAAAAAAAAGTTTTTTTTAAAGTTTGATTTCATTACCGCTTTATTTAAATAATTTCCATACGAAGCCATATACATATACCCCATTATTCCTATCTAGTTCAATAGCTCTTGTCATTGCTCATTAAGTAATTTTTTGTTTTTCATTCGAAGTTTGAAAGATAATTTCGGAAGCGCAAGTTTAAGTTTTGAAAATCTGCACTAAACCTGTCTAGAAAGTATGGATATATCATGATAGACAAATGGGGACAAATTTTTCAAAACGTTTTCTTCAAAATTTTACGAAAAGACGGCATTCAATCCCTCTGTGCTCTCCTAAAGAGTACTTTTACGCAAAAGCCGTACAACGTGTAATAAAATGGAAAGTGCGATAATGATAGTCGAAAAAGCGGTTATGGTGTTTGTTAGACATTATTGGGTTTCTCGCTACATTTTTTATTCTATCCAAAGGATTGTTGTTATTTTCCCTGTCATAGTTCGTGTGTTTTACGGTCTTTATAACATGACCCCCTCAAATCATTCTCAAAGGTCTCTTGGATGACAGATTCTTCAGATAAATAAAACACGTTACAGATCCATAAAAGACGCCACTAATTACTCTAATACTTACGCAGTGATTATCAAACATTTTTTTAAAATTTTTTGTTGATACTTGATGTCAAAGCAAGATAGCAACCATTAAAGGCTCTTTTCTTCTTTCTTTCGATTCTGCAGAATAAAAAGTCTAATTATAATATTTTAGGTTTTATAAGAAGGATTTGAAATGCGTAGACCTTTTCTCATATCGTTTGATTCAGAAAAAGTTTCTGCACGTCAGAGTTGTTTATATAAAAAACACCTTTTCACTTTTAATATTTCTCAGCAAATATCGGCGTAAAACAAGGCTTTTGTATACGAAGTGTATGCGATAAAGGACGGTTTTTTAAGCTCGCCCATATAAATATTCTCCCAAAAAATTAAGTTTTGTATGGCAAAAAAATCTCATTTTTTAAAATGAGTAAAAAATATAATGATCGTAGGGATAAAACATCGATCAATAAGTCCCGTGACTAAAAAGAAGACCTTGGCCATCCACATAATCATTTCTTACAATGGCACAATCCGTAGAATTTTCGATGCCTTTTAGAAGAACGATAGGTCCACCCTTCCATGATGACTCCTCAACATTTGATTTCAATATCCTTTCGATAGTTTCACATAACGAATTGATGCTTGTGCCCAGACTTGTCGAATAACGGTGGGCGGAACAACAATTCGAACTTCATTTCATTGCAGTTTGTCAGCGCTTCGAACCGTATAAACCACGTAGCTATCGCTATACATACTCCCATGCGTATTTTGTACATTTCCCCAATAAAACGTGCCTATCGTGTATAAAAAAGTGCACGTCATTGTAATGCTCGCTGGATGACTTGATAAATTCTTCATATTTAACTCAGAACTAAATGTTACGCTCACCTGAACAACAAAGTTCGATTGCCAGGGTTTGTCTAATCGAAGTCCCGGTGTTTTTCCATTATAGAACTGAAATAAAAGTTCAATTAACTTAAGAAAAAATTGAAGACTACCAAGTAGAGAGCTATTTACTTTTTTTTAGAATATACTTTTTCTCCAATTATGAAAACGTTATCTGCAATGCGACCAAGATGCCTGTAATGCCATTGAACGATAAATTTTCTATCACTACATCATTCATTCTTATAAGAATAAATTGGGAGATATTGTCGACCTCTAGCTACGACCTGACGCGTTCAAAATTTAAATTTTACAATAAAGTTAAATAACTCATTATTTATCTCTTAATAACGTACTTCACCCGCAAGTACAAATGAGAAAAGAGAAATGCGACCACAAACTAGTATTTAAATAAATGTACTGAAATTACTTAAAACTCGTTAACAACTACAGTACATTACACAGTGGAATATAGAGAGAGAGAGAGAGAGAGTAAAAGCAATATTTAAAACTTAATACAAAAAAACATGAAAAAAAAGGAAAAAGGAGAACACAACACAACATTACCAACAATGAAAAATTAAGGAAAAAGGATAATATACGAAAGAAGAACATTAACAAGAGAGCTAGACCAGCCATTGGTCGCAAAGAGCAACAACAACCAAATAAAAGAATAATAATAAAAAAAACAAAAAGTAGAAGAAAGTAAAGGAGCAACGAAAAGGCTGCTATATCGGACTTTAAAGTAAACATCAGACATAAAAGAGAATGAATATGAAACCGAAATGACAGAAAATGGAAACAATTGCATATCCGGTGCTTTAGCAAGGATAGAACAACGTAATGAATGTAAGCGTTCAAGCAACGATGGAATGATATAACGAATGTGAGCGCTAAAACGAGGATTTATATGAATCGCAAAATACTTTTCAAACTTTAAACAACGACCAACCAGCCAGCAACCAAGAAGATCCAAAAGGAAAGTTATTTTACATATTTATTTACTTCCCGTTTACACCCAACACCCAAACATGGAAATATAAGAATTTTATAATTTTGTTTGTGACAATCAAAAATAGGCAATTAAGACCTCGCCAAAGATTTACGTACATATTCTTGAATTGAATTTTTCATTTACTCTTTACTCTGATTCTCTCTGATATTACAACGGCTGGTCATTCCTGCTTATTTTTAAGTCCCTTTTCAGTCTAAAGTTCAAAGAACAGCAGTGTAGGTAGGGGAACAACACAAACACCGTCAGACAAATTCTTAAATGCTTTGTTTTTTTGGGTTTGGCATCATCTGCTACCTGAACTATGCACATCTTGCAAAGTATGGATGTCATAAATTAATTCAAACCCTTATCGGATATAAGTCATGAAATGTTGTTCATCTCTTTAATAAATTGCCGGGGGTTGTTTATACGCAGTAACCGTTTAACCCCTCTTATTAAAAATTATTTATTTATATTGTCTAACGCTTAGCCTATCGGAAGCGACTATATAAAGCCGGCGCAGCGTGGTTCATTTCCCAGATGTAGTAGATCATATTATAAGTACGGTTTGTATATAGCCACAAGCATTATAGCGCATTCTCGATCAATAAACGCTTCAAATTTACTCTTTCTTCACTTGCTATCCCTCTTTCCCCATTTATCTTTCCGTGATCGTCATTGCCTTTTGACAAGCACAAGATCAATCATTAAATACCTTACACAGCTTAGTCTAATACTCATCTTGTGATAGCAAATCAAACAGTACACTCGCTTGTCGTGAAAGCCGTTATGTGGAAAAGGTTTCCAAATTGTCGTATGGTACAAATTTACCAAATTTAATTAATTTTCTTATTAAAAGTTTTATTATTCTTCATAAAAAGCTACAAACTGGACTTTGCTGCCATATAAAGCCTTACCTTCCATGAAATCCTGTAAACAGTGTGGTCTCCACAGGTTTTATCTGTGTGATCCAAATTTTCTGCAATCATTTTTCCGGTCAAATGGCTGCTATGGAGCCGTTCTCACCATAAAATGTTAACAATCAGTCCTTCGTATGGTACAAAAGTTGGCTTTTCATAATAACCCCTGTAGGGGATAGCGTTCAAAAATTACAACCTACTTCGTACATAGTCGATAGAGTTCGTCTATTTCCGAAATTATTCCTATTGCGTTACTCAATATTGAAAATTAGATCTTTTCGTCGCATGAAGGTTTAATCGCCATCGTAGGTTGTTTAGGTAGGGTGTTTAAAAATCGTCCAAATCAATGATTTTTATTGCGAAACAATATTTTTCATACAACCTTGTCGACAAAAAGCTTTACGTGAGGAGTAGCTACAGAAGAAAAATTTCGTCAAAATATCTCAAAAGTGTAGATTGAACACAAAAAGACAAAAGGGAAAGAGAAATTGCACGTATAGGCGATTAAATTAATTAATGTAAATAAGTAAATAGGTCTAGCTCAGTCCTGCTGGATGTCTCACACATTCGCACAAGTTTAATGGAATCTGTACCACAAGCAGTGTAGTCGGTGTGGGCGGTGTGGGGTATAATAAATGATAGCTTGACATTACTATAAACTTGTTGTTGAAGATTTCCATTGCTCCTAAAATACTTGCAAAATGAGAACATACCCCAAGCTAGGTCTGGTTTTTTGCAGACCCTATAAATCTCTTCGCGACATTGCGTTCGAGGTTTTGAGTATAAAATTAAGAGAGCAATGTATTTTCCTCGCTGTCCAATACAACACAGTATTCGTATGATAACGGGCTGTATGGCGTCCGCACACCTCTTCCCACTAATCAAGTAAGTTAGATCGATTAATATTGCAAACTTGAACCACAGAGAGCAAGTTATAGCAAGGGGACACGTCACCTTTTACAACAGCAGCGAAAAAGCTTGGTACGAGTTTATTGCTTCATGTGGCGCCTATTTTTGATGAGATGAAAAGTTGTTTTAATTCGGCAATTCTTGGAATTTCTTTGACAAATTATCCAACGGGAATTGGAGGAGATAAGGTAACAGCTTTGACTTCATACGCAAAAGTGCAGGTTGTGTGTAAGAAAATGAAAATATGATATAAATGCATAAACTGAAGAAATCTTCGAAACTCAAGAAAAGAAGAGTACAAAAAAAGTTGAACCCTATCGTAGTGAGAACAAATTATATTAAATAAAAACGGGAAATATTGATGGTGTTAAAATTACGTACATGAGACATGATGTTACACAACACCAACAGTTGTAGTCATTCCTTTTTTAATACATTTTGCGCAGTAAAAAGCAGCCGACAGTATCTCTTATGCGATTATTGCCTTACAAAACGTTCATTGGCAGTGATTGATTAAAGGTGCACATCATGCCGGCATGTACATAACGTACGCAAACAATCACCACAACAGCCACAAATATGTCCACTGTACAGATACGATCGATCACTGCAAACTCGTATACGCATCCTGATACATATATATTTCACTGCATATAACAGCACCGTTGATGGGAGCCCATATAGTAAAGTGGAATATTTGTAAAATAAATAAGTAAGAAAGTTATGATATGTAAATAAATACACAAATATATACGTACATATATATAAATAAATAAAAAAGTGATTTTTCCATTTAAATTTCGCAGGTGCGATGAAATCATCAAATCATTCTTCTGCATTTTGACAGTACCGGTATGTGGGGTCAATATTTTGGTTTTTAATATGTCCACTTACGACTAAGCAATAACCAATCAATCGAGCGCACATAGCCGCAACGTGGGCCGAAGGAGACCATTAGGTAGGGCACTGTAAAGAAAGGCCCAGGGCTGAAAATAAATACGTTTGGTGAGGTAAGTTTCGTCCGTCCTTCCGTCCGTCCGTCCATCTATTCGTGTAAGAATTAAGTACATGCTATTCTTTTAGGCGTAAAGGTTTGAAAAGTATCCGTGAGATAAAATATAAACCCGACTCACATCTCCCGAACTAGCTAGCTCATCTAAGGCACGTATGACTGTCTGAACAGTCTCCGATTCTCGCTAAGCGGCACTGAACAGATGCTCCGAATATATTAAAGTCCGTTTTCGATCCTTCAAATAGTTGGACAGACATGAAGGATTTAAAGACATAATAGGTTAAGCCAAAACCGGCCGTCCAGAAATCGCTCAAAAATAAAGGTCATACTGATAGCTTTCCCGCTAGCTCAACCTTTACATAAGGAATATCATTCGTTGAATGAGTGAGAAAGGGATGACATTGATTTGAAAGAATAGATGAAAACTTTTGGATTTATGAACAAATTCACCTTTTTTTCGCCTTTTTTCCCATCTCTTTCTTAATGGAATCGTTGTTATCGGTTGGCAAAGTGTCTTTTCAAGATCATAAGAGAATGCACACGACTGTATTTTTGATGTCAATTAATATAAGATCTGTAAAGTTGCAATAAAAAGTTCGAAAACTGGTGAGATTTTATGACCAGAGCAGGGTACGAATAAAGTAAATTGGTTTCTCTGAAAAAAATAATATCAGGTAGATTTCAGTGATTACTTTTTTTCGATTGTAACAACACCAAGTATTTTTAGGACTTTTGTGGGCTTATTTTTAAATTTAATCTCTACAGTTTCGAAAATCCTCAGCATAAGTAGAAGTGAAGAAAAATTTACAATCGCACAATAATTGCTACGGATGGAGTCAGGATTTCAAATTCAGATTTGTGTAGAATTTTTTGATAATCTTAGCGAGTAATTGCATTAAACGTGTACTATAGAGTGCAAAGTTGCAATTTCTTGCACATTCTGAACAACCAAACGTGTCAGTTTTGAAAATATGAGGCAGGTTGAAGTCTTTCTTCCCCCAAGCGAATGTGAAAGTTTTAACAAAATAATTCTGACGAATCGACGAACAGACAGAGGAAAATGCAAACATATGTAAACAATAGGGCGCTTTTAATGCTCAATTTCGGATGTTGAAAACTAAAACCATAGTGCGAGCATCAGCAGTCGTCTTCCTCTTGCGTGTATTTCACGCAGTCATCGCTCGTAACAATTATTTCAGTTTTGTTGCATTGCATACAACTTGAGAATGTTACGTATGTTGAGTGTCCACGGGTAGGTATGAATAAATATTTCTGTCAGTGTATATGAAAATACAACAAATATGTTATGTAATTCGTTTAGCAGTTCAATGGAAGAACTTTCTGCTTGCTTGGTTTCCTGAATGAAAATGAAAACTTATTTACTATATATATATATATATATATATATGGCAAGGAATTTAATAAGTCTGCCAGGGACGTTTGCCGCTCTAAAGGATATTAAGTGTACCGATAATTGCAAATGGATTTTTGTAAGACATAGCGGTACAATGTATGTAAGCCTGTGTTATCAATACACGTTATACCATTGAAGTGTAGAGAAAACATAATATTTAGAGGTATAAATAAATCAAGTTCTCCGCCTCATGTGATGCTTTTTCTGCTTAATATGAAAGACGATGTGGTAGATGATGAACAATGGATGAGTTATGATAGTCAAGCCGCAAATAACGGGGACGCAGCAATAGAACATATATCATGCTATCACTTCTTCGAAAGGTCAACTGAATACAGTGTGTTGTTCTGATACAGATGAGCTGGAAAACGGGCGCAATATGATATCGTATTACGATGTCCGAACTTATAAAACAAACCGAACTGTCAAACAAACGTTGGTTGTACCCAACAGGAACGAATTACGGTCTCTATTGTGTCCACCAGGCATTAATACCTCTCATCGAAATGGGCTGCAATTGGTGGCTTATTTGGTTTTCGGGGGAGCTTGTAGTGCTGGTGAACTGGAAAAACTTGATGCCTTCTTTGATGATTCCTTGAAATGAATGAAAAAAGCACTAGACGTTTACATATAGGTTCCTGCGTTCCTTGTTTCTTGCGAATGATTGTGGCATACATTGTGGCCACCTCCTAATTTAATGCATGGGTGATGTACTTATCGATAGATAGCCAATAATTCAAAACTATTCACATTGTCAATTTTCGTTTTTTTTTTTTTTTGTCTCTATCTCCGCCTTTACGCTTACTCGTTACCTAGTTCGCTTAAAGCTATATACCTTTTCCTCGTACCTCCAACTTAGAGAAAAAATCATATCAGTACTCTGTAGAATCGTTTAGAATGGATTGGAAAAAATACTTCTTCTTCTATTCTTTTACTTTACCGTAATTTCCCCTGTTTGCATTATAATCTGATCTTTTTCCATAAAATATCGTGACCGTAGTGCATTACTACAGATTATCTAACATTTCTTAAACAGCGTAAGTTTCATTTTCATATTATTTTACTATAATTTTTACTCTTAAATTTCCTACTGCTTTAAGTTATTTAGTTATTATAAGATTTTTGCAACAACATTTTCGAACAATTTATCATTTATTTATGTAATAGCTTCCCTTCTAATCTCAAATTCAAAAGATGAATATAATATTAATAATGTATTGAGAAGAGGCAGCAGACAAATGGCAAGCATCAAGATTGCATTAACAATTTTTTATTTTCATTTGACTCTTCTTCTGAAAAAAAAAGTTGATTGCTTTAAAACGTTAAATCGTTTTCGAAGTGATTTTATATAGCATATCTGCCTTAATGCTTAAGTATGCTTTTACCATTACATATCGGATGCGTTGTAGCAAAAGCTGTCTACAATTTTTTCGTGACAATCATTTTATAGCTAGTGGCCCTCGGCAAGAAGAAAATCATTATGAAATGAATGAATTAAGGATTCCCTTTCATATCATTCGCAACTTTGCTAAAGATATCATAATTTTAGTTTTAGGCCAGTATAGCTAGATAAGTAAATAAACATGTCCAGCTAGAGTGCAGCACTTTTAACAATTCAAAGAGCATTTTTGCTTAGCAGGCTAACTGTAGATCCATGAGTGCAAATCTATGATTTAATAAATAAAAAAAAATTTAACCAGTTAACCATTACGAAAAAAGATTTAGGATAGGTGACGTCGCTTAATTAGCATCCAAGACATCGCTCCATCCTTGTTAGCTATAGGCATTCAACTGTGTCCACAAATTTTTATATGTCCCGATAAATATTTATTCAAGGTTAGTCTCGTTAGTTAGCGCCTTGTGTCGTGAATTTTTCGGAAAATATTTTTTTTGTTTTCTTTTTGCTTAGTAAGCACTTTGAACCCGTCTCAGTATCTTTAGAAAAGTCCATTCTATAATTAATTTTTTTCATTCAAAAATCAACTCATCACACAAATGTCTATATATTTGAAATCCCGATGGTATTTTTCTAGCTACAGATATG